>NC_139026.1:105689262-105820997 GCF_964662115.1 Mustela nivalis | reverse complement strand
TTTTACACAGGGGTTAGGAGGCCGCTCATGATAATGGGGTCTGCCAGTTTATCAGAACCAGTCAAGTATTTTATATTCATATTAACTCCAGAAGCAAATATTAGAGAATTTTAAGTGCTGGGTCAACACTGGATGAGACCAAGAAATATAAGACTGTAATATTATCGAACCTCTCTGATAAAATTTTCTCAAGAAATTTTCTTTTTCTTTAAGAGTTTCTTTTCTCTTCCAACTCAGTTTGGTACAGGACACTTCAAGAAATAGTGGAGGTGGAATGGGAGTGGGAAACAACGGATCTCACAAGCCCAGTAATAGGCAACCACTACTCATTAGGGGACTTTTGTCCCAACTCACACTACTTTCCTCTTGACAAAAACAAAGCACTGAAAGAATTACCAAACTAGAAAGATCCCCCAAACTAGTTTGTTTTCTAACAAACCCAAGGCAGATGTCTCAGGACAGATTGCTTGTTGCTGTCTCCCACGCAGAGATTTTGAGCAACCAAAATAAACTACTTAAAAATGCAAGAGTTTAATCTTTCTGCAATCTCCCCAGGCTCTAGCTAGAACAGTGCAGATTCTCAGAGTCCACGGTTAAGAAAATAAAAATTATAAACTATTGTTCTAGACTCGTCTTGAGTTTCCTTCTAGAAAAAAGTGCAGTGGCATACATACCCGCTAAATTTTACTTAACATTTCAGGAGGTTCACAGACTTCCTTGAGCCACTCATCCCTGGAGTCATATGTCAGTTGGTAATAAGTGCTTTCATATTAAATAAAAACAACAAAGAGAGGACGGAATGATGACCACCTGGGGTGTCAGAGTAGCTTTCTCCGAGCAGAAACTTGAGCTGGTGTAGACTTCTGAGTGAGCATCCCAGGTAAAGGGTACAGCAAGAGCTAGGGCTCGGAGGAGACAATGTGATTGGCGAGTTGGACGTGCACATCCTGATTTCCATTTCTCTTCCTTCCCTTCTCTACCCTCCCGCCTCACTTCTTTCTTGTTCAACCTCTCCTCTGGACCCCGGTTCTTCCGTCTGAGAACTTCCTGAGTGCCGGGGCCACGCCTCCATTTTCCCCTAGTCTCACCAGAGCTGCTCTGACATTTTCAGAAAATGAACTGAACTCAGAGTCAGGAAAGTTGGGGTCCCTGCAGCTCGAGTTCTGCTGCCATTTTGCACGCCCGTCAGTCAGTCACTGGTTGACTCTGAACTTTACGTTCCCTGACAATGAGATTATCTTTACGGCCCACCCCAGATCTGAGATTCTAATCCCAAAATTCTTCTCTATTTCCCTTCTTTCCCTTCTCCTTCACATTCCCTCCCTTGCGCCTTGCTCTCTCTTCCCCCAGCTCTTCTCTCTTCACGTCCCACCCGTATCTCCGACCCACGCCTTCGCTTCTCGGTTTGCGCCTGCGCAGACAGACGTGGAGGATGACTTTTAGCCCAGCTCAGGAGCCGTAGTGGGTCGGAGCTCCGGCCGTGGGGGATTGTGGGAGAAGATGGCGGCCGCCGTTCACCCCCGAGTTGTCCGGGCCCTGCCAATGTCACGTAAGTGTCACCGGGAACAGCGGCCCCCGTTTGGGATTGCGAGGCGGGGATCGGAAGTGTTGAGAGTGGCGCGGTGCTGCAGTGGTCACGCCGACTCCCGACTACCTTGGTCTTTCTAGGTCCGGGACTGCCTGTAGTTTCTCCTTTCCTTTCCCCCTCCTTGGCTCACATTTAATTGTACACTTGGGAAGGGGTCTGTGCTGAGCGAACGTGAACAGTAGGAAGGGAAAAGGAGGAAGTGCGGGACATGTAAAGAATCGAAAGATCAGTTCTTATCGGGTTGTAAGGGTTTGAGGTTATGAAAAATTAGTGTGTGTGGCCGGTGGCGGGACGTTCGGGGGTTGGGACGGGGGCGAGATCTGAAAAGGATGGAAGACAGAGGATAGAGAAGTTTCTTAATGAATTTCTGTACGACCTTGTGCAAGCCCTTAATCTGTCTCAATTTCAGATTCTTCATGTTACAGTGGGGATGGTAATACAACAATGTCAGGAAGTTTACGAAACGATTAAATAAAGTAATATTTATTAAAGTACTTTCTGAGTCAAAAACATCGCTGCATATGTAGAATGTGTTAGGTCGAGACACTGGGGCCTGGAGGAGCGAGGGATGCTGGAGAGAACAATCAGGGGCTTGGTGGAAAGTAATGTGAAGAAGAGTAAAGGATATCTTAAGGTTTGTCCAAGCATTGTTCATTTTTCCTTCTATTCTGATTGGATATGCTGTCATGGTCCTCAAGTTGAAAATATACATTTGCTCTTACACTCAAGAAACGAGGCAAGAAAAGCAAGAAAATTGGGAATACAGTTACAATTTATTATCATTCTTCCCTTTCCACCCTTTCACAAATTTGCCCCAGTCAGCCTCCAAAAATTGTGTTTTTCCATAGTGTATTCAGGTCATTATCAAATATCATTTGCTCTCAAAGTTAGCTGCATGTCAGAATCATTTTTAGTGCTTTAGAAAAAAAAGAAATGGGGACTCATTGCAGAGCTATTGAATCAGAATTTTTGAGACTGACTCCTTGCACCTTAGGTTTTAAAAAAGCTCCACAAGTCCTTCTGATGTTTAGGGTGAGGAGCAAGTCAGGAGTATTTGGAGGCCACATTTCTATTTTCCATCTTGGGTAGAGCTGCTACATACCACTGGAACGGTGATTGGTTCACATTGTTTATAGTGGGTGGTTTTGTAGCTATGACTTTTTTGCAAAGACATTTATTTGTTGGTTCTTGTCAAAGTATTACATAGGTGGGACATAATGTAGATCATGAATGATAATAACTGCTATTTTTGTGCATTGGCTATTTGCTAACCACAGTTCTAAGTATTTTAAAATAAATATTTGTCGCTCTCGCCAGCAAGAACGACCTGACCCGCAGACGTGATGAGTGGCAAACTTCTTTATTAGGGTTCTCCCACTCAAGCAAGTTCTGGCAAGATATATATGTAAGCAGTCCAGCCCGACTATCCAATCACTGCCCCGTGCACGCGGTCTCCTCATGGACCCTTATGTAACCACATAGGGCTCTATTGTTCTCAAGCAGTAATAATGTTTCTTTCTTGGCTCCTGGTGCTGTTCATGTATCAGCCAGGAGCGCACCCATACCCTACCTAGCCAATCATTCTCACTTCCACAATCTTCAGGCATTTTCGTCTACGTGACTCCTTGCATCTGCTGGATGGCTCTCCACAAATATTTATTAAAATAAGTATTTTAAAATAAATAAATAAATATTTTCACTTTAACTTCTTTTTAGTTGAAACCAAAGCTTGTTCTGTTAACTTTATTGTCTCTGGTAAGTAAGCTTTTGCGTCAACTCTAGAGCGGCCAGTCTAGTGTATAACAAAAAAAACTATAGGACGGAACTGTGTGAAACAATTATATATGGTGAGATGTGGAGAGACTACTAAGTACCATAGGAAATCAGAAAAGGGAAAGATTAGTATCATTTGAAGTAGGGAAGATTGGAAGAGCAGTGGAGAATTGCAGTGCTTCCACTGATTTTTCTTTTTGTTTTTTAGGATTGTTATGATTTGGAAAGTGAGAGAAACTAGGCATTTTCCTGGCATGGGCAAGGACAGGGTGGTGAGAATGGAATCACAAAGTGATTAGGAGGCAGTGAACAGACTACCTGTAGATATGGGATAGTAGGAAAGAAAGTTGAATATGTTAGGTAGGATCAAATAATGGAGGACTTTGAAAGTCTAGCAGTTTTGTCCAGTGGTCTGGAAAGTGAGTTTTGCAAGAGGAATCAGTGAGATACAAAAATACAGTATTAGAACTTAAAAAAACATTTTCAGTAATAATAACAACAGTAGCTAACACGTAGTTCAAACTATATACCAGACACTATTCTAAGTGCTTTAATATGCTTTATAGTGTATATGACATATTGGTACTACACAGAATGTATGTGTGATTTATAAATGTTTAAAACTTACGCAGTGTGCAAGCAAATATGTTTGGAGAAGATTGGTTTATATATTATAGTAAGAAGCCAATAGAGATTTTTGAGTAGAAGAATATAATGAATAAAGACTATTACTCTCTTAATGGTGTTCATAATATATGGAAGAAAATAGAGAAGTTGGAGCCAAAGAAGGTAACAACTTAGATTTATTAAGCACCTACTAGTGCAAGGCACTGTGATAGGTACCTACCCATATATTAATTTTCAAGTCAACCCTCTAAAATGTAAGCTCCCTAAGACCAGGGACTTTTTTATTGTGCTAGTCAGTTCCTAGATTAGTGGTTGGCCTGTAATTGTTGGGGAAAAATAAACAAATAATCTCATGAGGTTAGTGTAACATTGCCTGAAAGATTTTGAGGTAATAACAAGTGAAAGCTTCTATTACTCATGGAGTGCTTAACATGTGCTACATAATGTGCTAAGTGCTTTATATACATTTACTATAATACTCCTAACAATCATTTGTGGTATTAACTCCTTGAATGTAGTCATTCTTCCTGCTTTATCCAGTGTCCTCGTTTCCTTCCTTATTGAACATTCTAATCATTCCCTCATATATTCTTTTTTTTTTTTTTTAACTTTTTATTTTTTATAAACATATATTTTTATCCCCAGGGGTACAGGTCTGTGAATCACCAGGTTTACACACTTCACAGCACTCACCAAATCCCTCATATATTCTTAACTCCTCAGCCCATCTGCCTGTGGCATTTAAAACAAAACAAAACAAAATAAAACAAAACCCTAATTAAACCAAGCTTTCCACATATTTCCTGCTTACCCCTGAATAGTAGAGAATTGAGCTACAGAAAACTCCAAACTGACCTTATTTTGACCTTAAATTCATGAATACAAATATCAAGTAGATTTTCAGTATTATGTTTTTCAAAGAAATTTGTTTTTTCTTTTCCATATGATTATTTAACATTGTCAGTTTCCTAAAACTTGTAACTTGTGCTTCTGTCTCATTCTCACCTTTACCTTAAAATCAGAGAAATCAGATGAGAACGATCTTTTTCCCTACCATAAAAATCTAATAGCTGAGCTGAGATAATTCTCAGCTTTCCCTCCTGTGATAGTGGATAAACCCCTCGTACTTTGATCTAAAGCCAGTTCTTTTTTGCATTCCATCCCATCTTCAGTTACCTGTGTATTCCCTCTCCTGAATCATTCGTTTTCCCCTTCTACTCGTTTCTGTCAGTGTATAAATATGTTATAATAGCTCATATGGAAAAAAAAAATCCTTCCTTGGCCTTATGTTCCTCTAGTCCTCCCCCTACCTTTTACATCATGTCTCCTCAGAAGAATCCTCAATACTGCTTTTCCCACTTCCTTTCCTCACATTCTCCCCTGCCTGCTCGAGTCAGGCTGTCATTCCCACAGCAATAAAATTGCTCTTATTAGGGCTACTCAAAACCAACATCTAGGTCTGTGGTCCTCTGTCCCCATCCTACTTCACTTTTCAGCTGCCTTTGATAGAGTTAACTATTACCTCTATCAGTCCCTTTCTTCCTTTACCTTCTGGGTACCGTTTCCTTTTGTTTTCCCCTTACTTACTGTGCTGCTGTTCAGTCTCCTTTGCTGGCTTTTCAGGCAAGTCACTCAAGCTCTCTGAGCCTGAGCTTCCTTATCTGTAAAGTGGCAGGAAGAATAGTATGAAATAAGGTAATAGCTACTGAGCACTTAGAACAATGCCCAGCATCTGCTAACAGTTTTGTAAAGTTAGCTGTTATTGTAGTTTGTTGGTTATGTGTCTGATCTGCAGTGCTTGTTTTTAGTCTTTGTGGTTTCAGTCACTGTTCAATAGGCTGAAGAAGTGGGCTTTTTCTCTAATTTCATGCTTTTGGGTAGGGAAAAACCATGGTTTCTGGGCAGAGTGCCACTGGAGAATCATGTGCAGAAAACAGACACACTTACTTAGTTACTCACTTACCCACCCTTCCTCCCTCCCTCCCTGACTGCCTGCCTGCCTTTTTTTTCCCCCCAACACAAGTTTTCTAAAGCAATTCCGATTTGTTTCAGTGTTCCCCAAGTTTACAGAACACCAGTGCTGATGGTAAACAGTTTGTTGATTCTAGCAAAAGTTTATTAGCATTTTAAATGTTTTACATGTTTTTTACCTATTCCCTGAAGGTTAGGTAACTTCCTCTAAAACTCTGCCATTATACGTTTCAAGGGGCTTGAAAATTAGGAGTGTGATTCCAAAGGAGTTTTACACCTCTGTGGAATGCAGAATAGTTGGTGGAACTAGGGGCGTGTAACCTGGAGAAGACTTAGAGATATACTTGCTTCACCTAAATGCAGGAGAGGGATTAGATTTGTTTTTTGTCATTCCAGAGGAGCAAAGAAATCAAAGCTGCTGGGAAACAGTCATTAATCTTCCATATGGTAGAACCCTCTGTTAGAATGGCTCAAATAAGAATGGTCTGTAATGGGAAGTCATGTTTCCCTACCTTGCAGATGTCTAGGCTAAGGCCACATGGTCTCCTTGTGCATATAAAGTGGAGATATAAATAGTGAGACGTTTGGCAAATTAACCTTTCTAAAGGTCGGAAAATCTTTTTCCAAACATTCGATTTGTCATTACATTTGATGATTTTCAATAGCTTTATATTGTCTGAACTGTACTCTTTTTAAGAAAAAAAAAAAAAAAAAGTTCTCTGCTAAGAGTCCTCTGCCTCCAGCATGTATCATCAACTTTATTTTTTTCATTCATTATCAGTTTCAGAGTCTGTTTCAGGTAAATCTTCTCTTTCCTGTACTGGGCTTATTCATTTCCATGTCTACATTGTTGTATGTGTAATGTGTTTCACACAGAAATCTTTTCTTTCTGTTGTTCCTCTTTACAACCTTACTCAAATTAGTTTATTGCTTGATAGCAAAAATCCCGCGAATAACCCAATTAAAAAATGGGCAAAGAGGATATGTGAAAGGCCAACAGGTACATGAAAAGGTGCTCAACATCACTTGTCATCAGGGAAATGCAAATTAAAACCACAATGAGATACCACCTTAGACATTAGAATTGCCATCATGAAAAAGGCAGGGGATGACAAATGTTAGCTATGATGTGGAGAAAAGAAAATGGCTACTGTGGAAAATAGCATCGAGGTTCCTCACAAAATGAAAAATACAACTACTGTGGGATCTAACTATTCCACTTCTGCTGATATGTTCAAAGGAAATGAAAATACCAACTCAAAAGAGGTATCTGCACTCCCACATTTATTGCAGCACTATTTACAATAACAGGGACATGGAAACAACCTGTGTGCATCGGGGTTTGAACAGATAAGGAGTTGTGGTATTTATATGCGATGGAATATTTGGCCATAAAAAACTAGGAAATTTGGCCATTAGCTGCAACATGGATGGATCCTGAAGGCATTACACTGAGTGAAATAAGTCAGAAAGACAATGCTGTATGATCTAAACTTTGTCTGTTCTCACTTATATGTGGGATTAAAAAGAAACCCAAGCTCATAGAAAAAGGGCACAGACTTGTGGTTCCTAGAGAAAGAGGGTTGCAGGAGGTGGGGTTGGAGGAAGGTGGTCAAAAGTACAAATCTATAGTTATAAATAAGTACTCGGGATGTAATGTTCAAGATGGTGACTGTAGCTAATGCTGCTGTATGATTTATAGAAACATTAAGGTAGTTAATGCTAAGAGGTCTCATCACAAGGAGAAAATTTTGCTTTTCTTCTTTCCTTTTTATTATATCTCTGTGAGATGATGAACATAAGCTGAACCTGTTGTAATCATTTTATAATATATGTAAATCGAACTACCATGCTATACGCCTTAAACTTAACAGTGATGTATGTTATTTCTCAGTAAAACTGGAAGAAAAGTCCCCCAAATCCATTTTATCCAGGAATCTTTCCTTGTAATTATCTAAATTTTTGCTTCCTTCCTTTGCATTCTCTCTGTGTTCCTTTTACTGTGGGGGTTTATACTCTCAATATGGGACTTCTGTTTTTCAAATGTGATTTATCTTCCTAGGTATATTGTATCCCATAGGGCAGGGAGTTTACAGTTGACTCTTGAACAATGCAGTAGTTAGGGGCACTGACCCCCCCCCCCCCATCCCTGTAGTCAAAAGATCATGTATTTTATATATTTATATATTTTTATATATTTTTTGGTTCCCCTTAAACTTAACTACTAATGGCTTTCTGTTGACGAGAAGCCTTACTGGTAACATAAATAGTTGATTAAAATATGCTGTGTGTTTTACGTATATGTAAACACATATATACTGTGTTCTTAGTAAAGTGAGAGAAAGGAAAATGTTATTAAAGAAAATTATAAAGGAGAGAAAATACAGTATTGTGCTTTATTTATTGAAAAAAATCTGTACCTGAGTGGACGTTCAAACCTGTGATGTTGAAGGATCAACTGTACTTTCTAATTTTTATATATTTCCTTACAACACATGGATTCTTGGTTGCGGTGCTTTGTGTTTATTGCTGTCGGCACTTAAATTACAATTTTTGATTTAAAAGTTCATTTTAAACTTAATCATATGAAAGTAGTGATAGCAAAATAACGTTACCAGTTTCGAGGAAAAGAGGTTATTCATGCTCACTTTTGCATTAACATTTGCCATTTTTGTACTCTGGGGTTTTGTCTAAGGTTCTTCTATTGCTGCAAGAGCCACTGCTGTGTTTCATGGCCCTCCCCGGCGCCAGCTTCATCATGCGCTCATACCTCATGGCAAAGGTGGGCGTTCCTCAGTCAGTGGGATTGTGGCCACTGTGTTTGGAGCAACAGGATTCCTGGGCCGATACGTTGTCAACCACCTTGGTAAGTAAAGTTGCTGAGTTCCGTATACTCCAGTGCCATTTATTAGGTTTGCCTAATGAGAAGCCATGAAGCATGTTTCTTTTCCATTTAGCAGTGTTACAGATTACTCCTGTCTTGGATTTATGTCATCTTGATCTGCTATACATTAAGAAGCTTACCGTGCTTACTGTATAGGATGTAGAAACAGGAATGTCATCTCTGTAAAGTTACGGCATCTCTAGCACAGCAAAATAGGCTTTTTGTTAAACATGGTATCCATTCACTTACCATACTAGAAATTAAATATTTACCAAATCCATATTACATTAATCTTGATCCTTGTTTCAATCCATTCTTTTTTTTAGGACGTATGGGGTCACAGGTGATTGTACCCTATCGGTGTGATCCGTATGACACCATGCATCTTCGTCCCATGGGTGACCTGGGCCAGATTATCTTTTTGGTAAGAGCCTGTGTTGACAGATGTAAATTATTGAGATCATTTTTAGGAGAGAGGCAGTGTGATAAAGAAGCAGTTTCACCCAGACTGAACCGAGGGCATCCTTCATTTATCCCAGTCTCATAAACTCTTGCCCAGCAGTTGACAAATGTTTTCTGTAAAGGGCCGTGGGTAAATATTTTTATCTTTTGTAGGTCACAGAGTCTGTTCATGATTACTCAGCTCTGCCCTTCTAGCCTGAAAGCGGCTATAGATAATATATAAATGAATGGAAGTGGCTGTGTTCTAATAAAACTTTATTTATCTAGTTAGACTATAGGGTAGATTTGCCTGTGGGTCATGGTTTGCCAGCCCCTGCTCTAGGCCTGTGCCATCCAATATGGTAGCCAGTAGCCGCATGTGGCCATGGAACACTTGAAATGTGGCTAATCTTAATTAAGATGTGCTGCACTTACACACCAGCTTACACACCAGCTTTCAAAGATGTAGTACAAAGAAAATGATATAGATCATTAATAATTTTTTACATTTATCACATATTGGAATAATATTTCAGCTATATTGGGTTATTTCAGCTATATTGGGTTAAATAAAGTATATTACTAAAATGAATTTCACCTCTTTCTTTTTACTCTTTTAAATGTGACTGGTGGAAAATTTACAATTGCCTGTGTGCCTCGTGTTATAATTCTGTGGGGCAGTGCTTCTGTAGATGGTGAGCATCACAGATAGGGTGTTTTATAACTTAGTTTCCTTGGCACAGACTGAATTTAGAACAGCACTTGCTCTGCTTCCTTATTGTTATTCTTTAATCTGCAGGTTCTTCCTTTAGGCCAAGAGTTGCCAATGGGGTGAGGTGGTGAGGAATAGGGTGAGGGGACCTTTCAAGGAGGTGATTAAAAACATGTGGGCCTTTTTGGTTGCCACCGTGACTGGAGACCATCTTGGCTTATTAGTTAGGAGTCAGGGATGCTCCCGGGGCAGTCCCTTTCCACAGAGAATTAGCACTGCCCGTAGTGCCTACAATTATCCTATTGAGAAACGCTATGGGCCTTGATGCTCTGTTTCCTGTTCTTCTGGCTAAATTGTCCAGCTTTTATCATTCTGTATGGACTTGTGTTCTTCCATGTACACACTTCCCCTTTTAAAAAATTGGTAAGCATCCTTAAGATCTTTGATATATTCATGTAGATTATTTGTGATTGCTTTTAAATTTTTACTTACTTTTGATAGCTTTTTCATTTATTCCTTACTGAATGTTCACAAGCTAAGTATAATACTATGTTGGAAATTATTGTTTCTGAAGTTTTTTTTTTTTTTTTCCTCTAAAATCTTGTTCTCAAATATTTTCTTGGTCTTACAGGTAGAAGAGCTTAGTTTTTTCCCTGTTTCTTTGTGACTTGACTTTATCAGTCGCTTTGTCAATCCTCTAAAGTATTTCACAAATAATAGGTGAAAACATTGACTGGTTTGCAGATGCCGAGTCATTGGAATTGAGCTATATGATATATATCACATACTTCCCACAGGTATTTATAGAGTGCCTGGCATTGAGTAAAACTCTGATTATGTCTTCATAACAAGATCACAGGGAGCTCTCAGTGTTAATAGAGAACACAGACTAAACCTACAACTTTTTTTTGTTTTGTTTGTTTTTTAGGGAAGGGGAAAGAAAGAATGCATGTTGAGTGCGGTCTTGTGGGGAAGGAACAGACAGAGAGAGAATCTTTTTTTTTTCTTTTCTTTCTTTCTTTTTTTAATTTCTTTTCAGCATAACAGAATTAATTGTTTTTGCACCACACCCAGTGCTCCATGTAATACGTGCCCTCCTTAATACCTACCACATGGCTCTCCCAACCTCCCACCCCCCGCCCCTTCAAAACCCTCAGATTGTTTTTCAGAGCCCATAGTCTCTCATGGTTCACCTCCCCTTCCAATTTCCCTCAACTCCCATCATGGAGAAAGAATCATAAACAGGCTCTGTGCCCAGCATAGAGCATAATGTGGGGCTTGATCCCACGACCTTGAGATTACGACCTGAGCTGAAATCAAGAGTTGGATGCTTAACCAACTGAACCATCCAGGCGCCCCAAACATATAACTTTGAATATAGTATTGTTTATAAAAGGGGAAAGGCAAGAAAGATAAAATGGGAAGACTTGATTATATTGTTGTTTATTTTGGAGAAGGGTGGACCATACTAAGTGTGAGGTACTGATTTCCCTGCTTTAGTCTCTGTTGGAAACTGTTATCCGAATTACCACCTGGTTTGCTAATTTGACTGTGCTCCCTGAGCCTTATCCCTGGGAATTTGGTTTCCTTTTAAATCTTTTTCTCCAGGCTTCTCTCTTGCACCATTCTTACAGGTATGCTCCAAGCTCAAGCTTTTCTACTCTGAGTCTTCTTGGATTCTTTTTTTTCTCATCCTTGCCCTCTTTTCTTAAAAAAAAAAAAAAAAGCCTTTTTTAGGTCTTTTTGTGTAGAACTGCTTTTTTTTTTTTTTTAATTAGCTATGTCACTTACCATGCTGTAGATTGTATGTCTATTTTACTTGATCTTCATAGCAAACCCTTGATATGGGTTGTATTTTCAAATTTTCCATGGAGGTTGGAGAGATAACCTTGTACACAGTTCACAAAAAGCAAATGGAATTCCTGTCTGACTCCCCAGCTGTCACTCTATATGTCTCTTGTACCCCATCTCCTTCATCAGTTGTACCTAGTTCCTTCTGCTGAGGGCTTCATCTTTTGCTCGTGGGTCTGGTTTCTGGAGCCCTGTCTTTTCTAAATTGCGCAGGTTGGTTAGTGGGCCTGCTTCCTCCATCTCCACATCATTCCTTTCTCACTCTCTCTCCACTCACTCATACAGACCCCTTAGTGTTTTACCCCAAGAACTTCTTACTACTTATTAATTTCCTTTGAAATGTTTTAAAAAAATCCAATTTCATTTTTTTTCTTTCTTTTTTTCTTTTAATTAATTTTTAAAAATTAACATATAATGTATTATTAGCCCCAGGGGTACAGGTCTGTGAATTGCCAGGTTTACATACTTCACAGCAGTCACCATAGCACACACCCTCCACAATGTCCATAACCCCACCCCCCTTCTCCCAACCCCCCTCCCCCCAGCAACCCTCAGTTTGTTTTGTGAGATTAAGAGTCTCTTATGGTTTGTCTCCCTCCCGATCCCATCTTGTTTCATTTATTCTTTTCCTACCCCCCAAACCCCCCACGTTGCCTTGCAACTTCCTCATATCATTTTAACACAGAAAATGCTGTACCTTTTTCTGAGGTCATTTAATCCCTGGTCTCCCATTTCAGACAAGAATCGTCAACCTGACTATAGCCTGAATCGCTCAGACATTTAGTTCTACACTGAAATCTGCCATTGACTCAGCCTGCACTTTTAGGCAGGTCACTCCTCCCTGAGTGTTGTTTTCATGTCTTTAAAGTAGAAATGACTAGATCTGGGATTATAAAGAGGAAAGAGTTAAGAAGAAAAAAGAAAATAGTCATGAATGCTCCCAATTTAATGTTAGCCTTTCAGAGATACTCCACCTATCTTCAGTCTGTATCTGGTTGCTGCAGAAGGGAAAGTCAGTTTTCCTCCCAAATGATCCTTGCTCATGGGCTCTATTTCAGGAAGGGAGATTTGGTAACCAGAGTCCCTTACAAACTTGCAGGAGGCGGTTGGATGGCCAGAAATGAATGTTCCCCACTAAAAGTGAATACTGTCTTTTTTAATTCTATCATTTAATTACCTGGATAAAATAGATACACTGTGACCTGTTTATCTCCAGGAGAATCAGAGAATCAGCAGGGAGTTCGAGACCTCATGACCATTTCTCTTGTAATAAATGGAGCCTGTATGAAATGGTACCATATTATACCTACCACAGATGGCCTAGTTTGAAACTTGCCCTAATGTTTGCATCTGACTGGCTGTTCTTACAGGAATGGGACGGGAGAAACAGAGATTCTATCCACAGAGCAGTGAAGCACAGCAACGTGGTCATTAATCTTGTTGGGCGAGAATGGGAAACCAAGTAAGTTTTTGCTCTTATTTTTTCTTTGCATATGCTGCCTTAGGGCTCAGTAGACATTTGCTGGGTACCTTCTAATGTCAGGAATTGTAGTTATCACATTTTTAATTAGTCCATCATTAAGCATTGATTAAACAGCTGTTTACATACTGAAAACCCCCCCTCTCAGGAGCTGCCATTGGCAGTAAGTCTGGTATAAGTGAGCAATGCGATGGGCTGCCCATAAAAAGTCAGTAGAGATCGTGTCAGTGTGGTTGGTGTCATTAGCTTGCAGGAATGACCAGTTGGTTCATGAATGGCTGATCCTTTGTTTCGATTTGTCCAGCTGGGATGGATTAGGCAGGATGATTTTGCCTATCCTACTGTTCATCCAGCTGAACATTGGTTTTCTTGTGTGAACAGTGTTCTAGATCTAGTGTTTCCATTATTAATCAAAGATGGTTTGAGTACTGGTTCAAACAGTTCTTTTTAGACTTTGTGGGTTGTTTATCAACAGCTAGTGTTTTAACCTTGCAGTTTCACAACACTTTGTTCATACCATTTTCTTAACATTTATGAAAGTTTGAAAATCTATGTCCACCTTAGCACATTTTTCTAAGTTCCTTGGTGACTTGGAGAGTCTCATTCAACTTTAAATCTGTAGTGACTAATAACAGTGCCTTGTACAGCTTAAGCCTTAATGTTATTGTGTAATGTTAGTGTTAGTGGGTTAAACCAGTAACTAATTTTTTTTAGTTTTTTTTTTTTTCCCCTGGGGGAAACAAAGGCCCAGGGATAAGAAGTGGGTCCCTTTTCGGCTCCCAACACTCCCCCCTTCCTTTCCAACCACTGCAGCCAGCTGTTCTTAAAGGGTCTCAACCTTGGGATTCCTTGAGGACAGAGAATATTATGTGTGCTGATTTACAACTTATGGTAAGGTTTAAATTATGTACAGCAATGATGATGAGCAGTAGAACTTACATGTATATAAAATACACACATATATATATATATATTAATTTTGACTTTGGGTTAAATCATTGCCATTTAAAAGTTTAACTGTGACAAATTCCAGCAATAGTATGAAAACGAGCTTACTGCAGAGAGCTTTGGAATCCCGAGTCAGGTGTTCTCAACTGATCCCCCCTTTTTTTCCTTCTTCCAGAAACTTTGATTTTGAGGATGTTTTTGTGAAGATTCCCCAAGCAATTGCTCAAGTGTCCAAAGAAGCTGGAGTTGAAAAATTCATTCATGTTTCGCATCTGAATGCTGATATTAAAAGCTCTTCTAGATATCTGAGAAATAAGGTAAGTGACAAGTTGGCTTGGGAAGTGGTTCCCAGAGCTGGAGTTTCTTGGCCCCTTTGAACCTTTAAAACATGAGTTAAGTGATAAGGATTTCTCACCGACGTATCCAGAAATAAAACGGGTTTCTAATTCTCTGTATCCAGAATAGATTGATGTGTGTGATGTGTGTGTTGTGTTCTGACATACAGAAGAGTGCCTTCTGTATGCAGGGAACTATGGTAAGGGGCTTCAGAAATGGATAGAGCATTCTTACCTCTTCTTAAATGCTGCAGGTTGCTTGGAACATACTAGAATTATATAGTAAACCTCATAAAAAGTAGAGTATTATTCCTGTCTAAAGCATCCTACCCATGTCACCTACAGGTAAAAAGACCATCTTTTTTTCTCGAACATCATGCCTAGTCGTGGTCCTGTGCTGCACTTAGGGGGATAATGGAAAGGCTGAGAATGATAGGGACAAATATTTGCCAAGGAAATCTAGTATTTAGGTTTTTTATACTTCCAGAAAGCACATTGTCATCCAGATTGTAGCTAGGGATTGACTATTCTGATTTGGGGTCATTCTGTAGCCCGAAATGTCTTTATTATCAGGGACTCCGAGGAATTGCAGTGTCTGGGGCTGTCTTTAGCGTTTGTTTTCTGCCATCATGAGCCTGCTTTGGGTCAGATTGTTCAAGACCGCAGAGTTCTTTGCCAGTGGCTCCAACTTTTTGATCCCCTGCATTCTTTTATTGAACAAATGATGTATTAAATATCTGCTGTGTACTGTATATTGTATTAGGTGGTGGGGATACAGTAGTGAATAAAACCGACACAGCCTTAGCCCCTGTCTATTTTCTAATCCATTGAGGAAAATAATTCCACTTGCGCCTGGTATTGCAAAGTAGAGAACTGTGACATAGCATATAATGGGGAAGAGAGGGCATCTGTCAGTTTGGAGCATTTAATTATTAGCATCCGAATATTCAATGTAAACTGGCTCAGACATGAAGGAGGTTTATAGGCCCCTCTATCTGAAAGATCCAGCAATAAGGAGACTTAGTCACATTGGTGCCAGTGTTCATCAGAGTTTTGGCTTTGTTTCTCTGAGATTCTTTTTTTTTTTTCCTCTGTGATTCTTTCAGCTCCTCCTTTTTGTGTAAGCTCTGTGTCTCATAGTCATGAAGTGGCTAGCAGCATGTCCAACCCTCACTGTCTTCATACCACATGGATGAGGGAGAGGGAGCATATTCAGAGATGTCCAGTCCTGTGGCTTATACCACGAGGTGGATAGTAGTGCTGGCAAATAAGGGGAGAGACACTTGAAAAGGACAGGACTGTTGGGCAGTGGTCTTAGCCTTAGCTGCCCATTAGAAGCGCTGATGCAACTTTGAAAAATCTTGCACCCTGACCAATGAAAATAGAATCTCTGGAGATAGAACTTGGGCATCAGTACTTTTAACTCTTCCTAGGTAATTCCAAAACACAGCAAAGATAAAAAATACTATATACAGAGAAGGAAGAGGATGATCCAATTTTGGACTCAGGTTGTGTTTCAGGTGTGTGTCCATCATCCAAGTAACAATGGTGAATGGGGTTTATGATACTGGAGCTCAGAAGTGAGGTCAGGTTTGGAGATATAAAACCAGTTAATTGGGGGCGTCTGGGTGGCTCAGTCAGTTGGGCATCTGCCTTCAGCTTGGGTCACGATCCCGTGGTCCTGGGATCAGGCCCCTTCAGTGGGCTCTCTGATCAGCGGGGAGCCTGCATCTCTATCTGCCCCGCCACATGCTCATGCTCATTCTCTCTTGCTCTGTCCGTTTCTCTCTCTCTCTCCCAAATGAATAACAACATCTCTAAAAAATATAAAACCAGTTAACTGAAGCAGTGTTTGGGAATAAAATTGCCTAGTGAGGAAGTGTAGATTGAGAGAACTTTGAACAGGCCTCAGAGGGATACTCATGATTAGTGCTCTGATAGACGAGGAGGCACGTACAAAAACCCAAACAAAGATCAAGAAGGAGTGGATGTGGTGAGATGGAAGGGAAACCTGGAGAGTACAAGGTCATGGAAGCCAAGGGAAGACAGTGTCACAAGGAGGGAGTAGTTGCTTATGAATGCCAGTGAAAAGCCGAGTGAGGTGAGAACTGGAAAGTCACCTTGGACTTAGCAGTGTTGAGGTCATCTGTGATCTGATCGTGTTGAGGTCATCTGTGGTCTGATCGAGAGTGGTTTGGGTGCAAGTGTTGGGGCAGAATCTAGAGCACAGGTGAGCAAAGAGTGAGCAGGAGCTTGGGGTGGTGGGGACAGTAAGAGCAGATGGCAGTTTTAAGTGGTTTGGTAAGAAGGCGGGGGCAAGAAGCTGGAGAACCATGTGGAGTTGGGAATCTTTTTTTTTTTTTTTTTTTAAAGGTGGAAGGTCTTGACATTGTGTAGGAGCTGGTGAGAAGGTGCTGCTCAAGAGTGAGACTGAGGATAAAGGAGAGAGTCAGTTGGGCAGGTTCCTGAGAAAGTGAAAGGAACTGAGTCCTGGAGCAGGGGAGGTAAGAAATAAGAAAGGGGGAGAGTTGTGGATTTTCTGGTAGGAACTTTTAAGGTGGTTTTTGTCTGCTGCAGTGTCTTCTCTTTGGATGAGAAGGTGAAGTCATTTACTGGAAGGAAAAGAATAGTAAGGGAGGAATTTGAATAGAATAGAGAATGTTTGAAATTGTTACGGGAGAGGATAGCTAATTAGAAGAAAACAGTACTTGGGAAATGTTGAGTGCCCAGTTAAAATTAATGAAGTGAGTGCATAATGGCACCAGTTTATGATTTTTTAAATTCAGGTGTAATTGACATACATCATCTTAGTTTTAGGTGTATAATGGAATGATTTGACATATGTATATATTGTAAAATGATATCCACAATAAGTCTGGTTAACATCACCACACAGTTACAGATTTTTTTGTGATGAGAACTTTTTTTTTTAAAAGATCTTATTTATTTATTTGAGAGAGAAGGAGAGAGAGAGAACATGAGCGAGAGGAGGAGCAGAGGAAGAGGGCCAAGTGGACACTCCCTGTTGAGCAGAGAGCCCGATGTGGGGCTCGATTCCATGACCCTGAGATCATGACCTGAGCCAGAATTAAGAGTCTGATGCTTAACTGACTGAGCCACCCAGGAGCCCCTTGTGATAAGAGCTTTTATGGCCTACTCTTTCATTAGCAACTTCTAAATATACAATATAGTCTTTTTACCAGTAGTTGCCGTGCTATATGTTATATCCTGAGACTTAATTTCTTTTATAACTGGAAGTTTGTTCCTTTTGAGCCCCTTCACCCCTGTCTTTGGCCATTTGTTCTCTGTGTCTGTGAGTTTGATGGGGTTTTGCTTTTCTTTTTTATTACATGTAGAAGTGTGATCATATGGTATTTGTCTTTGTCTGAGTACTTTGATTAGCATAATGCCTTCAGGGTCCATCCATGTTGTTGCAAATGGCAAGATTTCCTTTTTTAATGGCTGAGTGATATTGTGTGTGTGTGTTTATGACATCTTCTTTAACCCTTTATCTCCCACTGGACACTAAGGATTTCTTCTGTATCGTGGTGATTGTAAATAGTGCTGCACTGAACACGGGGATACAGATATCTTTTCAAGTTAGTGTTTTCATTTCCTTTGGACATACTAGCAGAAGTGGAGTTTCTGGACCATATGGTAGTTATATTTTTAAGTTTCTGAGGAACCCTCATGTTGTTTCCCATAGTGGGTGTACCAATTTACATTCCCACCAACAGTGCACAAGGGTTCCTTTTTCACCATATCCTCACTAACATTGTTTCGTGTCTTTTTGATAATCTCCATGCTAATAGGTGTGAAGTGATATCTCATTGAGGTTTTGATTTGCATTTCCCTGATGATTATTGATTCTGGGCACCTTTTCATGTACCTGTTGGTCATCTGTATGTCCTCTTTGGAAAAATGTCTGTTCAGAACCTCTGCCCATTTTTTAATTAAGTAGTGTGGGGTTTTTTTGTTTGTTTTGTTTTTGTTTTTGTTTTGCTTTAGAGTTGTCCAGTTTGTGATTTTTTGTGCATTTGTTTTCCTCTACCTCTGCAGGCAGCGAGAGTGCATGGCTCAAAGAAGGAAGCTAATGTGGTTCTTTCAGAATTGGGATTTTGCCTGGTGGGTGGGGAGTAAAGACAAAAGGGCTGAGGTAGTTTATCGTATTGGTAAGAGAGTGATTGAAAAGTTGGGCTGTGGAATCTAGTCTGAGGTAAGTTAGGAGGGCTTGATGTGGAGGAAAGTAGCGTCAGACTAGCGCTCCTGAGAGGGTGATGACCAGACATCTCAGGAACCGGTGATGAAGAAGCAGCAGGTAGAAGTACAGGAGACTGCCGTCTGAGAGCAGGACGTCTTCATGTAGTGCTTCAGAAGGGCAGTTGCAGTTGTTGATGTGGGTCATGACCTGAATGAGTTGAAGGGGCAGAAGTGGAGAGAGGAGGTCACTGGAGTTGAGAAGCTCCAGAAACTGAGAGGTTCAAGTTCACCTGGACATGTAGGTCACTCTCAGTGGCAGTGCAGGTGGAGAGGAAGGCTGGACAAGGTGCTGAAACCTGCATGGAAAGAGGCCTTGTCTAGGAGGCAGATGGTAACAAGCGAAGGTACTGAGGTTAGGAAACTTCCTGGCCTGTCCGCACTCCTTTGGATAGGTATGTGTGCTGCCACTTCCATATCGTGACCTCCAACCACACTCTCCTTTCTCTGGCAGCCTGCTATATTGTTGATACCATCCAGGGAACCTGTGGTTAGGAAGAAAAATGGAGGCTGGAAAAATTCTACTCTGATTTTTCTCCTTTCTTCTGTGTAGGCTTCCCTAGGATAAATATAGGAAGACGCCTAACAAGAACCATTAGAGGCAGGACAAAGGAAATGTTAAACAGTGTGAAATGAATTACGAAAAGACATTTCAGAGCTTTCAAGACCACAAACTTAAAATAAGTAAAGAAGACAGTAACTGGGCCTGCTCAAAAAGGCCTAGAAAGATGGATTTTTACATGAAGTGCTTCTGGACAGTAGAGTCAGATTGAAAGCTGATAGATACTGCAAATGACCAGAATTGTGTTTCTTCTTCTCCTGTTTGTTTTTTTCCAAATAAAATAATCAGTGAAAGTGTTTTTACAAAAAAAAATGTATGTTATTTAACAAAAAAAATTCTGCGTAACTGACTTTCATGAATCCTACCTTAATCTGGAGAAACTGACCTTTGAAATACAAGTAACGTCCTGATAGTGGAAGGAATGCAAGCTCTAGTCACTCATCTCTGAACTCTGTTTTTTGTTTGGTTGGTTTAGGCTGTTGGAGAGAAGGAAGTGAGAGATGTGTTTCCAGAAGCCATTATCATAAAGCCATCGGACATCTTTGGAAGAGAGGATAGATTCCTCAATCATTTTGCAAGTATGTGTTCTTTCTTGTATTCTTTCTCAGTACTAGAGAAGAGGATGCAGGTTAACCAGACTGAAGCTAAGCACAAGCTAACTGGTTCTCTGACTTGGCCGACTGAGGTATATTTTTTGTCCCCCAGAAGTGCCTAGTGTGGTCTTCATTACTGTCTATGAAAACAAGCACCTTAGATTCACAGAAAGAGTGCAGTCTTGGGAGGCAGGGACTGGCTGTGGCAAGGGTATCAGGGGCAGCTTCCTTGCATGTTGAAATGGAGATGAAAATGTCTGTCTCAAGAGTGGTGTGTTCCTGAAATGAAGTAGCGCATGTCACCGTACTAGTCAATGCTTCAGTGTTGGCCTTATTCACATGTTTCACATGAAGCCCCTCTTAACTACTTCCTCACTTTAGTCTGATTGCCAGATCCCTTGGATGTTGATTTTGAAAGACAAAGAGACAGCATTGTAGTTTGTCAGGTGCATGCAATCAGTCTTCCTTGTTCGCTTATTCATTTTTGAAAGATTTTATTTATGTTAGAGAGGAAGAGAAAGTGAGAGAGCATGAACAGTGGGGAGGGGTGGAGGGCGAGAGAATCTCAAGCAGACTCCGCACTGAATGCAGAGCCCGACATTGGGCTAAATCTCATGATCCTGAGATTGTATCAGTCTTCCTTGTTAATAGGAACTTCTGTGGAATGGGATTAGGGAGTAATAAATAGGAATTTGACCATTGCTAAACTGGTATAGAAACTGCTTTCATGGGCTGGGCATCGAGTTATGCTTGCTGTCAGGCTTTCTTTGTGTAATGATTTGACTTGTCTTGGCAGAGGAAATCAGTCTCCCTGACTAAGTGATGAGAGTTTGAGATTTTGCAGGTTAAAAAAGTAACTTTCCTGTACATTTGTGGGAGTGGGAAGGGAGAATACATTTTTAAAGTCTGCGATAAGAACCCAGCTTTAGTTTCTGATTCTTTCGAATTATCAATTACCTCTCAGTGTACTCACTTATGTATTAGGAGAAGATTCTGACCCTCCTGGGAAGTACTAGAAAGTACTAGGAAATACTAGGAGGTAGCAGGATGGTTAATGAGGTGCAGTTTTATCAGTAGCTTCCTGTTTCTCCTTGTTAACTACTCATATTTTTTCATTCCGTTTTCTTTGTACAGCCTTTGCCTATGTGTATTTGTCGTTTTGCGAGATTTTTTTTTTACTGATTTATTTAGACTATATATTAAAGGTATACATCTTTTGTTATATTTACTTTTTTGTTGTTGTTGTTGGCTTATTACATTGCTTTAAATTTATAGTTTTTATTTTATTTTTTTATAAAGATTTTATTTATTTATTTGACAGACAGAGATCACAAGTAGGCAGAGAGGCAGGCAGAGAGAGAGGAGGAAGCAGGTTCCCTGCCGAGCAGAGATCCCGATTAGGGGCTGGATCCCAGGATCCTGGGATCATGACCTGAGCTGAAGGCAGAGGCTTTAATCCACTGAGCCACCCAGGTGCCCCCAGATTTTATTTTTTAAGAGTAGTTTTAGGTTTATAGAAAAGTTGAGTGGAAAGCACCGAGTTCTCATATACCTTTTAACCCCTTGATCTCTGCCCACAACAGTTTTCTCTGTTTTTTGTTTGTTTGTTTGTTTGTTTCTTTCTTTCTTTCTTTTTAAGGTTTTATTTATTTATTTGACAGCACAAGTAGGGGGAACAGCAGAGGGAGAAGGAGAAGCAGACTCTCCACTGAGCGGGGAGCCCATTGTGTGCTCGATCCCAGGACTCTGAGATCATGACCTGAGCCGAAGGCAGACGCTTAGCCTACTGAGCCACCCAGGCACCCACTTTTCCTATTATTAACACCTGGCACTAGGGTGATATGTTTGTGAAATTGATGAGCCAATATTGATACATTATTATTAACTCAAGTCCATAATTTACATTAGGATTCATTCTTCATGTTGTACATTCTGTGAATTTTGACAAATGTATAGTGACATCTACCTACCATTAGAGTATTATAGAGAATAGTTGCATTGCCTTAAAAATCTCCGGTGCTCGACCTACTTATTCTTCCTTCCTTACCCTGCTACACTCACTCCAATACCTGACAGCCACTCATCTTTTTCTGTCTCCATAGTTTTGCCTTTTCTAGAATATCATATAGTTGGAATCATGTGCTGTGTTGCCTGTTCATATTGGTTTCCTTCACTTAGCCTCTGCATTTAAGCTTCCATCATGTCTTAATATGGCTGATAGCTTATTTCTTTTTTTATAGCTGAACAATATTCCATTTTATGTATGGACCACAGTTCATTTATCCACTTTACATATTTTTATCCTGTGTTTTTTCACCCTAATTGCTCATGTCTTTTCACATTCTATGTTAATTTCCAATTTAAGAAAAATTGTGAAGAAAAACCTATAAAATTCATTGAGGTGCGTGGATGGCTCAGTCAGTTACACTTCTGACTCTTCATCTCAGCCCAGGTCTTGATATCAAGAGTTGTGAGTTCAGGCTCCGTGTTGGGCTTTGCACTGGGCAGGGAATGTCCTAAATGAATAAATGAATTAATTAAAATAAAACAGAATTTATCTTCTGCTTTGGACTGAATTATGCCATTGTCTTCCCTCTGTTCCCCAAATTCATTTCTTATCTGTTTTTACTTTTGTTTCCTATTTGATAGTATCATAGCCAAGAAATCATTGCTACATCCAGTGTCATGAAGCTTTCCTCCGTATTTTATAAGGATTTTGTAGTTGTACCTCTTATGTTTAAGTCTTTGATCCAATTTGAGTTAATTTTTGTATATGGTGTGAGGTAAAGGTCCAACTTTATTCTTTTATATGTGGATATTCAGTTCCCCCAACACCATTGAAACTAATGTCATTGAAAACACTGTCATTTCCCCATTGAATGGTCTTGGCACTGTGTCAAAAAAATCATTTAATCATACATATAAAAGTTATTTCTCCCTATTCTATTCCACTAGCCTATATATCCATCTTTATGCCACTGTTCGGATCTTGATGATTAGCTTGGTACTAAGCTTTGAAATCCTCCCCTTCCCGCAATCATCTAACTTTGTTTTTCTTTCTCAAAATAGTTTTGGCTGTTTGGGATCCCTGAAGATTCCATATGAATTTTAAGATGGAGCTTTTTATACTTTTGCAGAATACACCATTGGGATTTTGATAGGGTTTGCATTACCAGTAGATTCTTTGGGTAGTTTGACATGAATATGAGATGGATTTCTATTTATTTGTGTCTTCATTAAATTTCTTTCAGGAGGAGTGCCTGGGGGGCTCAGTTGGTTAAGCATTCCACTCTTGGTTTTGGCTCAGATTATGATCTCAGGGTCGTGGGATAAAGCCTGTGTCAGGCTCTGCCCTCAGCTTGGAGTCTGCCTGACATTCTCTCTCTCCCCCTTTCTCTGTCCCTCTTCCCATTCTCTTTCTTTCCCTCTCTCACATAAATAAATAAATCTTTAAAAAAATTTTTTCAGCATGTTTTATAGTTTTCAGTGTGCAAGTTTTTAGCCAACTTGGTTACATTTATTCCTGAGTGTTTCATTCTTTTTGATGCTTTTATAAATAATGTCTACTTTAAAAAATTTTTGTAAGGCTTTTTTTTTTTTTTTTTTACCTTTACTTTTAATCCATTTGGTATTTGCTTTGGTTTATGGTGAGATAGAAGCCTTTTCTCCCTCCCTCTCGTCCTCTCTTTTTTTCTCATTTTAATAAATGATTATCTCAACACCATGTATTAAATAATCTTTTCATTTCCCACATATTTGTGGTACTGTAGTCATCATATTCTAAATTCTCATTTTTTTATCAGAGTCTTTTTCTCAGTTACCCATATGTATTGCTGATCTGTTGATTCCCATGTTCCTCCTTGGGATGGAGTGCAGTAATTGTCCGGTCTTGGGAGTGGCCGTGCACCAAGTGGCCAAGCCATTTGGCCATTTTCCCTTCCTTTCCACGTCCTTCAATATTTGGCCTGGCTGCCCATTAGCTTTCTCAGTGTCAGCTATGTTTATTCCGTTATTTCGATTCTGCAGAATGATTCTGCTAACCTGGAGCATGTGGAGTTTGGTGGGCTTCTAGTAGTTGAGGACTTCTTAGCATACTTCTCTTTCTTCTGCCAGATATTCGCTGGTTTGGTGGTGTACCTCTTATTTCCTTGGGCAAGAAGACGGTGAAACAACCAGTATACGTAAGTACCCTGGATGAAGGGGCTTTGGCTGGATCCAGATTCAGGTGATTCATTTTCTGGTTTTAATCTACTCCTGTAGCTCCATCATTTTCTTCTTTTTGACTTGCTCCAACTGCTTGCCTCTCAGTTTACCTAAGAGGCACACGTATCTCTGCGTTCACTTGTTCACTCACATAAGAAAAATAAGTTGAATGTGCCAGGCACACTGTATACATCCCTGGGAACATCGAGATATGAATGAGACACAAATTGCTCTCCTCACGTTGGCCTCAGTCAGAGGCAGGCTTGCAAAGCATTTGTCATGCATTGTGGTAAGTGCTGTGATGGGGAGAGGATTATGTAATTACAGCAGAGGGACACTGAATCCAGGCTTCAGGGTCAGGGACAGCCTCCCACAGGGAACATCTAAGGTGAGACCTCAAACATAACTAGTAGCATGTCAGTTGAAGGGGTTTGGGGAGGAGCATTCCAAGCAGAAGGAACAGAAGTACAGGGGTCCAGAGGTAAGAACATGTTGGGTTCCATAAGAGCTTGTCAAAGCCAGGCTTTCTTATCTGTGGCACTGTTGACATTTTGGGCCAGATAATTCTTTGTTGGAGGGGCTGTTGTAGAATGTTTGGGCAGCATTCCTGGCCACTAACCACCAGATGGCAGTAGCACTACCTCCCTAGTTGTGACAGCTATAAATATCTCCAGGCATTTTGCCAAAAGGGCCTTCCAGGTGAGGCTAAAATCACCCCTGTTGAAAACCACAGGGTCTGTTTATATGTGCCTATATCAAATGGGCAAGTCAGAATAGTAGGATATTGGCAGTTCCGGAGGATTCTGCCTACTAATTTGTGACAGCTTGGTGACAGCATTAGGACGAGTGTTAAGGGGTGAGATTGCAGAGATAGTGGGCACAGTCTAGTCAAAGGGCCTCAGCAGCCGTCTGAGCATGAACATGTGCTGACCAGAAAAAATATTTAGGTGAACCTTCCAATATGCAGATCATTTAAAGCCTTGAGGAGTGGATTTTTTAAGGAGCTTTTTCAAATGGACAGTGCCATTATTTTAATTTCTTTTTATTATTTTTTTATTTTTTGGTTGTGACTGATGTGGCCTGCTTTCCTTCCTCCCACCCTCCCTTTCCCCATCCCTGTTTTTCTCTTTTGACAATTACTTAAACATGTGTTACGATTTCTTATAGGTTGTAGATGTATCAAAAGGAATTATTAATGCAATTAAGGATCCAGATTCCAGAGGGAAATCTTTTGCCTTCGTTGGGTAGGTGACTAAAGTTTGACCTTAAAATTGTGCTCCCTGTTAAAATGAACAAATTGTAATGATTTATAAGAACAGTAACTTCTAAACATGTCACTACAGTTTTATTTGTTGCATTTTTAGTTTTTTTCCTCTACAGTATTTATTTCAGAAATTTTATTCACTAGCCCCAAGGTCAGTGTGTTTCAAAGAGCTGTCCAAAGTCCGCTATAGTCAGAATCTCCTGAATGGTTCCTTTAAATCAGAATTTTGAGTGAACTGGGGAATCTGCTTTAATAAGTGATTTTTCTCTCATCAAAGTCTGAGAGAACCAACTGCCCTAGACTATTACATATACTTTGTCCAATGATCACCAAGGATGGTTTTGTACTATTCCAGTGATGTTTTTAACATATAAAAGGATATTATTATAGATTCAAAAACACAAACAGAACACTTTTAGGGAGTAAGTACAGTTGTACAATTAAATTGCTTTTGATAGAGTATCACAATGTGCCCAAACGGTTGGAGATGGCTGGTTTTGGGTACAGTAGTGTATTGTGATGCTGATTGTTCATGATATGCCGTCTTTGCTGTTAGGACACATGGGGCACAGTTAAGCTATGTGACTTGCCTGATTTTCTTAAATCTTGCTTCAGCTGGGTTTAGAACCTCTTTTCTGACTTAATTAAAACTAAAAAGTGAAGATTCAGTGTGCCAGGTTGATAGGTACTAAATCCACGTAAAAATTGGCCCCGAACCCTATCGTCCTATGAAACAAACTGATGACACCTGATGTCCATGAAAGGTGAGAATCTGATTAACAATTAAGTGATAGCGTAATTTCTAAGAAATATTTGCTTCCAGGGACACCTGGGTGGCTCAGTTGGTTAAGCCTCTGCGTTTGGCTCAGGTCATGATCCCAGGATCCTGGGATCGAGTCCCACATCGGGCTCCTTGCTCAATGGGGAGCCTGCTTCTTTCTCTGCCTCTGCCTGCTGCTCTGCCTGCTTGTGTTCTCTCTCTCTCTCTGACAAATAAATAAATAAAATGTTTTAAAAAAAGAAAAGAAAAGAAAAGAAATATTTGCTTCCAGAGAAAAGATGCTTTTCTCTCTAAGCCAGGAAGCATAGTATATATTCTGAGAATTATGAATTCATGCATTGTTATGTTTTTCACTTGTTGAAGGCTTAGTTTAGTAAAATTGTTGTCAGTGTTAAAAACCATATTACATTTCTATATCTTGCAGCTGCAGGATGTATGCCTTTCTCTGAGTTCCTCATTCACTGTGTTAGCACAGTTATATACTCCAGGAGAATTAGCTACAAAAACTGTGTTCAGCTCAGGGTCCATAAATCACTAGACTCAAAGACATCTGATCCTAGTCAGACTAGGATTCCGATGACAAGAAAATAGAACTGTCTTTACAGACTTTGCTTACTACTTGCTGGAAATAACTCTTAGCCCTTTCCCTTTTTACCTTGAGGGAAAGAGACCTCCAGTCTCTTTGCTAGGCTGTAGTGCGCCATACTTGTTTGGCACATTGGTGGGAGAGTAGTGCTCGGCATGGCAATGTACGTATTTTGTGACTAGTGTAAGTGTAGCTAGGCATCTGTGTATCTCTTTCTGTCTCTTTAGCACAGGGGAAAACTTGGCTTATTTCTCAGCACTTGGAGGTGAAGACAGAAGCATAAGACCTTAATTTTGCTCCTAGTTTTTTCATAGTTTTTAACTATAGGATTTTGGTCCATCCATCATTTGTTCATTAAATACCTATTATAGACCCATATATACATAAAAATGTGAGAACTGATAAAATCAACAAAGTCACAAGGTACAGGATCAGCATATGCAGCTGGGTTTCCATATATTTGCAGATGAACAATCTGAAAATAAAAATAAAATAATTTTATTCACAATAGCATCAAAAGAATAAAATACTTAGGTATAAATTTAACAAAAATAAGACTTGTATCTAGAACATTGCAAAACACTGCTGAGAGAAATTAAAAAAGAGTTAAGTAAACAGACATCTCATGGTCATGAACTGAAAGAGCCAATATTGTTAAAATGGCAGTTTTCCCCAAATTCATCTGTTGATTCAAGCCAATCCTATCCATATTCCAGGAGATTTTTTGTTTTTTTGTTGTTTTTTGCTTTGGCAAAAATTGGCAAATGAATTCCAAATTTATATGAAAATGCAGAGATCCACAATAGCCAAAACCAATTTGACAAAGAAGAATAAAGTTGGAGCACTTAAATTTCCTAATTTCAAAACTTACTCTAAAACCATAGACTGATACTGGCATGAGAATAGAATATAGATGAATTATCAGAACTGATAGTCTAGAAATCAACCTTTGTGTTTATAGATGATTTGTTGACAAAAGTGCTGTGACACTTCAGTGGGGAAAGAATAATCTTTTCCTTAAATGGTCCTGGGAGATCCATATGCAAAAAAGTTGAACATGGGGCCTTAACTTCACACAATACGTGAAAAAATTAACTCAGAATATATTAGAGTCCTAAATGTAAGAGTTAATGTTATAAAACTTTTGGAAGAAAAATGATCTAGACCTTGGGCGAGGCAGAGTTTTATTTTATTTTATTTTTTTAAGATTTTATGTATGTATGTGTGTGTGTATGTGTGTATTTTAGAGTGCGAGTGGGGCGAGGAGCAAAGGGGGAGGGGGAGAGAGGGTGAAAGACTGTCAGGCAGACTCGGCATTGAGTGCGGAGCTGGACATGGGGCTCGATCTCATAACCCGGAGGCATGACCAGAACCAAAACCAAGAGTTGGATGCTTAACCTTATGACTGAGCCACCCAGGTGCCCCTAGGCAGAGATTTTTTTGATGTGATATCAACAGCATACTTTATAAAAATAGATAAAAGTGATAAAAATCATTAAAAAATGATAAAAATAGACTCCACCAAAATGAAAAACTTTTGTATTTCAGAAGGCACTGTTAAGAAAATGATGATAAGTGGGGAGATCATCCACTAAAAGGCAGGGGATAGGTCAGAGAGGTATATGGAAACCTTGAGGGACTGGGGAAAAGACAGGAAGTTTTCCCGGGGAGCACAGAAGAACAGCTCTTAGGAGAGCAGAGTAAGGTAGCACAGCGGAACAGAGTCTTCTGTTCGAAGAAAGTGATCAGAAATATAGGTGAAGTCAGTTAGTCCCATTGTATTATTTCTCCAATTCTGTCTTTCTGGGGTTCTGGCACAAAGAAGACAGATACTTGTATGAACCAGAAGAGGGACTTGGCTATGCTAGTATAGTGGAGAGACAGCTGGGGACAAGGTTTTGCTGAGGGTATTTGCAAAGGAATGACTATAATGCCGAACCATGAAAGCTTAGCTGGGAAGGACACAGGCTTCAGTGTGCCTTTCTCTGTGAGCGGAGGCACTTAAACGGGTCTTTGAGTCACAGTTAATGGAACACAAAGTGCTTCAGAGCAACTGAAGAGCAAGTGTATTACATATAATTAGTTTACCCCTGATACCAGTATTGCTTGTCATAGTGAAGATTACAGATTGTTTTTTGGCATAGCATGTATGCCCTGCAGTGATCCTTACACATCCTTCTGGAACTTGAAGGAAGCTATTTGAGGCCTTTGTCAGATAGTTTCCCTCGCTGACATTTTCATGGTTTTTTTGTTTTTGTTTTTGTTTGTTAAAATGTCAGAATGAGGAGTTTCTCGCTTATTAATTACGTTTATTCAGCTCTTGAGCTCTCACAGACTTTCTGAGGCAAAGGGGTCTAGGCAAACGGGTGAAGAGATATTAAAATGTATTATAAGCAATAATAATTATTAAAACTAGGTTATACCAGGACAAAACTGTTCAGATCTGTGGAACAGAAGCAGCCTCAGGTATATGTAAGAATATAGTATGTGACATTTCAAAATATGGGGAAAGGGTAGATCATTCAGTAACTGGTATTATATCTACATAAGGTAAAGATAAAATACCATTTACTGAATGATCTACCATGTTATGGATTAAAGAATCTCAAAACATTAGAAAGATATGTAGAGGGGCACCTGTTTGGCTCAAGTTGGTTAAACATCTGCTTCAGCTCAGGTCATGATCCTGGAGTACCAGGATCGAGCCCCACATTAGGCTTCCTGATCAGTGGGCAGTCTGCTTCTCCCTCTGACCCTACCCCTCTCATGCTCTCTTTCTCAAATAAAATCCTTTAAAAAAAAAAAAAGTGGGAATTTATGTCACTAGTTACTAAGGAAGGATTTTCTTTTCTTTTCTTTTTTTAAAGATTTTATTTATTTATTTGACAGACAGAGATCACAAGTAGGCAGAGAGGCAGGCAGAGAGATTGAGAGGAGGAAGCAGGCTCCCTGCCGAACAGAGAGCCCGATGCGGGGCTCGATCCCAGGACCCTGAGATCATGACCTGAGCCGAAGGCTTTAACCCACTGAGCCACCCAGGTGCCTAAGAGGGATTTTCTAAAAAAAAATCAAACCATAAAATATATCAGAACTTTTGCTTAAGTGAAATATTTAAACTTGTGTATGTCACAAAACATTTAAACATTAAAAAGCAAAATACAAACAGCAAAAAATATTTCCAACTATGTCATTAAATGTAAAGAATTCTGGGGCACCTGCGAGGCTTAGTCAGTTGAGTGTCTGCCTTTGGCTTGGGTCCTGGTCCCCAGGTCCTGGAATCGAGCCCCGCATCAGGCTCTCTCCTCGGTGGGAGTCTGTCTCTTCCTCTCCCCTCCCCCTACGCATCATCACATGTATGCACAAGCACCCCCCCTCCCCATATAAAGCATTCTTAGAAATCATTCTTTATAGATAGGGCTTTAGGAAGAAAGAGAGAAATGAAGTGTATGTGGCCAAAACTATATAAAGAAAAAAAAAATCTCTATCATTAAAGTAATGCAAATCAGAATGTTGGGGTACCATTGTTAGGGCAGATTGGCAGCAGTTTTATGACTAAACTCATTTTTGGTGAGGAGGCTGCTAGCATTTTATGTGAATTTATGTGAATTGATATGACCTTTTTGGAAGGCAGTTTGGAAATATTCAATAAAAGCCTTAAATTTTCCAAGCATAGTTGGAGCCAATTCCATTGTAGAATACACTGTAAATACATAATTATGGATAAGTACAAATGTTTACTGTAAGAGTGCCATTGAAGCATTATCTCATAAAAGAAAAGTATATTTTAATTACTTAAATATCCCCGAGACTGGGAATTTATCCAATAGTTATGATTGTATGCAGTGCAATTTATGTGCTGTTAAACATGCACTAGAATATTGAGTGACATAGAAAGGTGATTGGGATTTAATGTTAAATGAAAGGCATTACAGAATAGGAAGACCTGTGTAATCTTACATTTGTAAAAACAAAAAAATGTGTATTTGTAAGGGGATGAGAAGGCTGCATTAAATATATTAACTTTATCTCTGATGGAATTATGGGTGAGTTTTCTTTGTGCCAATCTGTATTAACTATAGTGCTATGTGTTTCGTCTTTCATAAGAAAAATGTTAGTTTGTTAAATTTAAAAAGAAAATTGGCAAGGAGTGAATAATTTGGGGAACTACAAATTTTCTTTTGGTAGGCCCAATCGGTACCTCCTTTTCGACCTGGTGCAGTATGCCTTTGCTGTGGCTCACAGACCCTTCCTGCCATATCCTTTGCCACATTTTGCCTATCGGTAAGTAAAGTGCTTCTTTTTATGCCTTCTAAAATAGAGCTAACGCCATACATTTGTTTGTAATGCTGTCATCTAGGGTTATAGGGAGAATGTTTGTTACAGTAGAGCTTCTGAATCTCTAACTCGGAGGTGCTTCTGATGTCTTGGTGTTACTCTAGGACAGAACCAGAAGTGTCAAAGAAAGAGACAGTGGCTCCATGACGCCTTCTTTTTTTTTTTTTTTTTTTAATTTATTTATTTGACAGAGAGAAATCACAAGTAGATGGAGAGGCAGGCAGAGAGAGAGAGGGAAGCAGGCTCCCTGCTGAGCAGAGAGCCCGATGCGGGACTCGATCCCAGGACCCCGAAATCATGACCTGAGCCGAAGGCAGCGGCTTAACCCACTGAGCCACCCAGGCGCCCCAGAAGTGTCAAAGAAAGGGAAATGTGCTTAGTGTGGGTGAGAAAAACAATGTGTATTAAGAGGTTAAATCTGCAGTTCTTCAAATTCTCTCATTAGAAACCACTGGTTTTAATTTGGAGAAGTGTCTTGCTCAGCAGGTTGTATAAAGGATCAATCAGGTTTCCCTTTGTTTCAAACCTCTCTCCCAGATGTGGGAAAGGATCTTTCTTTATTAAACCAATCTGGTCACGTCACTGGGGAAAGGAGCTGGGTTGATTCACTCTTGATCTTGTGATACCTTATCTTCTTTCTTCATGTCTTGCTTCTTGATTCACTTCTTCCCTTTGCAGGTTTAGAATATCAGAATGATCATGTCACAACTTCGTGGTCTGGTCGGGGAGACCTTTGCATCCAGTTTGCCAGGGATTGACTTACAAACCAACATGGCATTTCACTCCTGAATTCATTCAACAAATATTTCCCAAATGCCCTCTATGTCTGAGGCAAGGCATTAGAGACTCAAGATATTATTCTAAACCCTTAAAAAGCTTGTGATCTAACACAGGTATTGGAAAAATAGGCAGACTGCAGCGTGATGATACTGTTCATTGGGGTGTTCTGTTTGTTAAGTCGTCTCCTTCATCCTCAGTACTCTGAGTGACGTGGGTAGGGAAGAGCACAAAGTGCACGTGAAGGAGTAGAGTGGGGGCCAAGCACGAGGAATACCTCTGTTTAAAGGACCTGCAGTGTCAGAGAAATTTATCAAGAGGCTCAAAGTGAGTCATCAGACATTTAGGTGAAAGAAGTGAAACATTTGGAAGCCTAGATAGGGATAGGAGGGGGTGTTTTAGGGAGGAAATGACTGTTTCAAGAAGGGGATCCTGGCTATTTGTTCACTTCTGTGTCTCCCACACCTGGAAAAGTGCTTGGCACACAGTAGGCACTTTGGCAGTGTTTGTGGAATGAAAGGCTACAGAAAAGTCAGACGAGGTGAAGGACTTAAAAGTATCCACTGGAGTCAGTAGTGAGGTCATTTTGATAGTGGCTTTGGTGCAGTTCAGGGGCCATAAGCCAGACTGCAGGGAGCTGCTTTCTTGGCTGAGCAGGAAATTGAGAATTACCGCGTAGTGGAGTTGGCATATGTACACGGAGTGGCCTGTCGAGGACACAGAAGTGGAGAATAGAAGTTCTCTGTTAACACCCAGCCAGAGCACAGAGTTGGAGGTTTGCTGTGCGTGTTTTAATTATGCTGTAATAGTCCAGTATAGTGCCATCTGGACCGGTTGTCTGGACTCTGAGACTCTATTTGCTCCTGGAGAAATTCTGACCCATCTTCAGCTTGCTTTTTAATTTTTTTATGCATACTAGAATGATGTTTTTAAGTTTTTAGAAAGCTGTGGAGCCCCGCATTCAATGACCCACTGGAGGCCTACGAGGTAAATCAGATAGAGGCAGAGCTGCTCTAGCTGTAGTGATGGGTGTCCTCAGAACCTGAACACCCAGCCTTTGCCCCAGTGCTCTGTGGGGAGCCTGAGGAATTCCTAGGGTTCCCTGGACTCAGGGTGAGACCCCCTGCTCCGAGGATACTTAACAGGAGCTCGGCAGATAAGGAAAACCTTATTAACCCTATTTTCATAAGAGTGGAGAGATGCCATTAATTGAGACAGGTGGTACTCTTGTCCTGGGTTTTCTGTTTGCTTCCTGATTTGAATCATTTGTCTTAGGCATCTCCTTACTTTTCAAGTTTTTTGGTTCCCTTGGGATATTTTTTGTTTGTTTGTTTGTTTTTGTTTGTTTTGTTTTTGTTTTTGTTTTTTTTGCAGCGGGGGACCCTGTTTTTAAGGATTACAATTTGCATCTTCCTTACTACTTGGCTTGCCCGGTGTTTTTAACAGCAGCATATCTGAATGTGTGAGGTTTAAATTAGATTAGATGGCATTGACTTCTCTGAACGTCAGATATTTTTGTTTATTTTGTTGGTAGTAATGGCTTTATTTTAATTTTCATTTGTTTGGATTTGTTGTATCTTCCGTGGAGAACAGGACTGCCACAAGCTACGGCAGTCGGGCTGGGTTAGCTTAAAAGGAAAGGTAAACTCACATGTAGGGGTGCCAGGATATTGGTTATTTATTTATTTTTTTTAAGATTTTTTATTCATTCATTTGACACAGAGAGAGAGAGAGAGAGAGAGAGATCATAAGTAGGCAGAGAGGCAAGCAGAGAGAGGGGGAAGCAGGCTCCCTGCTGAGCAGAGAGCCCGATGCGGGGCTCGATCCCAGGACCCTGAGATCATGACCTAAGCCTAAGACAGAGGCTTAACCCACTGAGCCACCCAGGCGCCCCATTGGTTATTTTTTTAAAAACAAAACAAAACAGTCAGTGAGCTTCCACCTGTATGGCAGCCTTTCTCCCGGTGCTTCTTGGAGGCCAGCTTGAGTACTGGGTGTGGAAATGCTATCACATGCACCATATTTATTCCTTTTTCTAGGTGGGTAGCACGACTATTTGAAATGAGTCCGTTTGAACCCTGGACGACAAGGGATAAAGTGGAGCGGGTGAGTATGTGATGAATATCTCTCCGGCCAGGTACTGGGCAGAGAACTACAGAGATGGATAAATTAGAATTGATTTTTGTTTGCTTGCTGGGTTATTTGCATGCTGTTGTCCATTATCCTTCTATCTGAAGCAAGCCCTGCAGCTTGGGCCCTGAAACTCACCCCATCTCAGCCTTCTCGGGCTGTGGGGATGCTCCCTTGGCTTCTCTCAGATGTGATCTGTTTTCCTTCTCGGCTAGATCATTCCCAACAGCACACAAACATGCCTTCAGGGCTCTATTTTTTTTTAAAGGTGAAGCCCTCCCTTGTCCCTTCTAGCCACCGTCCTGTTTGTCTGGGTCCGTTTGAGTCGTAACTCTTCAGAAGAGCTCTCTGTTCCTGCTGTTAGCCATTGCTTACCTCAGTCTTTCTAACCCACTCCATTCAGGCTTTTATTCTCACTTCTCCCCACAAACTGCTCTTTTCCAGGTTATATGTGATCCGGACTACCTATGATCATCCCTTCTCCCTGTGAACCCTCACTTGCCAGTCTGTTTTCTGGCCATCTCCATATTCCCTTGCTTTTTCCTCCTCTCACTCGGCCATGCTTTTCAGTTTCTCTTCCTGGTTTACCCTCTTCTCCCTGATCTGTAAATGTTGGGGGACTGACAGGCTCTGTCCTCAGCCCTTTTGTATCTTTGCTTAACCTCTGAACGACTCTCCCCTCCTCTCATGCTCCAGCTGCTGTCTGTGAGCTCACGGCTGCATTTTTATCTCCAGCCTTGAATTGCTCCTCACCCTTCCCAGCTGCAGACTCTTACATGTATTCGGATCTAATACAGTTTTTTGAAACTTAACATCTCCGCAATTAGAACTGCAAACCTGCTTCTCTTCTGGCCTCTCTCATTTTAATTAATGAGATCACTGTTCTCTCTGTTGCTCAAGCCAAAAATTTAGGAATTCTCCCCTGATTTATTACTTTCTCTTACCAGTCTAAACCAGTATTGTCCAGCAGAACTTTCTGCAGTTATGGAAATGTTCTGTAATCTACAGTGTTCAAAACATAGAGACTAGCAACGTACAACTGTTGAACATTTGAAATAGTGGCTAGTGCAACTGAAGAAATAAGATTTGAAGTTTATTTAATTTTAATTAATTTAAACTTAAATGAAGACTACCACATTTGTCCAGCAGCTGCTGTTTTGTGGAGCACAGCCATAGACCATCAGCGGGCATTATTCAGGCAACCCTCAAAATATATGCCAACTCTTAACTGCTCCTGCTTCTCCCGGCCCTTTGGTTTTTTGTTTGTTTGTTTGTTTTTGTTTTTGTTTTTGTTTTTCCAACTTTGTATTCTGAAAGTGTATGTAATAGCATTGAACATTTTTGGCTTAAAGAAAGGTCTCCACTCTGCCTACCCTAATCCAAGTAGGTCAGTTATTCCTTTCGTATTCTCTTGACCAGTTTGGGGCTGCCTGTTTTGTCCCTTTACAGAGTGTTGGGTTCCAGAGCTTTGGTTCTTTCTGTCTTGCTGTCTCCCATGCTAGTCTCCCACATTGCATGTAGAAGTGTTTTGAGGAAGAACACAAAATAAAATAAAAATTCCATATTGTCTCTACATTTGAAGACCTGTTGACCTTTCTCAACAAGAATAGTCAAATGATCCTCTGAGTGTTACCTAAAAGTTAAAACAGAGAGAAGATGAGAAAGTAGCCCTTGGGGAACAGATGTGGATGGGACAGGCATGATCCTCCCTTCTGATCAGCTGTGTCCAGAAAGTTGAGACTGTTTTCAAGATATCCCTTCTACATTCCTGAAAAGCCAGACAAGAGGACTGACTGTCCAAATACTTGAGCGTGTCTTGTGCAAATGTGCCTCTTACACTGATAATGGAGTGGGCTTTGATAAATACAGTAGGCTGCATGGGCTTTCGATTTGGAGGCTGCCTCTTAGCATTTCAGTAAAAATTGCAGCCTTAGTCAGGTGGGGAGGATGTAGGAGTGAGGTGCTCTATATACACACTGATTCTCTTCATGCACTTGTGGATGGTTTGGGATCGTGGAAGTCTTCCAGCTCATTCTCCTCCTCTACAAACAAAATGGGTTTGGTGTTTTTAGATCTGTGGTGAGCATCGGTCAACCAGGCAAAGTATAGTAGAAGCACAAAGGTTAATGGATTATCTCTTAGCAAGGAATAAACACCAATTATCTCCCTAATGCAGCAGTACAAACGGAAGCAGGAAGCCCATGCACAAGGGAGAATTGGGGAATGGGCTGGTTCTGCATTAGCCTCTGTTTTATTTTCTTCCTGGACCTCCTGTGAAGCCACTGTGACAATGTGGCTGGCGCTTCTCCATTGCAGATTGATTTCTCATTCAGTCTGGGGAATGGCTCATCTGGACCCAGTGTTTCTTGTTCGTGGTAGTGCTGGGGACCTTTACGCTGATATTTGGTGACCTTGCCTTTTTCTTTTTAAAGCTCTTTTTCTGTGATCTACTTTTAGTGAGGTCCAGGAATCAAAACCAGCATGTGTCCTTTGGAAACAAGTCTTGGTAATGGGACTCAGGCCAGCTTGAGTGTTTCAGGGGTTAGTGAGATAGCACTTTGTGTTCTTGGTCAGTTCTCAGAGTTCTCTGTGGTTCTGTGTGTCCACAGCTTCACATCACAGACATGCTGTCTCCTCACCTGCCTGGCTTGGAAGACCTTGGAATTCAGGCCACACCCCTGGAGCTCAAGGCCATCGAGGTGCTGCGGCGCCACCGTACTTACCGCTGGTTATTGTCCGATATTGAAGATGTGAAGCCAGCCAAGACTGTCAACTTTTAGTGGCCCCTGTGCTGCCCCGGGCTTTCTGTGTCTGTTGGTTTACCCGACTGGTGACCAGCCCACTGTCGTTAGAAAATCCTGTATATAATGAATAAGATCCGTCTATTAAATCACCTGAGGATAAATTCTGCTGCAGCTTTTTCTTTCCTCACTTATAAGATGAGAAATTCAGTCATTTATATACATAATTTCTTTAAATATATATTTAATAATGATACATATCACTTATTCTTTGAGATATTGAAGGATTTGAATTTCCCTATGTCAGGCTATTTCTGGCATTTGTTTTGGAAGATAAGGACCCCTTTTTAATGTCCAGCTATTGTGATGACCCCGAGTGATATGTGATTGTCTTTTAATATCTATTAACTGAGAAGGTATATAGTGTCCCATAACTAACCTGAATTATTCACACTTAAGGTATTTTCATCTACATATACTTAAAAAACTAGGTAGTACATGTAGAAACATTGTCTGTAGACGTGGGTTCTCCAGTGACTTGCAGTAATTCCTCAGTCCTCTGCTTGGATCTGAACTCCCCGAGGCCTTTGTCCTGCTGCTGTCTGGACAACATCTAGGTGATTTCAGATCCGTGGGTGCGGGTGGGTTCTCTCCTGTGCAGAGGCAAGGCCGGGGCTCTGTTCGGTAATGCCAATGCTTAGGAATTAAAATTTTTTATAAAAGTTGTTAACATCACAGCCAAGATCCATGTGAACAGTTGGTGTGGTGAGGGCAAGTCCCTCAGTGCAGTACGATTAAAAACTCCCGTCATTTGTGATGAAGCCAGCACACTACCATTTGTGGTGACCCAAGGTTGGCCCCTGCATTCCACTGCCCTGCAGCCCCTTGGTCAGTATGATGGGGGTGACCAGGAAAACCCTGTTCACTTCTGGTAATGTCCATCTCGTCCTCACAGAGTAAGGAGCATGAATGTGGAGGGTGAGTTTTCTACCTGCACTCTCACATGCTGCAGAATCTTTTGTCCCCAGATGGACAGAAGTGTGCTGTTCAGTGCGATCATGGACCAACAGCATCTGTATCACCTGGGAGCTCGTTAGAAATCCAGAATGCCTGGGGCGCCTGGAAGGCTCCATCAGTTAGGCTTCTGACTCTTGATTCCAGCTCAGGTCATGATATCAGGGTCCTAGGATTGAGTCCCGTGTTGGGCACTGTGCTCAGTGGGGAGTCTGCTTCTCCCTCTCCCCCCCCTTCTCCCTCTCATGTACGTTCTCTCTTTCTCTCTCTCATATAAGCAAATCTTAGAAAAAGAAAGAAGGAAAGACATGCAGCAATGTGGAATGCGAGGCCCTACCTGTTGGATCAGGATCTGCATTTTAGAAAGGACCCTGGAAGATGTGTATGCACATGGGTGGAAAAGCACCGATGTGCAGAAATACTGTAACTGAGTGGGGCCGTTCCCATTACTCAGATGGCTGAGGCCCACCCAGACATTTTTTTTTTTAAGATTTTATTTATTTATTTGACAGGCAGAGATCACAAGCAGGCAGAGAGAGAGAGGAGGAAGCAGGCTCCCTGCTGAGCAGAGAGCCTGATGCAGGGCTCGATCCTAGGACCCTGGGATCATGACCCGAGCCGAAGGCAGAGGCTTAACCCACTGAACCACCCAGGTGCCCCCCACCCAGACATTTTAAATCAGAATCTCTAGAAAAAAAGACCCAGCAATTTTATTTTTATTAAACATGGCAGTTTATTCTACACAGTAAGATGTGAGAATCGTGTTCTAGGGAAATGAACCCAATACCAGCTTTCCTTTTTGTCTTCAGTGCAGAGGACTTATTTCGGATGACACCCTGGTTGGTTGCAAGCCAGCCGGTAGGCACACAGATGGGCGGGTGCGCTCTGAAAAGAAATCATAATTCTATAATATAGAGCATCTTTTCTTACAGAATCTACATGTTCCAGCAGTGCTGTTTCTCATTTGTATCATAACTCATGGTGCCACATACTTGCTTTCTCTAAAAACCATGATTCAGTCAAGATAGTTTTTCTTTACTGTCATGGCCAACACCTCCTGTATTTTCTAATGTGTCCTTTATTATCCTGATATGATATGAAAGCCCTAGCTTCTACAACATGTAATCAAAATACAATGTCCTATTAGTACAAACAGGAAATGGAAGTAGTACATAATATGTGTACTGTAGTACATAATATGTGTACTGTAGTACATAATATGGCTGTGTACTGATGTGTGCACAGCCATACAGAAGGCATGAGGGAGTTGTTGCTTTCTCGCCTCCGCTAGGTGGTCACGATGGGCACAGATGTAAACTGGCCTGTCATCACAGGGGAGGGGTCATGTTGGTCACCAAAACACTGTGAGCACCGCCACTGTTCTTGGTACCAGCTTCTGTATTTAGTGAACAACTACTTGCAAAGTTCAGAACAAAACAAAATATAATCCCTTCTAGGTTTATAGTGATCGTATTCTCAGAAAATGCAGTGTGGGGGCGTCTGGGTGGTTGAATCAGTTAAGCGTCTGTCTTTGGCTCAGGTCATGATCTCAGAGTTCTATGATTGAGCCCCTGCTCAGCAGGGAGTCTGCTTCTCCCTTTCCCTTTGCCTTACCCCCTTAACCTCCACTCATGCTCACTTGCTCTCTCTCATACTCTCTCTCAAATAAGTAAAATACTAAAAAAATTTTTTTTTAAAAATCAGCATTTATTAAACCCATGCCAGATGTTTCTTATATCTGTAAAATAGAGTTAGATTCTAGTGTGTTTCAACTCCTACCATTCCTGATTCGTGCTGCTGGTGCTCCTCAGTCATCGCGATAACCAGAGGTACCCACAGAGTTTCTAGATGCCTTTAGGGGGCTCTACCACCCTACTATTGCTGTGATCCATGCACAGAAATCTTTGAGAAGTATGTGGTAGTCTTGTCTTGGGGATCAAAGGTGGGTTTGGGCAAGGTGACAGTGCTTGAATGTAAAGATCGGAAACAGCATTGAGCAGAAGTGTAGTGTTTCCCCTCTCTTGCCTGCCAGTTGTGCAACACAAGCACCTAACGTTCTCTGCTGGCTGTTCGACCAGGCAGGCCTAGGTCACTCCATGGGTCAGTCTTCCAACTTGATCTCTGATTTTCCTCCGCCGCAGTACACTCTTGGACAGAGTGCACAGTTGAAGTTCAGAATGCAAAAAAGCTGCCATAGTACCTCTGGTGCTGACTCTTGCTAGTTACAGAAATTGTTATTAATCATTCATGGTTTTCCATGAATTAGCACAATAACCAAACTTGTGTGATTTTGACCCCTCCTGGTCAGCCAACCCCTCTGAAACTGTTCCTTTGGGCTGTCCCCCTGGCTTATCCTCTCATACTTCTTCCTTAGGCCAGTCCCAGAGATGTTCTTTTTCATTTTCCTTGGCTCCTGAGAATCCTGTTTAATCTGGGTTACCTGGCATTGTGCCTCAGCTCCAAATCAAAATGCCACGACAGTCAACTGACCATGAAGGAAATGTCTGCTGGGCGTTCATTGAATAAATCATGACCGGACAGTACTTTTCCTAATCCTCTTCTAAAGGAAACTATTTTCAAAATCAAAACTATTTTCTTCCTCTCCGTTGCTTATCTCCTCCTGTCCAGACTCTTCATATTTTCTGTTTCGTAGGGAAGACAGCCTTTCTACTTTTCTCAAATTGTTCCCAGGAAGCTCCACTTGGATCTTGTATCTCTGTCTTGGTCACTTGTCCACAGGGGACAATTTATGTCCATGTCTAGCACATGCATATTGTCCTCCTCAGCTCAAATAATACTGTCCAAAGTCCCAGCATCCCAGCATTAAAGATTGTTATCCATTCGACTAGTAACATAAAAGTTAAGGGAAGATGCAGCCCCTCAAGTCAGCCGGGGTTCCTCCCAGGCTCCAGCTCTCCCCAGCTGGGTGACTGGATTGTTGCTATTCCCTCCCTCCACTGTAGGTTGTGGTGAGGATTTCTTGAGAGTGTACGAATAAATCACAAATCACAGTCCTAAGAGAGAACAGATAGTATCAGCTGGTGTATGTCTTACCCTTTGGGCCATTCTTGTGTTGGATGATGGGCATGCAAGGATGCTTTCCACTCAGTGAATTCACAGTTCAGGCAGGAAAAAAGACATAGAAGTAGTAGTTACTGTACTTCAATGTCAATTTTTAGGTTTCTAGGAGGGCAGTTTATCAGTATAGAAATTTTCATATTATATAATTTATTGAAATCACTAATTTTTACACTTCTTTATGCAACCCACAACTGTAATTACACATTTATTGATTAGAGCATTGGGCTTTGAGGGGTTCTTATGATTCCATTACTTAAATTTCCTGAGCTAGTTAAATTTGTTTTTAAAAATAATGAATTATAAGTAAAAACTTAATAAATTATTTTTTCTGTTAAGTTTTACAATGTAAGTTTTGCAATATACAAAACCTTCCTGTGTTCTTGGGCAAATCTAGTAAGGCTAATGAATTAATTATACGGCGACTAGTATTAAAGTCTGGTAATCGTGACACTCTTTGCAAACTTGGCAAAATTCTCCTACCTTCCAACTTGAAAACCAAAGTCTAAATAAATAAAATACACGTTTGAAACTAGAATCATAAGATGAAACTGATAGTTCTAAAATGCTAAATTCCTAAATATTACAAATACTTTCTGTACCAAATATGCAGAGGCTATCCCCAAATTTGACATGAAATATAAATCAAGGTTTGAATTACTTCATTCTGTATATTTAGGTTTAAGTCTTTGGGAAGTGGAAGACCTTTACCAACTAAGGAGGCAATTGTCCCATCCCCAGCTGTTTGGGATTTCCTTCTCAGTGTGTGGAGATTGTGAGTGACCAGGGACAGTGCCCTGGGGACAAGATCTGGGACACATATCCAGGATAGTTCTTTTCATGCTAAAGAGGGGTGAGCTAAATGTTTATTTATAGGGCTGGGTTTTTTTTTTTTTTTTTGGTTGAGACTTCAAATCATGCTCTCATGGGGGCGCATTTAGAGCCCATGTTCTTTGGATTCAAGCTGCACATAACCTGATCATCACAGCTAATATCAGCCTTCAAGGCTATAAACCCACCCCATTTGTCATTACATTGTCATTTATAGTTTATCCTCATTTATCATTACACCTCTATAATGCAACAAATCCATGTACTTTCTGATGCTACTCTAAATTCCTTTCATGTTCTTCCTGACCTTCCTGTATAGCTCCCTCAGCTTTGCTTGGTCCTAAGGTCATCTCACATATTTTATCCTAAAAACAAATGTACGGATGAATGGATAAGGAAGATGTGGTCCATATACACTCTGGAGTATTATGCCTCCATCAGAAAGGACGAATACCCAACTTTTGTAGCAACATGGACGGGACTGGAAGAGATTATGCTGAGTGAAATAAGTCAAGCAGAGAGAGTCAATTATCATATGGTTTCACTTATTTGTGGAGCATAACAAAAAGCATGGAGGACATGGGGAGTTAGATAGAAGGGGGTTGGGGTAAATTGGAAGGGGCGGTGAATCATGAGAGACTATGGACTCTGAAAAAAAATCTGAGGGGTTTGAAGTGGCAGGGGGTGGGAGGTCGGGGTACCAGGTGGTGGGTATTATAGAGGGCACGGATTGCATGGAGCACTGGGTGTGTTGAAAAAATAATGATACTGTTATGCTGAAAATAAATAAATGGAAAAAAAAAAAAACGCTTTAAAAAAAACCCAAATGTAAATTCTATAATGGAAGCATATGTGGAGATACGAAGAGCTCTGGGAGTATTGAAGGAAAGGCTATTTCTGGAAGACTTGAGAAAATTTCACAGAAAATGGATTTTAAAACTGTCTTAAGGATAACCTGGAGACACACATGAGTGTACGTTCGGGTTTGTTGTTTGTGTATCTGGGTAAGGAGGAAGCAGTCACTTGGCATGAAGAGAACACCATGAGCAAATGCACTGGGGCATAGAGTGTAGGTGGTTATCTGTGGGAAGTAGAGTCCATCATTATTTTGGGAGAGGGAGGAGGGGGGAATGTGACCGTCTTAGCAGGTAAGCTCTATACAGACTTTGGTCCCAAGGTGAACTCCCAAGACTTCTCAGCTGGAGATTTGGAAAGATTACCTAAATTCTCTTTATCAGCCTCAAAATTGTCTGTAATATGGAGATGATGAATACCTAAAAATACCTAAATCATAGGATTGTGGTGAGGAATTAAATGTAAAACACTGAAGTTGGCACATAGTAAGCTCTCAGTAAACATTAGCTATAATCACTTAAGTTGGAAATACCGTGACTATCTGAGTCCGTTTACTGGTTTCCTGACTTCATAAATAATGGCTGTCTTTCCTGAGGGAGGGAGTAATCCTTGTTTTCCAAATAATGGAAACAGGGATTTAGAGAAAGTGAATTGCCACATTAGTAAGTAGCTGAGCTGGTTTTCGAACCTGGATCTATCTGGCCACAAAACGGGAGACTTGTTCCAGGAAGGGTTTAAGGATGCTCAGGAGAAAGACGCAGATAGATTTATATCCTAGAAGGTTACAAAGTGAGTGGGAGCTGTAGGGAATGAAAGGCATATTTGAGGAAATCTCTCTGGTGAAGGAAAGATCTAAGAGAGAATGGATTAAGAGCAGGACAGAAGTTTGAAGGGTGTCAAATAAAAAGCAAATTCAGACTTAGGGAGAAGTTTTATTTGAAAAGATTATTGCAAGGGAGGGAAAGAGACTATTGCAATCAAAGGGAGAGACCAGAGCTAAGTCTGAGCTCAACTCTGCTAAAGCAGAGTGTAGGAGGATTCTTAAGGGCTGAGGATGAGCTGGAGAAGAAGTCCTGGTGGACAGTACGTCATCTGGATTCCACGAGGCCCAGGGTGAAAGGAGGTCATAGGTTATCTTTTTTGTTCACTGGCTTTATCCAAAGGGAAAATAAACCGTTCTAAACTGTATGACAGGACGTGGTTCTACACATTGAAGCAAGGTGCCCAAATCACACTACAGAGACTGGACATGGGGTGCTATCTCCTTGATAATTACATTTCAAAGGGATGTCCTTGAGGAAGACATTCCCGGGTTGTAAAATTGACAGAAAGCTTTTTACAAATATTTACATATACCTCAAAGAAGCAGAGAAAGACTTTACACATTCTCTAAAGGAAATGCTTTAGGGGAGGTCAGGGGCCTAGAGTCAGGAAGAAACCCGTCCAAAGTTTAGTCAGGCTGAGGGAGTGATAAGGCCCTCTTGTGGGGTGGGGAGAGGGGCAGGGGGTTACATAGATGCAAGCACCTTAATGTTCTGGGATGATGCCTGTGTAGTCTGGGGTGTCTGGTCCTGAAGGAAGTGGACGGGATAGGAGTCGGACCACAGATGGAAGATTAGCTTCAACACTGGACAGTGTGGGCTGATAGTAATAGTGGTATGATAACATATATTAAACAAAAACTTTTCCCAGTGTATCCAAAATGCAATGCTGATTTCTATCTCTCAACTTTTCTTTAAAACTGACTGGGCGTCTAGGTGTCTCAATCGGTTGGGCATCTGCCTTTGGATCAGGTCATGATCTCAGGGTCCTTTGCTCAGTGGGGAATCTGCTTCTCCCTCTACCTCTTCCGCTCTCACTGCTTGTGCTCTCTCTCTCTGTCACATAAATAAATAAAATCTTAAAAAAATAAAATAAAATCTCAATACTAGAATGTAACCACATGAGACCAGGACTTGTCGTAATATTCGCTGTGTTGTCCCCGACATCTAAAACAGTGGTAGAAATCTAGTCAGCACTCAACAAGTATTTGCTGAATGAATGGGGTAGGGAGAGTCTCACCTTATTCTTAGGTGAAAACTCCATCTGACCCCAAATTGTTCTAGTCTTGATTATATAATAACAATTTTTAATTTTGTAATAAAATCTCAAGGCACAATTTCATCATGAGGATGCCTAGTCTCAGGTAATAATTAAAAGCCTGGTGGGCATCTGGGTGGCTCAGTCAATTAAGCATCTGCCTTCAACTCTGGTTCTGGGATCAAGTCCCGCATTGGAGGGGGGGGGGTCTGCTCAGCGGGGAGTCTGTTTCTTCCTCTCCCTCTGCCCCTTCCCCCTGCTTGTGCTCTCTCTCATGCTCCTTCTCTCAAATAAATAAGTAAAATATTTTTTAAAAATTCCTAGCTTGGTAACCTAAATCTCTCCTGTGCTCCTCAGCTGGGGTCCAGGAAGATGGAGTGGTTGGCCCTCTCTCATCTTCATCCTCACTTAGCCAATAGAGGTTTTCTTTCCTCTAGGATTGGGCCATGGGTGAGGGAGTATGGGGAAAGGCACAGTCTTATGGGACAAGGGTCTTCACTGGCAGATAGATTTGTGGACCTTCCCAGCAGCAGCTGATGTTTAAACCTGAATATTGGGGGGGGGGGTGCTTTCATACAAGTGATGATGGTTTGCAGTAGTAATTGAAGATATGGAAGCAGATGCTGCAGAAGATAAAGTAGCATATAATTAACACATCACCTATTCACACCTTAACAGAAATTGAGGAGCCTATGGCTCACTGATAAGGACCCGAATGCCTGAATAAGGATGAATAATTTATGGAGTGATATGTGTATGGAGTGGGGTGTCAGAAGGAAGCAGTACTAAGAAATGCGAATTAAGGAGTTGTGAGGGAATGCAGACATTATCGGGTATAATCTCCACATGTCCTAACCGAAGAAACCGAATAAAAACAAGAGATAACAGCTCCATAGGATCTGGGTGAGCAAACACTTCTGGGGCCAGGCAGTCCATAAATAGGATGACAGGAAATGGAAGTGTAGGGGAAAATGTGTACTTTCTTGGAAAACAGAGCATCATCTGGAGTCTAGACGCAGAAGAGAACTCCCCCTCTCCGGCTATCTAGTTCAGATTCTGTGGGGGCTGTTTCACAACTCTGTAAACTGGAAATAACTGCTAGCAATGCAAAAATAATTCCTATCCAGAGACACATGACTTCTGTCCAGCAGGAGTCAGCAGACCTCCCTCCCTAATTTTGCCTCCAAAGATACCTTTATTTCAATATTCTGGATCTTTGGATCTCCTTTGAACTTGATGCAGCATCTCACCACTTGGCTCATTATGAATTAAATACAGTCTTTAACATGCGTTCACTTTTATATCCATATGAGAATCATGATTGGTACCTTTGTTTCAAAATTATCTTTTAACTCAAGGGACTGGGGCTAACTGGGGCAGTACCCAGGGCTTTCTCCAGATGATTATTTCTAGATGGGGATGTGTTACCAGCTCTCCACAGATTTTCAAGGGAAGCGGAAAATCCAATTCTTATACATGTATAAAACCTCTTTATTTTTAAATATTGATGACCGAATATTAAAAAAAAAAATCTGTGTGTGCCTCCAAATTTCAGTGGCCCAATCCAGCCTAATGGCTGCTGTATTGGGTTTGGACAGCACAGGAAACCTGGATCCAAGGAGTACCAGATGCTGACCTGAAGTAGACCCTGGGCTCCCTCATGCATTTCCTCACCTCCACCGCCAACCTGGGAAGTAGATACCACTCCATGTCACGGGCAGCAGCCAGTCTAGACCCGGCCTCTCTGCCTAGCGCTGTTTTCCCTATGACCAGGAACAGTGGGTGTTGAGGTGGAAAGGAATGGCGGTCCTGCTTTATCCGGGGCCAGCATAAGCCTGAGCTGTGAAATCTTCAGGTTCACAAGAAATTTCAGTAGGGAGATCCTTTAACAGAGTGAGCAGGGTGGGTTTTCAGAGACGCTTTCATAACCCACCACCTTCCTCAAATGATTTGTGTGATTTCAGTGCCAACTGAAGAAATACTCCTAGGTTCTTTAAACCTAACATGTAGATTCTTTCTCAAGGACAGTAATCATCAGATGGCTGTAAATCACAATGCAAACAACAGCATGGATGGGTTTTTAGGAAAACTGGCAGGATCATAGGATGGATAAAAAGCACTGTTTATTCACTTTTGAGTTTCCTGAATAAGTTTCATGAGAAGAGTGCACAAAGCAAGCATTCATTCACCCAAAAAATTACTGACCTCCTCCTGAACATGTCTAGCACCGTACTAGTGTCTACTCGGCATATCACATACATTTAACACTGTCTCTGCCCTCCTCATTTCACTTACCCCAGGAAACATGGCAGGCAAGACCCTGAGTTAGGCTCCTAACCACTCTGAGAAGGAAGTATTATCTCTGTTATACAGTGAGGGTAAGCAAGGTAGATTCACCCAAGGATGCACAGCTGATATCATAAAACAAACGCAATGGTCTCATAAAACATAATATGATTCTAAATCCAGAGCTCTAGTCTTTGATTATAGCGTTTCTGTGGGGCTCATTATCAGACACTTTGAAATAAAAACAAAGAAACGAATATATGAGCAGCTGACCATTGATAAAAATAAAATAAGTTTTTGGTGACCCGGGTTCATTTGTCTTCGTTGGGTATCACAAAGTTTTCTGTTCAATTCGATTCAGCAGAACTCTCCATGTTTCAGACATTGTGCTGGGTTCTGGGGAGTCAAAGACAAGAAACTCAAATGGTTCTGAAGGGGACCCTCTAGCTGTTTTTTTGTTGTTGTTTTGTTTTACCACCCCTCCTCTTAAAATAATTTTCTCCTATTTGGTGTTTTCATCTCTGTACTCATTCTAAATTTCACCATTGTCAGAGTTTTCCTCTTCACATAGAAGCTTGAATTTTTATTTCCTTGCTTAAAATGCTAAATGGTGGGGGAGTCAATCCTAGTTTGATAGGGATAATGTTGTTCTTTTTAGGTGTGTGGATTCTGAGGTGATTGTGAGGAATCAGACAGGAAGTGGTTCAAAGTTCATTACTGGCATTTTGTCTAACATTAGAACAAGAAGGTATAGATTTGGGAGCTCTCAGTACTGAGGGAAAGCTAAGGGGGAGAAAAGACCCCTTGAAACCAGGCAGAATCAGGATTCATGAGGAGGCTGTTGGAAGCCTAATCTAGAGAGAAATTTGCAGAGCACTGGGGGCTCGGCGTGGCCATCTTGAGTCTTTTCTGCAGAAACCACTTGGTTTCTTTGCCCTTAGTGAAAATGACAAAATTAATATTGAAACCAAGTCCCCTGCATTAAAACTCCAGAAGCCAAGTTGAGGTGCTAAGTTGTCCCATTCCCAGGGAGACTGTTCCAGAAATGGAGGAATTTGCCATGATGTGAACCTTCAAAGCACATGTGCCCAGTTTGGATAGGAGAGTCCGTTATGGTGAGACCAAGGGTGCTATCTCATAAACGGCCTCAGCATTATAAGTAATTCTGCAAAGAACATTCTTAGACACATGACCCACATTCCTGATTGTCTTGTCAGGAAATGGAATTACTGGGCTGAAGAAAGTGAACATCTTTTTGATAACCATCCAGAACACAAGATTAACTGCTATGTGCATGTTGGTTATTATCAGATACCAAATTCTGTCACTATTAGGGTCCGTTTTGGAGCTCTTCTGTTTCATCAGTATACCATATTCTGTGCCAAATTGGATTCTATTTTAATTATTCCAACTCTATGGCACTTTTAATATCTAAAGTACACCTGAAGTTCACCTTGGTATTTGAGGAATATCTTAGTTCTTTAGAAATCCCAGCCAATGAGGTGGTGCTCCCAGGGCAATCTCAAATATATGATCTATACTCTCTCCCAGTCTAGCTACTCAAATTTGAAATGGGGCCGTAGGAGGTGTAGGTAGGACTAAACCTCAATCCTTGCCAATGTGGAGGCCTGAGAACCACTCTCCTGAAGGGAAGGAGCCAAGGGAGCAAAGCAGAGCAGCCTCAGGGCCCATTGCAGAATCAGTGGGGACGTGGGCATTTGATGCTGCTCTCCACCGGGAGGAGACTAGAAGAGAAATGGCGCTAGACACCCAGCCTTGTCACTGCATCCCAAAGTGACTGCAAGGAGATCTTGCAGAGGGGACCAAAAGATTTAAGTGCTTACTGTTTTCTGTGGCTGTTGTTATTATGCTAGAGGCAAATAGAAAACTGTGTGGACAGTGGCTTGTGTGAATGTCCTGGGCAGAGAAACTTCTCAGGCTGGGTTAATCTTAACTTGGAACTCAGGCAGGATACTGATTCCTTTGGGGAGAGTATGAGTACTTACCAAAGGCCCTTCCCTCTGCCAGCTCCCAAGAAACAGAGCTTCTGTAAAAGTAACTCTTTTACACACTGCCTACTACCATGTACTCAGTTCCTACCTTGGAGGCTTTGGAGACCTGTTGTAAAGCCAAAATAGTTTTTAGAAAGTTTTTCACCTATGAACGTCTTGACAGTTTTAAGGATAAATTCATGTGCTGCCCTTACAACTAACTAATCCTGATAACAGATCTATGTTTCCTGGTAGAATTAGGGAGATCTGTGATACTGACCTTCAACAAATACTTTGGTTATCATGTGAAGTCTTAGAATTCACAGCTGTAAACCCCATAGTGCATCCTTACCCTTGTTGACTTATGACAGTATGTGGTCACTGCTAGGGTGGTGACATAAGAAGCTGGAAGAACCATTGTTAAGTCTCAAAGGTGTGAGTAAGTATTCGTGTCTTTTGGTCATGTTAGGGGAGCAGAACTGTAATCATCAGCTCAAATCCAATAGGTATATAGAATGTGTGTGCAGTTTCTGACAGGTTAGACTACAGAGCCAAAATGTGGGCTTTGTAGAGAATCTTGTGCTTTATGTAAAAACACTCCCAAGGAGCAGAGAATACTGTGGCCTTGTAATATCTAAAGGTGCTTCTCTAAAGACTACATCAATTAATGTACCTACATTAACCTTTTTAAAATTTCCTCTGGATTATGGTTGCTAGTGGACATCAAAGATGACAATGTTGACATGGGGGGCTAATTTTAATAATGGTGATTACTGGGGGCACACTGGGTACCAGCAAAGAACAGTGTTCACCCTGGGGATTTAAATCTAAGTTAGAAAAGGCATTACAAGTCAGACATAAAACATGATAAAATGAGGACACCACAATACAATCTCTTTCCATTTGGGATTACTTCCCCTGGTTTGGTGTTTGTCTTCTGGGTCCCTTGAGCATAATTCTTGGTATCTTTGGACAACATCTCATGTACTGTAGGTATTCAATAATACTTATCACAAGGATAAAGGGTGGGTGATTTGCTAGATAAGTTGCTCTTCCTCAGGGAGGTGGCCTAGGTGTTACAGATATTACAAAATCAGTATTTGAGGGAAAATGCTTAGAAAATTATTTTACACAAAACAATGTTAGAAGTTTTAACTATGTGTCCTCTTAGCTACAGAGCAGGTGCTCATTTTCACTGTTGGTCTATCCTCAGCTCTTACCAGTGGTGCTACAGCAAGTGCTTCATGACTAGACACCTGCCTTTAGAGAACTGGCCTCTAACTGACAAAATAAGTGATCACTACATAAAAAAACCAACTGTTGCCTATTTTTAAATTTTGATGCTGTAAAGGGTGAGGTTGAAGGATTTGAAAGGCCAGGAAAGAGAAGGCAATCAACAGTGGAGGATATTTTTGATCGTACCCAATAAAGAACAATTAGAGTGACGGAGCTGGAATAAAATACTAGCAAAATGACATTTTTTTTTTTCTACTTAGGTCCCCTAGGTGTGAGAAGCGAACCATAAAACTCAGACACAAATGAGAAATGATTTTTCTCCAAACTGTTCAGGTTTGAGAGGAATGAAGAGTACCAGTTTCTTTCTTTCATTTTTTCTTATCTTCATAGACTAGATACAAACTCCTAGGGAGCAAATGTCTTCTTATGACTTATACAAGATACTGGGCATTGATGCTCTGTAAGAATAAAACTGGTTGTCATATTCCGCACATGAAACTACTGATACATATGGTGGAGATAGTCCCCATTTATAATTGTGTCAAGTTAAAGTTGTGGAATGAGTCAGTTTCTGAAAGTCATGGGAAGGATAAGATCCTAGACCAGATTATATTCTTCCTAATTTTAATCTTCACTTTCTTCTCTTTCCCCCTCCCTTCTCTGTCCTCAAAACTTGACTAGTTAATTAGAGCACCTTCTGTTGTTTTCACTGTACTAACCACATGATATTATGTGGTAGTAAAATTGACAGCAGAAACATTATTTAAATTACCACAGTTATCCAAATCTGAGGAACTGTGAACTGGGTTTTCTTTTTCATGAGCTGAGAGTGGGAAGTTCTGTTATGTCTGTCAAGGATAGAGACAGATTTTCCTCACTTTGGTTTTTTTTTTTTTTTTTTTAGGAAAAGTAATGTCTGCAAGTAATCTCCTTGAAGTCAGGAACTTTGTCTTATTTTCTGTGGAATCCCTGACACTTACATCAAATACATTAGAACTCAGTAAGTCCTTGTTGAATTGAAATAAAAGAAGATGAAAAAAGGAAGAACACTTTCTTTAAGAAAAATTTTGGGGCGCCTGGGTGGCTCAGTGGGTTAAGCCGCTGCCTTCGGCTCAGGTCATGATCTCAGGGTCCTGAGATCGAGTCCCACATCGGGCTCCCTGCTCAGCGGGGAGCCTGCTTCCCTCTCTGCCTGCCTCTCCATCTACTTGTGATTTCTCTCTGTCAAATAAATAAATAAAATCTTTAAAAAAAAAAAATTTTGGAGGGTGGTTCAGTCAGTTGAGGGCTCTCTCCCTCTGTCCCTCCTCCTATTCATGCTTGCTCTGTCTCTCTCTAAAAATAAATAAATAGAATCTTGAAAAAAAAAAAAGAAAACATTTTGGAGATTCATCAATTCATGGGTTTGCTTTGTTTATTTATTAATTCTTTTTGTTCAGTATTTATTTATACCCCAGTATGTCCAATTCTATACTAGGCTATGGAAATCAGAGATGAAGAAGACATTTTCTCTGTCTTTAAGGAAATAAGTCTCATTGGGAAGACATATTTGAAAACAGATAAGTTCAAACATAGCCACGTGATGCTCTTTTAGACATAGAACCCATATCCCATAGGCACACAGGGAGTACTTTCATAGCTGAATGGAGAGTTGGAGAAAAAATTACCTGGAAGGTGTTTACACTGGACTTGGCAGGATGAGTAGGATTTTACCACACCAGGAAATGAGAGAAAAGAGGAAGGATATTCTAGGCAGAGGAAACAGACTCAAGACATAGTCTGCAAAGAAATTTTGCTGTACAAATAGCAGAGATTAGTCATGTAGGCTTTGTATAACAGCTTGACACTTGGACCTCATCCAGCTAAAAATAGAAGCCACTAAAGGGCTTGAAGCAACATGGCAATATAAAATCTGTATTTTGGAGGGATTATTCTGACTACACCCTGTAAAGGGGTCAAAAGGGAATGGAACTAAAAGCAGGGGGAACCAGCTGGCTCTGGGAAAGTCATCTAGGCAAGACATCCTGATAGTTGAGAATAGCGAAGAGACAGAAGTGGACCAGTTTAGAAGATAATTAGGAAATTCTGTTAACACATCTTGGTCATGAACTGATTGTAGAAGATGAAGGAAAGAATCAGTGATGGTTGGGAATCTGGCTGGATGATGGTACTATTGATCAAGGCATGAACATTGGAAGAGGAGAAGATTTACAAGGGGAAGAAGGTGAGCTAACTTTTCTATGTATTAAATTAAGTTGTGTGTGGAATATCCAAGTGGAAATTTCCAAAAAGCAGGAAGATATTCAATTAATAAACCATAAAAAGTCAATATAATTAGAAATCAAAGAAATACAAATTTAAATAACAGTATTTTCCATCTAGTATATTAATGAATAACAACAATAACAGAAACAATAATATAATAAGATAGAGTTTGCAAAGATTGATGATATGGGTAATCTTCCATACTGCTAGGAGGTTAAGGTGGTGGTATATAAAATGAAATGAAGAACAATTGGGAAATATGTATGAAAATAATACCTCAAAGACATAGGGAAATATCCTGAGTTTTGGCAAAGAATTAAATTTTGTTTCAAAGATGTTTATTGTTGCATTGTTTATAGTAGTAAAACATTGAAAATAACAATCAAGGCTTGGATGAATGCTTGTGATAAAATTTTATTCCACCTTTTCTTTTTTTATTTTTTTAAGATTTTTATTTATTTATTTGACAGAGAGAGACACAGTGAGAGAGGGAACACAGGCAGAGGGAGTGGGAGAGGGAGAAGCAGGCTTCCCGCTGAAGCAGGGAGCCCAATGCAGGGCTTGATCCCAGGACTTTGGGATCATTTGGGATCATGACCTGAGTTGAAGGTGAACACTTAACAACTGAGCCACCCAGGCACTCCTATTCTACCCTTCAAAATAATGCTTTTGAAGAGTACTCAATGACATGGAAAGATATTCAAGTATATCATTAAATTTTAAAAAGCAAGTTAAAACTTCACATGATCTTATTTTTATTGTAAAAAATGTTTTAAAAAGTTACTAGGAAGTAACTGTACTTACTGTGGTGAACATTCTATAATGTCTAAATTGTCAAGTTACTAGGTTGTACACCTGAAATTAATACAGTGTTGTATATGTCAACTCTATTTCGATTAAAGATAAAGTGACCAGGAGGACATAATCTAAAAGTCATCTCTGGTTCTCCTCAGGTATTGGGATTACAGGTGTTTTAAATGTTTTATTTGCTTATTTTTATTTTATAAACTTCTACAAAGAGCATGTTTTACTTTTATTAATAAAACTAATAAATAATAACAAAAATTTTAAAACAGTAGTAATTATTTTTAAAGACCATTGTCAGAGTATCAGGATGATAAAATGCTATTACCAGCATGGGCCTGGTAAATTGAGAAAGGAAGGTTGAGCTTAACGTATAAGGACTAAGATTCATCAATCCTCTGAAATTGTAAGGAATTTTTTGCATGAATATCTACATGCATTTATGTTATTTTCTGCGTCAAAGATCTAATCAAAAGTTGTTGCTCAATAAGAATTGAGTATTTATGTTCAAAACTAAGTAAAGATTTTTTTATTGTGTTATGTTACTTACTATACAATACATCATAAGTTTTTGATGTAGTGTTCCAAGATTCATTGTTTATGTATAACACCCAGTGCTAAGTAAAGTTTTTTAAATAAGAAAAGGAACACATATGGTTGGGGAGATATGCTGTAGTTCTGGAAATAGCATTTTCTTCACAAGGCTTCTAGGAAGTTCACCTTGAAGCACTGCAAGATTATTGGATTTGATTATTTTGTTTGGTGAGCCTATCACTTTCTTCGATTAGAACTTTTCTTCTCTAGCACATTTTATAAAGGAAATCTCCATTTGTAATGGTATCTCCCTCTCTGTACCTGGAAGAGAAAGATTACTGGAGACTCACTGATGACAGGGGGAGGCACCAATTTAAATCTGCATAACAAATCATACTTTTACTTACCATACATTTCCTGACCACTCCCCAAACTGGACTCCCAATAGCCTTCTTGTTTTGTTTTTAGCTGAGGGTGATAATTATTTGACAGACAGAGATCACAAGTAGGCAGAGAGGCAGGCAGAGAGAGAGGAGGAAGCAGGCTGCCTGCTGAGCAGAGAGCCCAATGCGGGGCTCAATCCCAGGACCCTGGGATCATGACCTGAACTGAAGGCAGAGGCTTTAATCCGCTGAGCCACCCAGTTGCCCCTGAAGGTGATATTTAAACCTGAATTTTAAGCCACCACATCGAGAATTATTCATTTCCCTCAAGTGTCTCCCCAAGAGGCATGCATGTTAATAAACTCTGTTTAAGAGCAATTTTCTCTGGCTGGTAGCAGAGAAGGAAGTCAGATTTTGTGATGCACCATTACTGACTTTGAAGATGGAGGGAATGCATAAAACTCTAGGAGCTGAGAGTGGCCCTGGCTAACAGTCAATAAACAGGCTACAGCTACAAGGAATTGAATTCCACTAACAACCTAAAGGACCTTGGAAGTGAATTCTTCTCTAAAAGCTATGGAGCCCAAATTAGCCGATACTTTGATTTTGGCCTCATGAAACACAGTGAAGAAGCCATTCAAGTTCACCTTGGCTTCTACCCTACAAAACTGTGTTGTTTTCAGCCACTAATTTTGTGTCAATTTGTTATGTAGCAATAGGAAGCAAATACAATTACTAACTTTTTGTTCTAATTGTTTTATGACTTATTCTTCCCAGGATGGTAGATTTGCCTGTTTATCTTTAGTTCTGACACTTATTTACATTATATATTTTGATTCTTTGTTATAAGTTTCATAAACATTTAAGATTGTTATATTTTTCTGGTTGACTGATCATTTTGTTATTTTAGAAATTTCTCCTTTATCTCTGCTAATGCTCCTTGTGTGGAAGACTTTCTTGTCTGACATTAATATAGCCACACCAGTTCTCTTATGCTTATTATTGCAGAGTATTTCTTTTTTTGATCTTTGACTTTCAACATATTTGTGTCTTTATGCTCAAAATGTGTCTCTTGGAGAGAGAATATAGTTGAGTCCACCCTTTAATATAGTTGTCTACTACAGGGGTCTGCAAACTTTTCTGTAAAGGGCTAAATTATAAATATTTTAGGCTTTGTAAGTCATATGGTTTCTGTCAAAATTAGTCAATATGCTGTTGTACCACAAAAGCAGCCATTGACAATCCATTTGTGTATCTCACCAAAATCTTATTTATAAAAAATAGGTGGGGTTTCTAGTTTCCAGTTAAACTTAGAAGTTGTCCTTTTGTCCTAAGAACAAGTAAAAAGCCAAATAAAGTGAAAATCAACAACTCTTCCTAGATCCTTCAGAGAATTGAGATCACTGGGCAAACCACTACCCTCAAAATTAAAAAGACAGGCAGATACAGAGAATCACAACTTACTGGAACAGAAACTTCCTTAGGAACCAGTACTGGGATAGGAAAACATAAACTGTAATTGATGAATTGCTAGAGGCTCAGTGCAAATAATTCAGAGCTTAAAAACTCCTTGGGTGAGGGGGGGGGGGTCTCCAGTCTTATGAGGGTGCCCACACTTTTATTTTATCACTAGGAGCTAGACCAGATTTTCATAGTAAATATTGGAGAAAAATCTTCTTGTGCTTCTACCAATGGGAAGAAAAAATTAATCATTTTGAAATATGCTAGAGCTTTTTTTTATTATTATTTAAAAAACAAGATCTGCCTTCAAGAAAAACTATTTGACCAAAGCCTAACCTGATAGGACTTTATCAGAGCCTAACCTACTGAGAAGGAAGAGGGAAATTCCTACCTATATCCCCCTTGAGTCATCTTGTTCCACCTAAGAGTGTGGGGGGAACTGAGAAACGTTTATAAAGTTCACAGTCCTGAGTACAGGCTCATTAAAGACTGAGACCTGATCATAAGATTATATAAAACTTTTTTTTCCCCTCCATACCACCTTACTATCACATCACTACCATGGTTCTTTTTACCCAGTACAATATGTGCAGCTTTTAACAAAAATTACAAGGCATACTAAAAGGCAAAAGGCACAATTTGAAAAGATAGTGCAAGCACCATAGCTAGCCTTAGAAATATCAGGAGTGTTGAAATTATCAGACCAGGAATTTAAAATAACTATGATTAATATGGTAGGTTCACTAATGGACAAAGTAGACAAAAGCAAAAACAAAAACTGAACAAGAACCATGTTCTTGTTCTCTAATCATAGAAGTTCTTGTTCTCTAATCAGAAGGATGGAAATTCTAAGACAAAATAGAGAATTATAGAGATCAAAATCACTATAATAAAAATGGAACATTTTTAGGCCCTTTAGTAGACTGGACCTAGCTGAAGAAGAATCTCTGAGTTGGAGAGTATGTTAATAGAAACTTTAAAAACTAACAAAGAGAAAAAAGACTGACAAAAGTGGAGTAGGATATTCAAGAATGGTGGAACAATATAAGAGTTTTAACATATACATAATGGGAATACCAGATGGAGAAAACAGAAAGGAAAAGAAAATATATTCAAGAAGCTCAAAGAACACTAAAAAGGATAAATGCCAAACTTTCCAAAAGTAACAACCAACCCCCAAAACTACACCTCAACATCTCATATACAAACTTCAGAAAATTAAAGGTGAAGAAAAAATACTGAAAGAATCAAGTGGTGGTGGGGGCAGTGCTTACCTTTGGGAAATGTAAGAATTATATCTGAATTCCCCTCAGAAATTATGAAAGCAAAAAGAGTACAGTGAAGTATTTAGAGTATGAGAGAAAAACTCTTTATTATTATAATGTGCTTGTAGTACCTGTGAAACATTACACTGTTATTTGAAAGTGGACTTTAATTAGTTGTAAATGTATATTGCAAACTCTAGAACAACCAAAATAGAATTTTAGAAAATGCTATAATTGATATGCTAAGGGGAAAAAGAGTCATATAAAATGCTCAGTTAAAACACAAAAGGCATAAAAAGAGGGGAAGACAGTAATAGGAAGAAATAAGGCCAATAAGTGGAATACATTAACAAATATGGGAGATATTACCCAAATGTATCAATAATCATCTTAAACATCAGTGGTCTAAATATAACAGTGAAAAACAGATTGTCAGAAGTAGTTTAAAAACTAGACCTTATGTTGTCTACAAGAAATCCACTCCAAATGTAAAAATACACATAGATTAAAAGTATAAGGATTCAGAAAAACACATCATTCTAACACTAATCAAAAGAAAGCTAAAGTAGCTATAAGATAGAACAGATTTTGGAATAAGAAAAATAGTCAGAAATAATGAGAGGTATTACATAATGTTACACAAGGGTCAATTCTTTAAGAAAATAGAACAATGCTTAATGTGTATGCACCTAATAGCAAGAGTGTCAAATTCATGAGGTAAAAATGGATAGAACTGCAAGGAGAAATAGATGAATCCATTATTATACTTGGAGATGTCAGCACCCCCAATATAACTGAACAGATCTAGCAGGCAGGCAATGAGTCAGGACATAGTTGGGTCAATACTATCAATCAACTGGATATGACTGACATTTATAGAATACTTCATTCAAAACAAGTAGAATACTCACTCTTTTCAAGCTCAAATGGAACATTTACCAAAGTAGACACATTCTGGGCCATAAAACTAATTTTCACACATTTAAAAGAATAGAAACTGTACAATACATGCTCTTAGAAATTAAAATTAAAATAGAAAGATAGATGGAAAATTCCTAAATACATGGAGATTAAACAGCACTCTTCTAAATGGGTGAAAAAAGAAATCTCAAGTGCAATTTAAAAATACTGTGAACTAAATTAAAATGAAAATACAATTTATCAAAGTTGTGAAATGCAATGAAAACAGTGCTTAGAGGAAACTGTACAGCACTGAATGCACATATTAGAAAAAAGAAAGACCTAAAATCAATAATCTAAGTTTACACTTTAGAAAGTTAGAAAAAGAAGAGCAAATTTGATCCAAAAGAAGTAGAAGGAAAGGAACAATCAAAGTTAGAGCAGAAATCAGTAAAATTGCAAACAGGAAATCAATAGAGGAAATCAGTAAGATCAAAAGCTAATGCTTAGCTTTAGATTAACAAAATTGTTAAGCCTCTATCCAGGCTAAGTTAGAAAAAAGAGAAGACAGAAATTAATAATATAAAATATGAAGGTGGTGACATCCCAGTAGTTCCCATAAATATTAAAAGGCTAATAAAGGGATACTATGAGTAACTTTATGTCCAGAAATTTAATAAACTAGCTGAGGACCAATTCTTTGAAAGACATGATCAGCCAAAACTCACGCAAGAAATACACAATTAAACTGGGCCTATATTTATTAAAGAAATTGAATCAAAAGTTATAACCCTTCAAAATAGAAAGCACAAAGTCTACATGGGTTCACTTGTGAATCCTACCAAACATTTGAAAAACAAGTCATAACAAGTCTCTATAATCTCTTCCAGAAGATACAAGGAGGGGAAATACTTTCTAACTTATTCTTTGAGGCCAATACACTAATACCCAAACCAGACAAAGACATTACAAGAAAACTGAAGACCAATGAACACTGATGTAAAAATCCTCAATAAAATATTCACAAATTGAATTCAGCATTGTATAAAAAGAATTATACATCATGACCAAGTTGGATTTACCTTGGGTATGTAAGCCTGGCTCAACATTCAAAAATTACTTAATGTAATCCTTCATATCAACAAGTTAAGAAGAGAAATCACATGATTATATCAATAGTTGTAGATAATACATTTGACTAAATCCAATATCCATACATAATTAAACTAGGAACAGAGAGGATTTTCCTCAATTTGATGAAGAACATTTACAAAAACTCTGAAGCTAACATCATACTTAATGGTGAGAATCTAGAAGCTTTCCTGCTAAGATCAGGAACAAGACAAGAATGTCCACTCTCACTACTTCTTTTTTAACATAGCGATGGAAGTGCATTTAAGGCATAAGACAAGAAAAGGAAATAAAAAAGAACAGTTTTGGAAGGAAGAAATAAAACTATTTGGTCACAGATGTTGTGATTATCTAGGTAGAAAATCCCCAAAATCAACAAAATAACTTCCTGGAACTAAGAAGTTGTAACAAGGTTGTAATATACAAGGCTAATGTATACAAAAGTTAATGGCTTTCCTATATACCAGCAATGAACAATTGGAATTTGAAATAAAAAAAAAACACATACACACAACACTATTTACATTAGAACCCACCCGAATTAAATACTTAAGTATAAATCTAACAAAATACATACACAATCTATATGAGGAAACTACTAAACTCAGATGGACAAAACCAAAGGACTAAATAAAGGAAGAGATTATTTCATGTTCATGGATTAAAGACTTAATATTGTCAAGATGTCAATTCCTCTCAACTTTATGTATAGATTCAGTGCACTGTCAATCAAAATACCAAGTTATTTTGTGGATATCAACAAACTGATTCTGACGTGTTTATGAGACAAAACACTCAGATTAGCCAATACAGTAAGAAGAAAGTTGAATTGATACTACCTGATTTGAAGACTTACTATAAAGCTACCATAATCAAGACAATGTGATATTTGCAAAAGAACAGACAAATAGATTGATGGAACAGAATGGAGAGCTCAGAAATAGACCCACATGAATAAAATCAACTGATATTTGAGAAAGGAACAAAGGCAATACAATGAAGAAGTAATTATCTTTTCAGGGCACCTGGGTGGCTCAGTGGGTTAAGCTTCTGCCTTCCCCTTAGGTCATGATCTCAGGGTCCTGGGATTGAGCCCTGCATCAGGCTCTCTACTCAGCAGGGAGCCTGCTTCCCCCCCCCCACCCCGCCTGCCTCTCTGCCTACTTGTGATCTCTGTCAAATAAATAAATAAAATTTTTAAAAACAATAATCTTTTCAACAAATGGCACTAGAACAACTGGACATCCACATTCAAAAGAAAAAGAAAAAGAAAAAGAAAAGTGTATTTATAGAGCTTACACTCACGACAAAATTAACTCAAAATTAATTTTGGTTCTAAATATAAAATACAAAACTATGAAACTTCTAGAAGATATGAGAAAATCTAGATGATCCTGGGTTGGGTGATGAATCTTTAAATACAACACCAAAGCACAATACAAGAAAGAAATAATTGATAAGCTGGACTTCATTAAAATTAAAAACTTCTGCAAAGGACAATGTCAAGAGAATGAGAAGATAGGCCACAGACTAGGAGAAAATACTTGCAAAAGACACAACTTATAAAGAAGTATTATCCAAAATATACAAATACACTTAAAACTCAACAATAAGAAAATTAACAATCCTATTAAAAAATGGACAGCGGCACCTGGGTGGCTCAGTCAGTTAAATCATCTGACTTTGGCTCAGGTCATGATCTCAGCGTCCTGGGATCAAGCCCAAGGTTGGGCTCCTTGTTCAGTGGGGACTCTGCTTATCCCTCTGCCCCTACTACCCTGCTCATACTTTCTCTTTCTCTCTATTCTCCCTCTGAAATAAATAAATAAAATCTTAAAAAAAAAAAAACTGGACAAAACAACTGAACAGATAATTTGGAGAAAATATACAGATGGTAAATAAGCATCTGAAAATATACTTCACATTCATATGCATTAGGGAATTGCAAATTAAAACAACAAAATACCACCACACACCTATTAGAATGCTAAGATCTGAAACACTGTCAACATCAAATGCTGGTGAGAACGTTGGAACAGGAACTCTCGTTCAGTGCTAGTGGAATATAAAATGGTATAGGCACTTTGGAAGACAGTGCGCAGTTTCTTTGAAAACTAAATATGCTCTTTACACACTATTCCGTATTCACTCCTAAACAAGTTACCTAAGTAAGTTTAAATTTATGTCCACACAAAAACCTGCACGTAGATGTTTATAGCAGCTTTATTCACAGTTGCAAAAACTTGGAAGCAACAAAGATGTCCTTCAAAAGATGAATGGATAAATAAAATGTGATATATCCAACAATGTAATATATTTTTAAAAGACTTCATTTATTTATTGACAGAGAGAAACACAGAGAGAGAGGAACACAAGCACGGGGAGTCCAGAGGGAGAAGAATGTGGGGGCCAGCCCGATGTGGGGCTGGATCCCAGGATCCTGAGCTCATGACCTGAGTTGAATGCAGATGCTTAACTGACTGAGCGGGCCCAGGCACCCCCAACAATGTGATATTATTCAGCTCTAAGAATAAATGAGCTATCAAGTTGTGAAAAGACAGGGAGGAAACTTAAATGCATTTACTAAGTGAAAGAAATCAATTTGAATATGCTCCATAGTATATGACTCCAAGTGTATGACGTTCTGGAAAAGTCAAAAGCATGGAGACAGTAAAAAGATCAGATTACCCGAGTTTGGAGGAAGGGATAATAAACAGGCATAGCACAGAGGGTTTTTAGGGCAGTGAAATTATTATAAATGATGCTATCATGGTGGAGACATGCCATTATATGTTTGCCAAAATCAATAGAATGTATAATATCAACAGTGAACACTACTGTAAACCATTGATTTGCCACTGATTTTAATGATAATGATGTGTGAATAGACATTCATCGATTTAAACAAATTTTAAACTGGTACAGGGTGTTGATAGTGGAGGACGCTATGTGTGTGCAGGGACGACGAGTGATTGGGAATTCTTGTACACTTCCCACTTCTGTTGCAAACTTAAAACTGCTCTAAAAAACGAAATTTATTTTAAAAAATAGGGGGCAGGCTGGATTTGGCCTGTGAGATCATAGCTTAGCAATGCCTGATTTAGTCTAAAAGTCTTTGCCTTTAGTTGGTGTGTTTATGTTTAGTGCCCCCCTTTTTAAAACATAATTATTGATATGGTTGAGTTTGAATCTACTACTTTGCTATTTGTTTTCTATTTATCACATCAGTTTTTTTCCCTCTGTTATTCCTTTCCCATCTTTCTTTGGCTTGATTAATTTTTTATTATTTTGTTTTAATTTCTCTATTTTTTCCATTATGTTGTCTTGATAGCTCTAGGGATTATAATATGCATTCTTAACTTATCTGCCTCGAGTTACTACTATATAATTGTTAGGTATTATATAATTTTAAGTTTAATATTTTTAAAATGTAGAAACCTCATGTAAGTGTAATTCCATTACCTCCTCATGCTTTGTGCTATTATTTCTACGTACATTGTAATTCCACCTTACTATGTCACTATTTCTGCTCTAAATGGTCATTTGTTTTTGAAGATTAAGAGAAGAGAAAATGTAGTCTTTTATATTTAGCCATATATTTTCTGTTTCGAGTGTTCCTTGTTCCTTCCTGTAGATCAGAGTTTCCTTTTAGTGCAGTATATTATTAAAGTATAGTTGACACACAATGTTACTTTAGCTTAGGTGTGAAGAATTTTCTTTAGTGCTTATTGTAGTGCAATTGTACTGATTAAGCTTTCATTTATCCAAAAATATGTTTTTTTGAAAAGTATTTTTGCCTGATGTATGATACTATGTTAATATGCACACTCTTTCACATCCTTAAAGATGTCATTTCATTGTCTTCTCCATGGCACTGATATTATTGCCCCGATAGTGGCCTTTAAGATTTCTTTCCGTAGTTTCCAAAAATTGTGTAATGCCAATACATGTTTTTGAAAAATGCATTCTCAAAAAAGACACTTATATTTGCAGCTTTGTGATTTTCACTAAATTTGACATTTTTTTCAATTATTTCTTTTATATTTCTTCTCTCATTCTTTCTTTGCTCTCCTTCTGTGACTCATTACAATTAGACTACTTGGTGTCCCACAGTTCACTGAGTCCATTTAAAAAAAATCATCTTATTCTCTTTTTACTTCACATTGGATAATTTCTCTTGGTATGTTTTGAAATTCATGAAATTTTGGTCTGAAGTTGCCAGTCTGCTAAGTTTTTATTCAGTAAATCTCTAACTAAAAATTACTACTCTGAGTTTCAATTCTAAAATTCTAGAATTTTTTTTAACATACAATTATTTGCCCCAGGGGTACAGGTCAGTGAATCATCAGGCTTGCACATTTCACAGCACCCACCATAACACATACCCTTCCCAATGTCCATAACCCAGCCACTCTATCCCACCCCTCTACTGCCCCCAGCAGCCCTCAGTTTGTTTCAGGAGATTAAGAGTCCTTATGATTTGTCTCCCCCCGATCCCATTTGTTTCAATTTCCCTCCTTTCCCTCATGACCCCCCAACCTGCCTCTCAGATTCCTCATATCGGAGAGATCATATGATAATTGTCCTTCTCTGATTGACTTATTTCACTCAGCATAATATCCTCTAGTTCCATCCACATTGTTGCAAACGGCAAGATTTTGTTTCTCTTGATGGCTGCATAATATTCCAGTGTGTGTGTGTGTGTGTGTGTGTGTGTGTGTGTGTGTGTGTGTGTGTACCACCTCTTCTTTAGGCATTCATCTGTTGATGGACATCTAGGTTCTTTCCATAGTTTGGCTATTGTGGACATTACTGCTATAAACATTTGGGTGTACGTGCTCCTTCAGATCACTACATTTGTATCTTTGGGGTAAATACCCAATAGTGAGATTGCTGGGTCATAGGGTAGCTCCATTTTCAAATTTTTGAGGAACCTCCATGCTGTTTTCCAGAGTGACTGCACAAGCTTGCATTCTCACCAACACTGTAGGAGGGTTCCCCTTTCTCTGCATCCTCCCCAACATCTGTCCTTTCATGACTTGTTAATTTTAGCCATTCTCACTGGTGTGAGGTAGTATCTCACTTTGGTTTTGATTTGTATTTCCCTGATGCCAAGTGATGTGAAACACTTTTTCATGTGTCTGTTGGCCATTTAGATGTCTTCTTTGCAGAAATAACTGTTCATGTCTTTTGTCCATTTCTTGATTGGATTATTTGTTCTTTAGGTGTTGAGTTTGATAAGCTCTTTATAGATTTTGGACACTAGCCCTTTATCTGATATGTCATTTGTGAATATCTTCTCCCATTCTGTCAGTTGTCTTTTGGTTTTGTTAACTGTTTCCTTTGCTGTTCAAAAGCTCTTGATCTTGAGGAAGTCCCAGTAGATCATTTATGCCCTTGCTTCCCTTGCCTTTGGTGATGTTTCTAGGAAGAAGTTGCTGCAGCTGAGGTTTAAGAGGTTGTTGCCTGTGTTCTCCTCAAGGTTTTGATGGATTCCTGTCTCACATTGAGGGCTTTCATCCATTTTGAGTCTATTTTTGTGTGTAGTGTAAGGAAATGGCGCAGCTTCATTCACATTGTACAGCATGTGACTGTCCAATTTTCCCAACACCATTTATTGAAGAGACTTTTTTCCATTGGACATTCTTTCCTTCTTTGTCAAAGATTAGTTGACTATAGAGTCATTCAGATATGGATGGGCTCTCTATTCTGGGATCTCTATTTTGTTCCATTGATCTATGTGTCTGTTTTTGTGCCAGTACCATACTATTTTGATGATTACAGTTTTGTAATAGAGCTTGAAGTCTGGAATTGTGATGCCACCAACTTTGGATTTCTTTTTCAACATTCCTCTGGCTATTCAGGATCTTTCCTGGTTCCATATAAATTTTAGGATTATTTGTCCCACTTCTTTGAAAAAAAAAAATGGACGGGATTTTGATAGGGATTGCATTAAACGTGTAGATTGCTTTAGGTAGCATGGACATTTTCACAATATTTGTTCTTCCAATTCATGAGCATGGAACATTTTTCCATTTCTTTGTGTCTTCCTCAATTTTTTTCTTGAGTACTTTACAGTTTTCTGGATACAGATTTTTTGACTCTTTGGTTAGGTTTATTCCTAGGAATCTTATGGTTTGGGGTGCAATTGTAAATGGGATTGAGTCCTTAATTTTTCTTTCTTCTTTCTTTCTTAACTGTTGGTGTATAGAAATGCAACTGATTTCTGTGCATTGGTTTTATATCCTGACATTTACTGCATTCCTGTATGAGTTCTAGCAGTTTCAGAGTGGAGTCTTTTGGGTTTTCCACATAAAATATCATATCATCTGCAAAAGAGTGAGAGTTTGACTTCTTCTTTGCTGATACAGATGCTTTTTTATTTCTTTTTGTTGTCTGATTGCTGAGGCTAGGACTTCTAGTACCATGTTGAATAGCAGTGGAAATAGCAGACATCCCTGCCATGTTCCTGACCTTAGAATGATATTCCTATCCTACTGGCTAGTATTTTGGTGAGAATTTTTGCATCTGTGTTCATCAAGGACATTGGTCTGTATTGCCTCTTTTTTATGGGGTCTTTGTTTGGTTTTGGGATCAAGATAACGTTGACCTCATAAAATAAGCTTGGAAGTTTTCCTTCAATTTCTATTTTTTAGAATGGTTTCCAGAGAATAGGTATTAATTCTTCTTTAAATGTTTGGTAGAATTCCCCTGGGAAGCCATCTGGCCCTGGGCTCTTGTTTTTTGGGAGATTTTTAAAAAAGATTTTGTTTATTTATTTGACATACAGAGATCACAAGTAGGCAGAGAGTCAGGCAGAGAGAGAGAGGGGGAAGCAGGTTCCCCTCTGAGCAAAGAACCAGACTGCTTCAATCTCCTTACAGGTTATGGGTCTGTTCAGGTTTTCTATTTCTTCATGGTTCAGTTTTGGTAGATTGTATGTCTCTAGGAATGCATCCATTTTTTCCAGATTGTCAAATTTTCTGGTGTATAGTTGCTTATAATATGTTCTTTTAATCATTTATATTTCTTTGGTGTTGGTTGAGATCTCTCCTCTCTCATTTGTGATTTTATTTAGGGTATGTTTTGATCTATTAGAAGAAATTGTATCCCAAAATTTTAATGAAAAAAAATATATGTATATAAAAATAAGGTTCAATACAATGAAGGGGTAAAATATAATAATGAAAATTTTTAAAAGGTTTAAAAAGTGGTGATAAGGTAAAATAGTTAAAAAACATTAAAATAGGAAAGAGGGAAAATTTTAAAAAGTAGGATAAGAAAAAAATAAAAATAAAAAAATTAACTTTGAAAGACTAAAGGATCATGAGGGAAAAGCCATAAATTCTATGTGTTGCTTTCCCTTAGTTCTGGAGTTCTGATATTCTCATTGATCAGTGAATTTGGTCTTGGCTGGATGTTCTTGCTGACCTTCTGCCCCCAGTAGAAGTGGCCCATTGCAGTGATTCTCAAATGTGTTTGCCCAAAGTGGAATTGCACTGCCCTTGCCAGGGACCAGACTAAGTAATCTTGGGTTTGCTCTCAGGAACTTTTGTTCCCTGAATGCTTTCCATACAGCTTTGGAAGACGGGAATGAAGATGGTAGCCTCCAGTCTCTCACCTGAAGGAGCCAAGAGCTCAGCCCCACTCCTCAGTGCTCCTTCAGAGAAAAGCAGTCAATCCCTCCCATCTCTCTGGTCTCCGGCTGCTTTCTGAGCTCATGCAGCCTAACAAATGTTTCTACCTCTGGCACACGGCTTCGTTTGGAGTCTCCAAACCCAGCAGATTCCTGCAGTGCACTCCTATGCATCTCCTACCAGAGGAGGAAGGTAAGTCACCCCAGATGTGCCACTTATGGGGTCCCTGCTTGAAATGCAGTGGCCCATTTGTGCCCTGGATCATGGTTTAAGGTAACTCTGAGCTGAGAGCCCACTGTTCAGCTCCATCTCTGCAGTGGCTTCTCCTGTCTGATACTTGGGAGCTCTGCCATACTCAGACACCTCCAATCTTTCTGTGACCCTGAGGGTCCTGAGACCACACTGTCTCCACGAGGGCTCCACCTCTGCTTAGCATCTGGAGCAATGTCCCTCAGTGGAGCAGACTTCTAAAAGTTCTGATTTTGTGCTCTACTGCTCAATCCTTGCTGGGAGCTGGCCCCTCCCTCTGCAGTCTATCTTCCTGTTGCTTTGGATTCACTTCTCTGAACATCCTACCTTCCAGAAAGTGATCAGTTTTCTTTCTTTCTTTTTTTTTTTTTTTAAATTTCGTTTCAGCATAACAGTATTCATTGTTTTTGCACCACACCCAGTGCTCCATGCAATACATGCCCTCCCTAATACACACCACCTGGTTCCCCCAACCTCCCACCCCCTGCCCCTTCAAAACCCTCAGGTTGTTTTTCAGAGTCCATAATCTCTTATGCATTTCAGTTCCTAGAATTGCTGCTCCTCTTCTTTTCAATCTCCTGTTGAGTTTGTAGGTGTTCAAAGTGGTTTGATAACTACCTAGCTGAAATTCTGGAACCTGTTGATATTTCAGTCTCTTAATCCTCTGTCATCTTGCTTCTCCCTTCCCATTTGGTTCTTTATTAGAGTTTCTAGTTTTTCTTTGAGATTTCCCCATCTCACCAATCACTATGCCCATTTTTTCTTTATATCCTTGAAAATCTGAATAGTAGCCTTTTTAAAGACTTGTTTTAATGACCACATCTGGATGATCTGGTGAATTCCTATTGACTACTTTTCTTTTTTAATGAGTTACATTTTCCTACTTCCTCACATGTCCAGTAATTTGTGATTGTATCTTTAACGTGCTGAATAAATCCTTGCAAAGTATCTAGCTTATATTTTCTTTCTTTAAAAAAAGTTGAAGTGGTTTTTTTTGCATATTAATATACTGGTAACTTATTTTGATGCTGTTGAGACTTGCTTTTTGACCTGTTAGAGCAGTTTTAGAGTTCCACCCTAGGGCATGGTCCTTACTTGTAAGCACCATGGTCCTGAAAAGAATACCCAGGATGTTCAGTAAGATCTCTCCATTATGACTCAGCCAGAGCTCCTGCATCCCCAAAGACTTTGCCTTTAGTTTCTGTTATGCTCTCAACCCTGTTGCAATAGGCTAGACTTTGTGGAATTTCTTCCTTACTCATTCAGTCTATCTCTTGTCTGAAAACCAAAGGGAATACTCAGACAGCTCCCTCTTTCTGTGTAGCTCCTTGAATTTTGGTACTCTATACTGAAATTTTCAAATGCTTTAACATCTCCTATCCTCTATCTTCTGACTCCTCAGCTCAGGGGATTATCATGCTCTGCTTGGAGTTCATCAACCAATGGTTATAAAATTGTTTCTAGGTAAAAAGATGGGATAACTGGAGGGCTCAATTCATGTTTTCCTTTTTTAGGATTAGTCTTTTGCTGCCTATTTTCTGAAAAACAGTTGTTTTCATATATCGTGCTCAATTTTATAGTTGCTTTTGGCAAGAGGGAAAATTTAAGGTAAGGTAGAAAATATCCTTCTTTCAAATCTATCGAACTCACTTTCACTTGCCTGCAATTTCAGAGTATCTTTTCCTAAGTGCTTCTTCCAATTTTCTTTCAAGCTGATAGTTTCATCTTGAATTATTTAAATGTAACTGAATGTATTTAAAGTCTCCCTGGAATGCTTAAATGACATAGAAACTGAGCTGTTGGCTGGCAGGTGGCAGCTGGTAAGTAAGGTAGCACTTCAAATCATTATTCATCAGATAACATTTGAAGAAATGAATTCAAAGGCTTATTAAAGTGAATTACATGGGTAAGTATGGATTTTACAAAAATTGTGTCTACTCTAGTTCTGATGGTAATAGCCAAGACATCCTTGCTAGATCACTGATAAAGTTCACAACCAGGTGTGGAAAACACACACACAAAAAACCAAAAACAAAAAAAACTCACATATTTTGGTTGGGTCCCTAGTTCTTCTCTTCTTTTGCTACCTTGTTAAGCTATCTATATTGGTTTATTTCCCAGGCTATCCCCCCTCCCCTACCTTGGGGCCAATTCTGTTCTTTTATAGGTACTTAGGGATGATGAATTATGCAAAGAGTTCTGTTACCCTGCCATTTCTCAAGTTAAATGTTTATCAATTATATTGAATATGCCATTGGCTCTTCCTAATTCACACTCTTAATTCTATCAAATGAATTAAGTTTTATTATGCTCCCTAATTCTAGTTATGATTCTTTCCCCCTTTTCCCCTGTTACTATGCTGAAGGAGATTTGTCTAAGCCTCTTGACTATTGATAAGAATTATCTTTAAAGTGAGTTTTATGGGAACGGTTTTTTTTTCTTGTTTTTTTCTTCTTTTTTTTCTCAACAATCTTGCTTATATTATTATTTCTTCTTGAGTCATACTATTCATATTCCCACTCCTGGCTGAACAGATGGAGTGAAAAACTATTGCTTTGGAATACTTGTTCTGTGTCATATATAGATTTTAGCACAATGATAAATATATAGACAACCAATTCAGGAAATGAGGAAATATATGCAAAAGGAAAACTATTTGCAGGTTAATTGCACTAACCCCTAAAATTGTAGCATAAAGAAGTATGATTAAAACACTGAAAGGGAAAGAATACAACCTGGTCCAGAGTGAAAATTACCCTTCTGATCCTTAGTTTCCTTATCTGTGAAATAGGGTAACAATCCCTGCATCACAGGTGGTTACGAAGATAAGATGAGGTCACATGTATGAAATGCCTAACCTTGGCTGCCCATGGAAGGTGCTTACAAAATATTTATTTCCTTTTTGTCCTCCAATGCATGTTTACAATCTACATATAAGCTTCTTCAGCCACTATTATCAAGCTTGTCCTTGTGAAATGAATGAATCTTCTGAAATTACATAGGTATTTGTAGCTAAGTAAGGGTACAGTTTAATCCCTTGAGAATATATTATCCCCAAATGAGTATAGAATGAACAGAAATTTCATTGAGGAAATATGAGAGAGGGAGGAGTTTCCCTTTAAAATGTCAGCATTATGAGCAACAAAATCAGTCAATTATGAAATATTTATTATCTGGCTAGAGGCTTTAGAGGAAGAGAAAAGATAAACATTATTAATGATTGAATCACCTTTTTTTCCCTTAATAGTATTAAGATAACTTATTTATTCATTCATTTATCTATTTATTTATTTTTGAAGATTTTATTTATTTGACAGAGCGAGATCATAAGTAGGCAGAGAGGCAGACAGAGAAAGGAGGAAACAGGTTCCCTGCTGGGCAGAGATCCCAATGAGGGACTCGATCCCAGGATCCTGAGATCATGACCTGAGCCGAAGGTAGAGGTTTAATCCACTGAGCCACCCAGGTACCCCAAGAAAATATAAACATAAAGTTGTCTATACTTGAATGTTCCACTGTTATGTTTAATTCCAATACACTTCTACTTTGAAAAATTTTATTCATTTCCTCTGAGCAGAATTTATGCCCCCAATCTCTTTCTAGAGCTTCAAAGACCAGACCGCTATACTACCTTGATACAATAGTTTTTAAAAAAAATTTATTTTTAATTTATTTTTGGCATAACAGTATCCATTTTTTCACTGGACATAACTGATCTTGCAGAGGACTTTCAAATGTGCCTAGTTGACCCAATTATTTCCCCTCATATTTACTCTCCTCCTTTGTAGAATCTCCACTATAGGTACCACCAGGCACTTGATTGCTGAAGTTAGAAACTTCAGAATCTTCTTCCACTACTTCTCTCCCCTCAGTTTCTATTTTCAGATGGCTACCATGTCTAGTGATTTCACTTTAAAATATCATTTATATTTTTTTCCATTATGAAGTTTACAAGACCATATTAGAGAATAATTTATAAAATAGAAAAAGAAAATTAAGTACCTATACTACCTTGATACAATAGTTTTTTTTTAAATTTATTTTTTATTTATTTTTGGCATAACAGTATTCATTATTTTTTCACCACACCCAGGGCTACATGCAATCTGTGCCCTCTATAATACCCATCACCTGGTACTCCAACCTCCCACCCACCAGCTAATTCAAACCCTTCAGATCGTTTTTTAGAGTCCATAGTCTCTCATGGTTTACCTCCCCTTCCAATTTCCCCCAACTCCCTTCTCCTCTCTAACTCCCCATGTCCTCCATGCTATTTGTTATGCTCCACGAATAGTTTTTATTATTTATTACATTTATTAATACAATTATTATTTCAGAATATTTCCTTCCCATCTTTTTCCTTATACTTCTGTTTAATTTTCCTCTTTTAGTCTTCTTCTTTGCTTTTTTTGAGCACTGAATACTTTCTGTACTACAAGATGCTTCAGGTTTATCTTGTATTTTTTGTGCCCCAGAATTAATCATTTCTCTAAGGTACACAGGTTCACAGTATTGGAGAATGTGGACTATGAGCATTGGTTTTCTTTCAAACATTGCTCTGATTGTAGTCACACACTGGACCAGGATGTGGTTCCTATCTTGATTCTAAGCTATGTTTATTGCTTGAGTTTAGCCATCTTTGAGCAGATCTGGCAGAGTGGTAGGGTAGGCAAGCAAGACTCTACTAAAATCTAGGTGCCTCCTGGAGAAGAATGTATGGTAAGGAGAGGAATCAAACAGACAGGTGTAGACAAATGTAAAATCATCATCATCTGATGAGAAGTAGTTCTGACTAGGTATGGTAGATGATGTTTGAATTTGTCTCTGACTCAACATTACTCCCATTGCTCATCAGATTTATGTCCTGGGGAGAAAAATGGTTGTCAATGGCTAAAAATGCAAAGTCATTTTCACTACCAAAACTCATAAGGCAGCGGATACAAGATAGCTGGGCTTTGATGCCCCCTACTCTCAACTATAGGGAACAAGAAAAGTAGGAATAACTTTCCCTCCAGTATTGGCACAGGATGTCTCATAATTTTTGGCACCTCTAAGGTGCCTGTGAATACATTTGCTGAAGCAGTGGGGGCTGAGTACTCCTCAGAAGGAGCTTGTGGGCGATAAGAGTCTGCTGTGTTTGGTGGACAGACCACCCACTTAGGATTTAGGAGGAAAAGGATAAGATGTTACATGAAGCCTAGCTGCACTACTTCTGAGATCCCTCAGGGGACTTTTAGAAATACATGAGCCTTTGCAGAGGCATGGAATCCATTAACAGCAGACATAGTAAGGTCAAATTAATTTGTGTTCTTGGTGGCCCAGTGGCACTATTTAAGAGTCTTATAAAACCTCATCTAGGAAGCTCAGGCTACCTCAATGACTTACTAGCCTGTTCTTCATGTAGCATTCTCTTATAAGAAGTTTTCATGTTGCAGTATGGCTTTCAAAACATTAAAAAAAAAAAAGATAATAGCAATGAGAATATATAATGTTTTTGAATATACCAGACACTTTGCAAAGTTTATCTCTCTTTTTTGGCAGTTAATTCTTTTTTTTAAATTTATTTTTTATTTTCAGCATAACAGTATTCATTATTTTTGCAGCACACCCAGTCCTCCATGCAATCCGTGCCCTCTATAATACCCACCACCTGGTACCCCGACCTCTCACCCCCCACCCCTTCAAAACCCTCAGATTGTTTTTCAGAGTCCATAGTCTCTCATGGTTCACCTCCCCTTCCAATTTCCCCCCAACTCCCTTCTCCTCTCTAACTCCCCATGTTCTCCATTCTATTTCTTATGCTCCACAAATAAGTGAAACCATATGATAATTGACTCTCTCTGCTTGACTTATTTCACTCAGCATAATCTCTTCTAGTCCCGTCCATGTGGCTACAAAAGTTGGGTATTCATCCTTTCTGATGAAGGCATAATACTCCATAGTGTATATGGACCACATCTTCCTTATCCATTCGTCCATTGAAGGGCATCTTGGTTCTTTCCACAGTTTGGTGACCGTGGCCATTGCTGCTATAAACATTGGGGTACAGATGACCCTTCTTTTCACTACATCTGTATCTCTGGGGTAAATACCCAGGAGTGCAATTGCAGGGTCATAGGGAAGCTCTATTTTTAATTTCTTGAGGAATCTCCACACTGTTTTCCAAAGAGGCTGCACCAACTTGCATTCCCACCAACAGTGTAAGAGGGCTCCCCCCTTTCTCCACATCCCCTCCAACACATGTTGTTTCCTGTCTTGCTAATTTTGGCCATTCTAAGTGGTGTAAGGTGGTATCCCAATGTGGTTTTGATTTGAATCTCCCTGATGGCTAGTGATGATGAACATTTTTTCATGTGTCTGATAGCCATTTGTATGTCTTCATTGGAGAAGTGTCTGTTCATATCTTCTGCCCATTTTTTGATATGATTACCTGTTTTGTGTGTGTTGAGTTTGAGGAGTTCTTTATAGATCCTGGATATCAACCTTTTGTCTGTACTGTCATTTGCAAATATCTTCTCCCATTTTGTGGGTAGCCCCTTTGTTTTGTTGACTGTTTCCTTTGCTGGGCAGAAGCTTTTGATCTTGATGAAGTCCCAAAAGTTCATTTTCACTTTTGTTTCCTTTGCCTTTGGAGACATATCTTGAAAGAAGTTGCTGTGGCTGATATCGAAGAGGTTACTGCCTATGTTCTCCTCTAGGATTCTGATGGATTCCTGTCTCACGTTGAGGTATTTTATCCATTTTGAGTTTATCTTTGTGTACAGTGTAAGAGGGTGGTCGATTTTCATTCTTCTACATATAGCTGTCCAATTTTCCCAGCATCATTTATTGAAGAGACTGTCTTTTTTCCACTGTATATTTATTCCTGCTTTGTCCAAGATTATTTGACCATAGAGTTGAGGGTCTATATCTGGGCTCTCTACTCTGTTTCACTGGTCTATGTGTCTGTTTTTATGCCAGTACCATGCTGTCTTGGGGATCACAGCTTTGTAGTAAAGCTTGAAACCAGGTAACGTGATGCTGCCAGTTTTATTTTTGTTTTTCAACATTTCCTTAACAATTCGGGGTCTCTTCTGGTTCCATACAAATTTTAGGATTATTTGATCCAGCTCTTTGAAAAAATACCGGTGGAATTTTGATCAGAATGGCATTAAAAGTATACATTGCTCTAGGCAGTATAGACATTTTAACAATGCTTATTCTTCCAATCCAAGAGCATGGAATGGTCTTCCATCTTTTTGTGTCTTCTTCAATTTCTTTCATGAGTGTTCTGTAGTTCCTTGAGTACAGATCCTTTACTTCTTTGGTTAGGCTTATTCCCAGGTATCTTAGGGTTCTTGGTGCTATAGTAAATGGAATCGATTCTCTAATTTCCCTTTCTGTATTTTCATTGTTAGTGTATGAGAAAGCCACTGATTTCTGTACATTGACTTTGTATCGTGCCACGTTGCTGAATTGTTGTATGAGTTCTAGTAGTTTGGGGGTGGAGTCTTTTGGGTTTTCCATATAAAGAATCATGTCATCTGCAAAGAGAGAGAGTTTGACTTCTTCACTGCCAATTTGGATACCTTTTATTTCTCTTTGTTTTCTGATTGCTGTTGCTAGGACTTCTAATACTATGTTGAACAAGAGTGGTGAGAGTGGGCATCGTGTTCCTGATCTCAGCGGGAAGGCTGCAAGCTTGTTCCCATTGAGGATGATATTTGCTGTGGGTTTTTCATAGATAGATTTTATGGAGTTCAGGAATGTTCCCTGTATCCCTATATTTTGAAGTGTTTTAATCAGGAACGGATGCTGGATTTTGTCAAATGCTTTTACTGCATCAATTGAGAAGACCATGTGGTTCTTCTCTCTTCTCTTATTAATTTGTTCTATCACATTGATTGATTTGCGAATGGGGTTGGCTTAATTTATTGTTGATTCACCAGTTCTTTAAGGTGTAAAGAGAGCTGGTGTATTCTGCTTTTTTTTTTTTTTTCAATTTTTTTTGAGGGAGGCTTGGATGGCTATGTATTTCCCCCTTAGAACCCCCTTTGCTGTATCGCATAGGTTTTGGAGCGACGTGTCTTCATTCTCATTGGTTTCCATGAATTGTTTAAGTTCTTCATTGATTTCCTGGTTGATCCAAGCATTCTTAACCAAGGTAGTCTTTAGCTTCCAGGTGTTTGAATTCCTTCTGAACTTTTTTTTTTTTTTGTGGTTAGGTTCCAGTTTCAAAGCATTGTGGTCTGAGAATATGAAGGGAACAATGAGAAACATGGACCGGTGAAATAGAGTAGAGAGTCCAGATATGGACCCCCAACTTTATGGTCAAATAATCTTTAGCCAAGCAGGAAAAAATGTGCAGTGGAAAAAAGACAGTCTCTTCAATAAATGGTGCTGGGTAAACTGGACAGCTATATTTAGAAGAATGAAACTCAACCATTCTCTTACACCATACACAAAGATAAACTCAAAATGGATAAAAGACCTCAATGTGAGGCAGGAATCTGTCAAAATCCTAGAGGAGAACATAGGCAGTAAACTCTTCAACAACGGCTGGAGCAACTTCTTTCAAGATATGTCTCAAAAGTCAAAGGAAACAAAAGCAAAAATGAAATTTTGGGACTTCATCAAAATCAAAAGCTTCTGCACAGCAAAGGAAACAGTCACAAAAACAAAAAGGCAACCCACGAATGGGAGAAGATATTCACAAATGACAGTACAGACAAAGAGCTGATATCCAAGATCTATAAAGAACTCTTCAAACTCAACACACACAAAAGATAATCATGTCAAAAAAATGGGCAGAATACATGAACAGACACTTCTCCAATGAAGACATACAAATGGCTATCAGACACATGAAAAAATGTTCATCATCACTAGCCATCAGGGAGATTCAGATCAAAACCACATTGACATACCGCCTTACACAGTTAGAATGGCCAAAAATAACAAGACAGTAAACAACATGTGTTGGAGATGGTGTGGAGAAAGGGGTACCCTCTTACAAGAGGGTACAGGGGTACCCTCTTGCATTGGTGGGAATGCAAGTTGGTAAGGCCACTTTGGAAAACAGTACCGAGATTCCTTAAGAAATTAAAAATAGAGCTTCCCAAGACCCTGCAATTGTACTACTGGGTATTTACCCCAAAGATACAGATGTAGTGAAAAGAAGGGCCATCTGTACCCCAATGTTCATAGCAGCTATGGCCACGGTCACCAAACCGTGGAAAGAACAAAGATGCCCTTCAATGGATGAATGGATAAAGAAGATATGGTCCATATATACTATGGAGTATTATGCCTCCATCAGAAAGGATGAATAACCAACTTTTGTATCAACATGAATGGGGCTGGAAGAGATTATGCTGAGTGAAATCAGTCAAACAGAGAGAGTCAACTATCATATGGTTTTGCTAATTTGTGGAGCATAAGGAATAACATGGAGGACATGGGGAGATGGAGAGGAGAAGTGAATTGGGGGGAATTGGAGGGGGAGATGAATCATGAGAGACTGTAGACATTAAGAAACAAACAGGGTTTTGGAGGGTATGGGGGTGGAAGGTGGGTATTATTTAGGGCACATATTGCGTGGAGCACTGGGTGTGGCGCATAAACAATGAATTCTGGAACACTGAAAAGAAATTTAAAAATAAAATGAAATGAAACAAAACAGGGAGAGAATAACCTCCCCCACCACAGCCTGAGGTAGCTCCAGGGGCAAACATTAACCTGACTTCTAAGACAGTGCAAGGTGTGCCCAGGTAGGTAACCTCCTAGTCATTGGGTGGTTGCCCCAGGCACACTCCACACACTTGACACTGCTCAGGAAGAAGCCAGGCAGTTTGTGACAGCTTTCCAGTCAAAGAACATCTGGCTTAGCAGGCAGAAGCCGGCAGAGACAGAGCTCTGCTGATTGTGATCCTTAGCTAACCTGGGCAGTGACACGTTCACTCTCAGGAAGAGACAGTTTCAGAGGCCAGACATGATACCCAGGAGAAATGTCCTAAAAATGTTCTGCATTGGGCTAGCTCTGATTATTGCCATCGATGTCCTCCTGGTGTTTTATACCCAGAGGACATTACAGATGTCGGTTTGGGGAAATCACCAAAAACAGCTTCATTTGCTTTTGCCTGAATGGAACAGGACAGGGATAAAGAGACTCTCTCATGTTGAGGTGGATTTACAGCATCTGAGTAAGTTTATAACATTAACTTGGAGGGATGGGGTGTGTGTGTGTGTGTGTGTGTGTGTGTGTGAGATTAGGGACACTTAGAAAAAGGGCATGGAAGAAATAATGGATGAGCAATCACATTCTTTTTTTAAATTTTTTTTAAAATTTTTTATTTTTTATAAACATATAATGTATTTTTATCCCCAGAGGTACAGGTCTGTGAATCGCCAGGTTTACACACTTCACAGCACTCACCATAGCACATACCCTCCCCAATGTCCATAACCCCACCCCCCTCTCCCAAACCCCCTCCCCCCAGCAACCCTCAGTTTGTTTTGTGAGATTAAGAGTCACTTATGGTTTGTCTCCCTCCCAATCCCATCTTGTTTCATTCATTCTTCTCCTACCCCCTTAACCTCCCATGTTGCATCTCCACTTCCTCATATCAGGGAGATCATAGTTGTCTTTCTCTGATTGACTTATTTCGCTAAGCATGATACCCTCTAGTTCCATCCACGTTGTTGCAAATGGCAAGATTTCATTTCTTTTGATGGCTGCATAGTATTCCATTGTGTATATATACCACATCTTCTTGATCCATTCATCTGTTGATGGGCATCTAGGTTCTTTCCATAGTTTGGCTATTGTGGACATTGCTGCTATAAACATTCGGGTGCACGTGCCCCTTCAGATAACTAGGTTTGTATATTTAGGGTAAATACCCAATAGTGCAATTGCTGGGTCATAGGGTAGTTCTATTTTCAACATTTTGAGGAACCTCCAAGCTGTTTTCCAGAGTGGCTGCACCAGCTTGCATCCCACCAATGTAGGAGTGTTCCCCTTTCTCCGCATCCTCGCCAGCATCTGTCATTTCCTGACTTGTTGATTTTAGCCATTCTGACTGGTGTGAGGGGATATCTTATTGTGGTTTTGATTTGTATTTCCCTGATGCCGAGTGATATGGAGCACTTTTTCATGTGTCTGTTGGCCAGCTGGATGTCTTATTTGCAGAAATGTCTGTTCATGACTTCTCCCCATTTCTTGATTGGATTATTTGTTCTTTGGGTGTTGAGTTGAGCAATCAAATTCTTATTTCTCAAGGCTCAATTAAGCATCTGATATTGAATTCTATCCCTCCAAATGGTAGGTAAGTGAGAATTAGTAGGAATAAGAGCTGTCTTTCCTCTGCTCCCAAGTAACAGGGATCTAATGATTGTGCCCCTGAAGGGAAGTGTTGAAAGTGTGATTAGGGAAGTGACTGCACAGACATGAGAGTGCGTGAATTTGGGAGTTGGAGATGGGCAAAATCTCTTCTGTAATGTGAACTGACCATTGTTAGAGTTCAGGGTGAGACCAAGGGATAGATAGAAGGACAGACAGTAGAAACGAAAGGAAGAATTTATATGGAGACTGGAGGAAAAAGGCAAAACAAGATGAAGGGAGAGGGACAAGGTTCCATAGCACTGTTTTCCTAAGATTCATTGTATTTTATTGTGATACAAGTTTCTGGAAGGCAAGTTTCACAAGGGCTGGTTTAGTGAATGTTTATTATAGAATATCTTACCACTCTATTCCATGTACCTGTCATGCAGACATTATTAATAATGAATAAATAAACAAATGACTGTGGCAAGGAGATAACAGAAGACAGGCAGACAAGGATGAAGGGAAGAAGGGTTCAAGGCCAATTTAAAAGTTCTTGGCAATCTGCTGCTCTGCCTGCTTGTGTTCTCTCTCACTCTCTGTCAAATAAATAAATAAAATTAAAAAAAAAGTTCTTGGCAATCTCTCAGTAATAGATCATCGAAGCAGAAAACCAATAAAGAAAGAAGAGCATTGAATGACACATTGGACCAGATGGACCTCATAGATATATACAGAACATTCCACCCTAAAACAACAGAATACTCATTCTTCTCAAGTGCACATGGAACCTTCTCCAGAATAGACCACATATTGGGTCACAAATCAGGACTCAACCGATATCAAAAGATTGAGATTATTTCCTGCATATTCCTGCTTTGAAACTGGAGCTCAATCACAAGGAAATGTTCCGAGGGAACTCAAACACCTGGAAGCTAAAGACCACCTTGGTTAAGAATGCTTGAATCAGAGAGGAGTCAAGATGGCAGAGAAGTAGCAAGCTGAGACTGCTTCAGCTAGCCGGAGATCAGCTAGATAGCTTATCTAAAAATTGCAAACACCTGAAAATCCATCGGCAGATCGAAGAGAAGAAGAACAGCAATTCTGGAAACAGAAAAACAACCGCTTTCTGAAAGGTAGGACCGGCGGAGAAGTGAATCCAAAGCGACGGGAAGATAGACCCCGGGGGGAGGGGCCGGCTCCCGGCAAGCGGCGGAGCAACCGCACACAAAATCAGGACTTTTAAAAGTCTGTTCCGCTGAGGGACATCGCTCCAGAGGCTAAACCAGGGCGAAGCCCACGCGGGGTCAGCGTGGCCTCAGGTCCCGCAGGGTCACAGAAGGATCGGGGGTGTCTGAGTGTCGCAGAGCTTGCGGGTATTGGAACGGGAAAGCCGGCTACAGAGACAGAGCCGACAGTAAGCTCACAGCTCGGTGTTACCTTGAACCGATCGCAGGCTCGGTGAGTTCGGAGCGCGGCCGGAGGTCAGGCAGACGGGAATAACTGGGCGCTGTTCTCTGAGGGCGCACTGAGGAGTGGGGCCCTGGTCTCTCGGCTCCTCCGGGCCGGAGACCAGGAGGCCGCCATTTGTGTTCCCGTCCTCCGGAACTCTACGGAAAGCGCTCAGGGAACAAAAGCTCCTGAAAGCAAACCCGAGCGGATTACTCACCCCGGCCCCGGGTAAGGGAGGTGTAATTCCGCCTGGGGCAAAGACACTTGAGAATCACTACAACAGGCCCCTCCCCCAGAAGATCAACAAGAAATCCAGCCGAGACCAAGTTCACCTACCAAGGAGTGCGGTTTCAATACCAAGGAGAGCAGCAGAATTCCAGAGGAGGAGAAAGCCAAGCACGGAACTCATGGCTTTTTTCCTGTGATTTTTTTTTAGTCTTGCAGTTAATTTAATTTTTTCTTTTTCTTTTTTTTTTTTCTTTTTCTTCTCGCCTTCGGGTAAAATTTTTTTTTTTTTAACTGTTACCTTTTTCTTTTTTAACGATTTTTTACTAGTTTATCTAATATATATATTTTTTTCTTTTTTACATTTTTCTCAGGTGTTTTCTTTTTTAAAAAAATTTTTTTTTCTTTTCTTTTTTTTTCTTTCTTTCTTTTTGAACCTCTTTTTATCCCCTTTCTCCCCACTCACGATTTTGGATCTCTTCTAATTTAGTTAAAGCATATTTTTCTGGGGTTGTTGCCACCCTTTTAGTATTTTACTTGCCCCTTCATTTACTCTTATCTGGCCAAAATGACAAGACGTAAAAATTCAACGCAAAAAAAAGAACAAGAGGCAGTACCGAAGGCTAGGGACCTAATCAATACAGACATCAGTAATATGTCAGATCTAGAGTTCAGAATGACAATTCTCAAGGTTCTAGCCGGGCTCGAAAAAGGCATGGAAGATATTAGAGAAACCCTCTCGAGAGATATAAAAGCCCTTTCTGGAGAAATAAAAGAACTAAAATCTAACCAAGTTGAAATCAAAAAAGCTATTAATGAGGTGCAATCAAAAATGGAGGCTCTAACTGCTAGGATAAATGAGGCAGAAGAAAGAATTAGTGATATAGAAGACCAAATGACAGAGAATAAAGAAGCTGAGCAAAAGAGGGACAAACAGCTACTGGACCACGAGGGGAGAATTCGAGAATTAAGTGACACCATAAGACGAAACAACATTAGAATAATTGGGATTCCAGAAGAAGAAGAAAGAGAGAGGGGAGCAGAAGGTATACTGGAGAGAATTATTGGGGAGAATTTCCCCAATATGGCAAAGGGAACGAGCATCAAAATTCAGGAGGTTCAGAGAACGCCCCTCAAAATCAATAAGAATAGGCCCACACCCCGTCACCTAATAGTAAAATTTACAAGTCTCAGTGACAAAGAGAAAATCCTGAAAGCAGCCCGGGAAAAGAAGTCTGTAACATACAATGGTAAAAATATTAGATTGGCAGCTGACTTATCCACAGAGACCTGGCAGGCCAGAAAGAGCTGGCATGATATTTTTAGAGCACTAAACGAGAAAAACATGCAGCCCAGAATACTATATCCAGCTAGGCTATCATTGAAAATAGAAGGAGAGATTAAAAGCTTCCAGGACAAACAACAACTGAAAGAATTTGCAAATACCAAACCAGCTCTACAGGAAATATTGAAAGGGGTCCTCTAAGCAAAGAGAGAGCCTACAAGTGGTAGATCAGAAAGGAACAGAGACCATATACAATAACAGTCACCTTACAGGCAATACAATGGCACTAAATTCATATCTCTCAATAGTTACCCTGAATGTGAATGGGCTAAATGCCCCTGTCAAAAGACACAGGGTATCAGAATGGATAAAAAAACAAAACCCATCTATATGTTGCCTCCAAGAAACTCATTTTAAGCCCGAAGACACCTCCAGATTTAAAGTGAGGGGGTGGAAAAGAATTTACCATGCTAATGGACATCAGAAGAAAGCAGGAGTGGCAATCCTTATATCAGATCAATTAGATTTTAAGCCAAAGACTATAATAAGAGATGAGGAAGGACACTATATCATACTCAAAGGGTCTGTCCAACAAGAAGATTTAACAATTTTAAATATCTATGCCCCCAACGTGGGAGCAGCCAACTATATAAACCAATTAATAACAAAATCAAAGAAACACATCAACAACAATACAATAATAGTAGGGGACTTTAACACTCCCCTCACTGAAATGGACAGGTCATCCAAGCAAAAGATCAGCAAGGAAATAAAGGCCTTAAACGACACACTGGACGAGATGGACATCACAGATATATTCAGAACATTTCAACCTAAGCAACAGAATACACATTCTTCTCTAGTGCACATGGAACATTCTCCAGAATAGATCACATCCTCGGTCCTAAATCAGGACTCAACCGGTATCAAAAGATTGGGATCATTCCCTGCATATTTTCAGACCACAATGCTCTAAAGCTAGAACTCAACCACAAAAGGAAGTTTGGAAAGAACCCAAATACATGGAGACTAAACAGTATCCTTCTAAAGAATGAATGGGTCAACCGGGAAATTAAAGAAGAATTGAAAAAAATCATGGAAACAAATGATAATGAAAATACAACAGTTCAAAATCTGTGGGACACAATAAAGGCAGTCCTGAGAGGAAAATATATAGCGGTACAAGCCTTTCTCAAGAAACAAGAAAGGTCTCAGGTACACAACCTAACCCTACACCTAAAGGAGCTGGAGAAAGAACAAGAAAGAAACCCTAAGCCCAGCAGGAGAAGAGAAATCATAAAGATCAGAGCAGAAATCAATGAAATAGAAACCAAAAAAACAATAGAAAAAATCAACGAAAGTAGGAGCTGGTTCTTTGAAAGAATTAATAAAATTGATAAACCCCTGGCCCGACTTATCAAAAAGAAAAGAGAAAGGACCCAAATAAATAAAATCATGAATGAAAGAGGAGAGATCACAACTAACACCAAAGAAATACAAACTATTATAAGAACATACTATGAGCAACTCTACGGCAATAAATTTGACAATCTGGAAGAAATGGATGCATTCCTAGAAACATATAAACTACCACACTGAACCAGGAAGAAATAGAAAGCCTGAACAGACCCATAACCAGTAAGGAGATTGAAACAGTCATTAAAAATCTCCAAACAAACAAAAGCCCAGGGCCAGACGGCTTCCCGGGGGAATTCTACCAAACATTTAAAGAAGAACTAATTCCTATTCTCCTGAAACTGTTCCAAAAAATAGAAATGGAAGGAAAACTTCCAAACTCATTTTATGAGGCCAGCATCACCTTGATCCCCAAACCAGACAAGGATCCCACCAAAAAAGAGAGCTATAGACCGATATCCTTGATGAACACAGATGCGAAAATACTCAACAAAATACTAGCCAATAGGATTCAACAGTACATTAAAAAGATTATTCACCACGACCAAGTGGGATTTATTCCAGGGCTGCAAGGTTGGTTCAACATCCGCAAATCAGTCAATGTGATACAACACATCAATAAAAGAAAGAACAAGAACCATATGATACTTTCAATAGATGCTGAAAAAGCATTTGACAAAGTACAGCATCCCTTCCTGATCAAAACTCTTCAAAGTGTAGGGATAGAGGGCACATACCTCAATATCATCAAAGCCATCTATGAAAAACCCACCGCAAATATCATTCTCAATGGAGAAAAACTGAAAGCTTTTCCACTAAGGTCAGGAACACGACAGGGATGTCCATTATCACCACTGCTATTCAATATAGTACTAGAGGTCCTAGCCTCAGCAATCAGACAACAAAAGGAAATTAAAGGCATCCAAATCGGCAAAGAAGAAGTCAAATTATCACTCTTCGCAGATGATATGATACTATATGTGGAAAACCCAAAAGTCTCCACTCCAAAACTGCTAGAACTTATACAGGAATTCAGTAAAGTGTCAGGATATAAAATCAATGCACAGAAATCAGTTGCATTTCTCTACACCAACAGCAAGACAGAAGAAAGAGATATTAAGGAGTCAATCCCATTTACAATTGCATCCAAAACCATAAGATACCTAGGAATAAACCTAACCAAAGAGACACAGAATCTATACTCAGAAAACTATAAAGTACTCATGAAAGAAATTGAGGAAGACACAAAGAAATGGAAAAATGTTCCATGCTCCTGGATTGGAAGAATAAATATTGTGAAAATGTCTATGCTACCTAAAGCAATCTACACATTTAATGCAATTCTTATCAAAGTACCATCCATCTTTTTCAAAGAAATGGAACAAATAATGCTAAAATTTATATGGAACCAGAAAAGACCTCGAATAGCCAAAGGGATATTGAAAAAGAAAGCCAACGTTGGTGGCATCACAATTCCGGACTTCAAGCTCTATTACAAAGCTGTCATCATCAAGACAGCATGGTACTGGCACAAAAACAGACACATAGATCAATGGAACAGAATAGAGAGCCCAGAAATAGACCCTCAAATCTATGGTCAACTCATCTTCGACAAAGCAGGAAAGAATGTCCAATGGAAAAAAGACAGCCTCTTCAATAAATGGTGCTGGGAAAATTGGACAGCCACATGTAGAAAAATGAAATTGGACCATTTCCTTACACCACACACAAAAATAGACTCAAAATGGATGAAGGACCTCAATGTGCGAAAGGAATCCATCAAAATCCTTGAAGAGAACACAGGCAGCAACCTCTTCGACCTCTGCCGCAGCAACATCTTCCTAGGAACAACGCAAAAGGCAAGGGAAGCAAGGGAAAAAATGAACTATTGGGATTTCATCAAGATCAAAAGCTTTTGCACAGCAAAGGAAACAGTTAACAAAATCAAAAGACAACTGACAGAATGGGAGAAGATATTTGCAAACGACATATCAGATAAAGGACTAGTGTCCAGAATCTATAAAGAACTTAGCAAACTCAACACCCAAAGAACAAATAATCCAATCAAGAAATGGGCAGAGGACATGAACAGACATTTCTGTAAAGAAGACATCCAGATGGCCAACAGACACATGAAAAAGTGCTCCATATCACTCGGCATCAGGGAAATACAAATCAAAACCACAATGAGATATCACCTCACACCAGTCAGAATGGCTGGTGAATAGGTGACCTATTGCCACAATGCTTTGAAACTGGAACCTAACCACAAAAAAAAAAAAAGTTCAGAAGGAATTCAAACACCTGGAAGCTAAAGACTACCTTGGTTAAGAATGCTTGGATCAACCAGGAAATCAATGAAGAACTTAAACAATTCATGGAAACCAATGAGAATGAAGACACGTCGCTCCAAAACCTATGCGATACAGCAAAGGGGGTTCTAAGGGGGAAATACATAGCCATCCAAGCCTCCCTCAAAAAAAATTGAAAAAAAAAAAAAAAAAGCAGAATACACCAGCTCTCTTTACACCTTAAAGAACTGGTGAATCAACAATAAATTAAGCCAACCCCATTCGCAAATCAATCAATGTGATAGAACAAATTAATAAGAGAAGAGAGAAGAACCACATGGTCTTCTCAATTGATGCAGTAAAAGCATTTGACAAAATCCAGCATCCGTTCCTGATTAAAACACTTCAAAATATAGGGATACAGGGAACATTCCTGAACTCCATAAAATCTATCTATGAAAAACCCACAGCAAATATCATCCTCAATGGGAACAAGCTTGCAGCCTTCCCGCTGAGATCAGGAACACGATGCCCACTCTCACCACTCTTGTTCAACATAGTATTAGAAGTCCTAGCAACAGCAATCAGAAAACAAAGAGAAATAAAAGGTATCCAAATTGGCAGTGAAGAAGTCAAACTCTCTCTCTCTTTGCAGATGACATGATTCTTTATATGGAAAACCCAAAAGACTCCACCCCCAAACTACTAGAACTCATACAACAATTCAGCAACGTGGCACGATACAAAGTCAATGTACAGAAATCAGTGGCTTTCTCATACACTAACAATGAAAATACAGAAAGGGAAATTAGAGAATCGATTCCATTTACTATAGCACCAAGAACCCTAAGATACCTGGGAATAAGCCTAACCAAAGAAGTAAAGGATCTGTACTCAAGGAACTACAGAACACTCATGAAAGAAATTGAAGAAGACACAAAAAGATGGAAGACCATTCCATGCTCTTGGATTGGAAGAATAAGCATTGTTAAAATGTCTATACTGCCTAGAGCAATGTATACTTTTAATGCCATTCTGATCAAAATTCCACCGGTATTTTTTCAAAGAGCTGGATCAAATAATCCTAAAATTTGTATGGAACCAGAAGAGACCCCGAATTGTTAAGGAAATGTTGAAAAACAAAAATAAAACTGGCAGCATCACGTTACCTGGTTTCAAGCTTTACTACAAAGCTGTGATCCCCAAGACAGCATGGTACTGGCATAAAAACAGACACATAGACCAGTGAAACAGAGTAGAGAGCCCAGATATAGACCCTCAACTCTATGGTCAAATAATCTTGGACAAAGCAGGAATAAATATACAGTGGAAAAAAGACAGTCTCTTCAATAAATGATGCTGGGAAAATTGGACAGCTATATGTAGAAGAATGAAAATCGACCACCCTCTTACACTGTACACAAAGATAAACTCAAAATGGATAAAATACCTCAACGTGAGACAGGAATCCATCAGAATCCTAGAGGAGAACATAGGCAGTAACCTCTTCGATATCAGCCACAGCAACTTCTTTCAAGATATGTCTCCAAAGGCAAAGGAAACAAAAGTGAAAATGAACTTTTGGGACTTCATCAAGATCAAAAGCTTCTGCCCAGCAAAGGAAACAGTCAACAAAACAAAGGGGCTACCCACAAAATGGGAGAAGATATTTGCAAATGACAGTACAGACAAAAGGTTGATATCCAGGATCTATAAAGAACTCCTCAAACTCAACACACACAAAACAGGTAATCATATCAAAAAATGGGCAGAAGATATGAACAGACACTTCTCCAATGAAGACATACAAATGGCTATCAGACACATGAAAAAATGTTCATCATCACTAGCCATCAGGGAGATTCAAATCAAAACCACATTGGGATACCACCTTACACCACTTAGAATGGCCAAAATTAGCAAGACAGGAAACAACATGTGTTGGAGGGGATGTGGAGAAAGGGGGGAGCCCTCTTACACTGTTGGTGGGAATGCAAGTTGGTGCAGCCTCTTTGGAAAACAGTGTGGAGATTCCTCAAGAAATTAAAAATAGAGCTTCCCTATGACCCTGCAATTGCACTCCTGGGTATTTACCCCAGAGATACAGATGTAGTGAAAAGAAGGGTCATCTGTACCCCAATGTTTATAGCAGCAATGGCCACGGTCACCAAACTGTGGAAAGAACCAAGATGCCCTTCAATGGACGAATGGATAAGGAAGATGTGGTCCATATACACTATGGAGTATTATGCCTTCATCAGAAAGGATGAATACCCAACTTTTGTAGCCACATGGACGGGACTAGAAGAGATTATGCTGAGTGAAATAAGTCAAGCAGAGAGAGTCAATTATCATATGGTTTCACTTATTTGTGGAGCATAAGAAATAGAATGGAGAACATGGGGAGTTAGAGAGGAGAAGGGAGTTGAGGGAAATTGGAAGGGGAGGTGAGCCAGAGAGACTATGGACTCTGAAAAACAATCTGAGGGTTTTGAAGGGGCGGGGGGGGGTGGGAGTTTGGGGGAGCCAGGTGGTGGGTATTACGGAGGGCACAGATTGCATAGAGCACTGGGTGTGGTGCAAAAACAATGAATACTGTTATGCTGAAAAGAAATAAAAAAAGTTCTTGGCAAATCAAATATATAAGTGAAGGGAATGGTGGGTAATGGGGAAAGTTGAAATAGATCTGCTTTTGTTGGCCACTGATAGTGTAGTATGATGTTTCTCAAATTTCCTTGTATTGAGGAATTATTCCCTGATTTTGTTAAAAATGAAGATTCTGTAACTTCTCTTTCCCCTAATTCTACTTGACTCTATGATTCTGATTTATTTGATTTAGGGATAAGTTTGAATACCTCCATTTTAAAATAATCATGACAATTCTGATATAAATGTTTCTTGGGCCTTATTCTGAAAAATATTAGCTCTTTATCAATCTATTTCTCAGGTCACAGTTTCTAAAGAAGCTTTAATGGTGTGGGGCTCAGGATAGATAAGCTCTGATAAAGGTTTAGGAGACGTATATTCTAGTGCACACCTGGCCAGGTCAGCCTTGCATGGCTCTGACAAATTCTCTTGACATAATGCATCCCCTGGGACAAGAGATAGCACATTTTAGATTTTGAAGAGGAAAGCCATTTAAAGAAAATATGGATAGAAATCAATGCCCAGGATTACCTGGAATATTGTCTCCCCCACCCTTCACTTGCAGAAGAAAGTATGAAATCAGCCATGAAGCAAGAAGAAAACATGGACCATGCAGCAGTGAGGCTGAAATATGAACATCCTATTGAAAAGTCATTGAAAGTCAAAGCAAGGGAGACCAGGAAGCACAAACCCAAAGAGATACTCTTCCCAAACTCACAGCTTTTCAGGCAGTGGGGTAAGGATCTTTCTGAGGTCCAGCAGAAAAAGGCTGAGGACCTTTTCCAGAAGTTTGGTTACAACGTTTACCTCAGTAACCTGTTGCCTTTCAACCGCAGCATCCCAGACACCCAGGATTCCAGGTAGGGTGGACCAAGTTTGGATTGCCAAGGGACCTTGGTTTAATTGGGGATGGGCTTTGGGAGCAGCAAAAGTCCAGGGTTGAAAGAGGTTTGAAGAGTGGAGAATTGATGCGGAAGGACTTCTGGTAGGCTGACTGAACAGAGTTCTTGCATTTAATCCATTTTATAATGCCAGCTCAGAGAGGACAAGTGACTATTCCAAATATTTACAGCTCGTTGGAGATGGGCAGAGATGTCAGAGAAACAGATGCTTGAGAATTCTGATGATGAGTCTAACTCATAATTGTACAGATGAGGAAACTGGGAAAAGACTTGCACAAGTCACACTGAAGTTAATAGTTCTACTTTCTTCCCTGGTGTTTTCCTCAAATTCTCTGTGTGAATTCCTCTCTGTTATTAATTCTAATTTAAAGAGCCTTCCCTGGGATGCCTCAGTGGCTCAGCCAGTTAAATGAGCATTATTCTTTTGGCTCAAGTCATGATCCCAGGGTCCTGGGATTGAGCCCCACATTGGGCTCCCTGCTTGGTGGGGAGCCTGTTTCTCCCTATCCCACTCCCCCAGCTTGTGTTCCCTCTCTTGCTGTCTCTCTCTGTCAAATAAATAAATAAAATTAAAAAAATAAAGAGCCTTCCATCTCTTTCTCCATCAGTTTCTTCTTCCCTCTTTGCTTCTCCCACCATCCTTCATAAATTTTAAACATAAATTTGTTGAGATATAATTCATATATAATTCATCAATTTAGAATGTACAATTTAATGGTTTTTAGTATATTCACAGTGTGGTGAATCATTACCATATTCAATTTTTAAACATTCTCATCACATTGAAAAAAATTCCATACCCATTAATAACCCCTCCCTGTTTACCCATAATTCCTCATCCCTAGGCAAACATTAAGCTACCTTCTGTCCCTATGGATTTACCTATTCTAATATTTCATATAAATGGAATAATATTATATATGGGTCTTTTGTGACTGCCTTTTTTCACTTCAAATAATGTTTTCTTTTTTTAATTAGTATTGTTATTTTTATTATGTTCAGTTAGCCAACATATAGTACATCATTAGTTTTTGATGTAGTGTTCAGCCACTCACTAGTTGCATATAATGCCCAGTGCTCATCACAACATGTGCCCTCCTTAATACTCATCACAAGGCTGCCCCACCCCTTACTGCCTTCTACTCTGAAACCCTCAGTTTGTTTTCCAGAATCCAGGGTCTCTCATGGCTGGACTCCCTCTCCAATTTCTTCCCATTCAGTTTTCCCTCCCTTCCCCTGTGATCCTCCACATTATTCCTTATATTCCACATATGTTTGAAAGCATATAATTGTTTTTCTCTACTTGACTTGTTTCACTTAACGTAATTCCCTCCAGTTCCATCCATGTTGATGCAAATGATGGGTATTCATCCTTTCTGATGGCTGTGTACTATTCCATTGTTTACATGTACCTAGAATAGTGTTTTCAAGTTACATTCATGTTATAGCATGTATCAAAATTTTACTCCTTTTATTATCAAATAATAGTCTTTGTACAGGTACACTACATTTTGTTTATCTTTTTGCCAGTTAGTGGACATTTCAGTTGTTTCTAACAGGAAAATACTGCTCTGAATATACATATATAAGTTTTTGTGTGGACATATGTCTTCAGTTTTCTTGGTTATACCATAGAAGTATAACTTCTGGGTTATACGATAATTCTATATTTAACATTTCAAGGAACTGCCAGACAGTTTTCTAAAGTGACTGCAACATTGTACTTTCTCTCTATCAGTATATGAGAGTGCTGGTTTTTCCACATCCTCACTAACATTCTAGTGATGTGAAGTAGTATATCATTGTGGTCTTCATTTAAATTTTCCTAATGTCTAATGATGCTGAACATTCTTTCATGTGCATATTGGCTATTTGTATATCTTCTTTGGAGAATTGTCTATTAAGAGACATTCTCCTTTTAAAAATCAGTTTCTCTTTTTATTACTGAGCTACAAGTGCTCTTTATATATTCTAGATACAAGTTCCATTCAAACATATGATTTGAAAATCTTTTCTCCCTTGTGAATTATCTTTTCACTTTATTTATGGTTTTCTTTGTTACATGAAGGTTATTAATATGATTTTACCCAGTTTATCTAATATTTTTCTTTGGTTGCTTCATCTTTGGATGCCATATCTAAGAAACTAATGTTTAATGCAAAGTCATGAAGATTTATGCCCCTTTTTTCTAAAAGTTTTGTGGTGTTAGTCTTACATTTAGGTTTTTGGTCCATTTAAAATTGATTTTTGGGAACGGTGTGACATAGAGGTCCAACTCCATTTTCTTGCTTATGACATTCCAACTGTCCTACCACACTTTGTTGAAGAGACTACTTTTTCATACTGGATTGTCTTGGCGCCCTTGTCAAAATCAATTGGTCATAAATGTAAGAATTTATTTCCAGATATCAATCCTATTTCATTGTTTTATAGGTCTGTTTCTTATGCCAGTAACTCACTGGCTTGACAACTGTAGCTTCTGTAGTAAGTTTTGAAACCAAGAAGTATGGGTTTTCCAACTTCCTTCTTGTCCAAGACTGTTTTAGCTATTCTGGGGGCTTGAATTTCAATATGAATTTTAGTTGGTCAATTTCACAAACAAACTAGCAGAATTTTGATAGGGACTGGATTGAATCTGTAGATCAATTTAAGGAGTATTGTCATATTAACAATTAAATCTTTCAATCCACAAACATAGTAAATCTTTGCATTTTTTTAGGTTTTCTTTAATTTCTTTCAGCAGTGTTTTGGGTTTGAGAGTATAAGTTTTACACTTCTTTTCTTAGATATGTTTATCTTTTTGATGCTCTTAGAAGTGAAATTGTTTTCTTAGTTTCATTTTCAAATTGTTCATTTTAAGTTTATGGAAACAAATTTTTTGTATATTGAACTTATATCCTGCAACCTTCCCATATTCTTTATTAATTCTTTTAGCCTCTCTTTTTTTTTTACTGGATATTTTAGAATTTTCTTTATATTAGACTATGTCATCTGTACATAGAGAAAGTTGTTCTTCCTTTCCAATATGATGTTTTTTTTTCCAATATGATGATTTTTATTTAATTTTCTTGCTTAGAAATCATCAGTAAAATGTCACATAGAAGTGGTGAGAGAGGGTACTGTGTTTTGTTCCTCATTAAATATTTCACCATTATGTTAGCCATGGCTTTTTGTACATGCCCTTTATCAGAAATCTCCTTCTATTTCTAGTTTGTTTAGTGTTTTTTTCCTTTCTTTTTTTTCTTGTTATGAAGGCATCAGAAGCTTTTTCTGTGTCTATCAAATTGGTCACGTGGTTTTATTCATAATATATTAATGTAGTGTATTACATAAATTTATGATAGGATGCCAAACAAATCTTAAATTCATGGCATAAATTCTACCTTACCATAGTATATAATTGTTTCCATTTGTTACTGGATTTTGTTTGCTAATATTTTGAGGATTTTTGTGTTTCTATTCATAAGAAGGATTGGTTTGTAGTTTTCTTTCCTTGTGACATTTTTTTTGTTTGTTTTTTTAAAGGTTGTAATTATTTATTTGACAAAGAGAGATTGAGAGAGAGATCACAAGTAGGGAGAGTGGCAGACAGAGGGAGAGGGAGAAGCTGGCTCCCTGCTGAGCAGAAAGCCTGACTTGGGGCTTGATCCAGGATCCTGAAGGCAGACACTTAATCAACTGAGACACCCAGGTGCTCCTTTTTGTTTGGTTCTGAACTAAGTAATATTGGCTTCATAGAATGACTTGAGAAATGTTTCCTTTTATATATTTTGGAGATATTTGTGAACTATTGGTACTAATTCTTTTTTAAATATTTGATAGAATTCATCAGTAAAGCCATCTGGGCCTGGATCTATTTTCATGTATAATTAGTGATTAGTAATACGATCTCTTTACTTGATGTAGGTCTATGCAGATTTCTATTTTTTTTTTCAAGATTTTATTTAAATTCAAGTTAGTTAACATATAGTGTAGTATTAGTTTCAGGGGTAGAACTTAATGATTCATCAGTTGATATAACACCCAGCGCTCATGATCCTGAGTGCCCCTCACCCAGTTATGCCATTCCCCATCTACCTCCTCTTCAGCAACCCTCAGTTTGTTCCCTTGAGCTAAGAGTCTCTAATGATTTTCTTTCCTCTCTGTTTTCTTCTTATTTTAGTTTTTCTTCCCTTCCCTTATGTTCATCTGTTTTGTTTCTCAAATTCAACATATGAATGAAATCATATGGTATTTGTCATTCTCTGACTGACTTGTTTTGCTTAACACAATATACTCTAGTTCCATCCATGTCATTGCAAATGGCAAATTTTCATTCTTTTTGATGGCTGAGTAATATTCCATTACACACACTCACACACACACGCATTCCACATCTTCTTTATCCACTCATCAGTTGATGGACATTTGGGCTCTTTCCATGGTTTGGCTAACAGACACATGAAAAAACATTCAACATCATTTGGCATCAGGGAAATACAAATCAAAACCACTATGGAAACAAAACAAAACAAAACAAAGCAAAACAAAAACACTATGAGATATCACCTCACACCAGTCAGAATGGCTAAAATTAATGACTCAGGGAACAGCAGATGTTGGCAAAGATGCAGAGAAAGGGAAACCCTCTTACACTGTTGGTGGGAATGCAAACTGGCACAGCCATTCTGGAAAATAGTATGGAGGTTCCTCAAAAAGTTAAAAATAGAAGTACCCTATGTCCCAGCAGTTGCACTATTAGGTATTTATCTCAAGGATACAAAAATAGTGATTTGAAGAGACTCATGCACCCCAATGTTTATAGCAACACTATTCATAATAGATTTATTTTATTCTTCAGTTTCTTTCTTTTTTAAATTAAAAAAAAATTTTATCAACATATAATATATTATTAGCCCCAGGGGTACAGGTCCGTGAATTGCCAGGTTTACGCAATTCACAGCACTCACCATAGCACATACCTTCCCCAAAGTCCATAACCCAACAACCTTCTCCCTACCTCCCTCCCACTGGCAACCCTCAGTTTGTTTTGTGAGATTAAAAGCCTCTTATGGTTTGTCTCCTTCCCAATCCTATCTTGTTTCATTTAATCCTTTCATACCCCCCAAACCCCCCACATTGCCTCTCAACTTCTTCATATCAGGGAGATCATATGATAATTGTCTTCCTCTGATTGACTTATTTCGCTAAGCATAATACCCTTTAATTCCATCCACATCGTCACAAATGGCAAGATTTAATTTCTTTTGATGGCTGCAATATATACATATATATATATATATATATATATATATATATATATATATATATATCAATATCACCTCTTCTTTATCCATTCATCTGTTGATGGACACATAGGTTCTTTCCATGGTTTGGCTATTGTGGACATTGCTGCTATAAACATTCAGATGCACGTGCCCCTTTGGATCACTATATTTGTCTCTTTAGGGTAAACCCAGTAGTGAGACCACTGGGTCATAGGGTAGCTTTATTTTCAACTTTTTGAGGAAACTCCAAGCTGTTTTCCAGAGTGGTTGCACCAGCTTACATTCCCACCACCAGTGTAGGAGGGTTCCCCTTTCTCCACATCCTCGCCAGCATCTGTCATTTCCTGACTTGTTAATTTTAGCCTTTCTGACTGGTGTGAGGTGGTATCTCATTGTGATTTTGATTTGTATTTCCCTGATGCTGAGTGATGTGGAGCACTTTTCCATGTGTCTGTTGGCCATCTGGATGTCTTCTTTGAAGAAATGTTTGTTCATATCCTCTGCCCATTTCTTGATTGGATTATTTGTTTTTGGGTGTTCAGTTTGATAAGTTCTTTGTAGATTTTGGATACTAGCCCTTTATCTGATATGTCATTTGTGAATATATTCTCTCATTCTGTCAGTTGTCTTTTGGTTTTGTTAACTGTTTCCTTTGCTGTGCAGAAGCTTTTGATCTTGATGAAGTCCCAATGTTCATTTTTGCCCTTGCTTCCCTCGCCTTTGGTGATATTTCTAGGAAGAAGTTGCTGCAGCTGAGGTCAAAGAGGTTGCTGCCTGTGTTCTCCTTAAGGATTTTGATGGATTCCTTTCTCACATTGAGGTCCTTCATCCATTTTGAGTCTATTTTCATGTGTGGTGTAAGGAAATGGTCCAGTTTCATTTTTCTGCATGTAGCTATCTGATTTCCCCAACACCATTTGTTGAAGAGACTGTCTTTTTTCCATTCTTTCCTGCTTTGTCAAAGATTAGTTGACCATAGAGTTGAGGGTCTTTTTCTGGGCTTTCTATTCTGTTCCATCAACCTATGTGTCTGTTTTTGTGCCAGCAGTATACTGTCTTGATGATGACAGCTTTGTAACAGAGCTTGAAGTCTGGAGTTGTGATGCCACCAACTTTGGCTTTCTTTTTCAACATTCCTCTGGCTATTTGAGGTCTTTTCTGGTTCCATATAAATTTTAAGATTATTTGTCCCATTTCTTTGAAAAGAAAATGGATGGGATTTTGATAGGGATTGCATTAAATGTGTAGATTGCTTTAGGTTGCATAGACATTTTCACAATATTTGTTCTTGCAATCTATGAGCATGGAACCTTTTCCCATTTTTTTGTGTCTTCCTCAATTTCTTTCATGAGTACTTTATAGTTTTCTGAGTATAGATTCTTTGTCTCTTTGGTTACGTTTATTCCTAGGTATCTTATGGTTTGGGATGCAATTGTAAATGGGATTGAGTCCTTAATTTCTATTTCTTTTGTCTTACTGCTGGTGTATAGAAATGCAACTGATTTCTGTGCATTGATTTTATATCCCGACACTTTACTGAATTCCTGTACAAATTCTAGCAGATTTGGAGTGGAGTTTTTTGAGTTTTCCAAACAAAGTATCATATCATCTGCAAAGAGTGATAGTTTGACTTCTTTGCTGATTTGGATGCCTTTAATTTCTTTTTGTTGTTTGATTGCTGAGGCTAGGTGTTTAGTTTCTTTTGATAATTTATGACTCTTTAGAAATTTGTCCATCTAATCTAAATTTTCTAATTTGTGAGAAGATTATTTGTTTATAGTGTTCCTTTATAATCTTCTTTAATTTCAGGGAGATCAATAGTGATGTCCCACTTTTATTCCTGATTTTGATAATTTGAATATTCTTTATTATTTTCTTGGTCAGTCTAGCTGAACATTTGTAAAATATGTTGATGTTTTTAAAGAACCAACTTTTCACTGATTGTCTCAATTTTCATATCTGTTCTCCCTTTTATGTATTTTTACTCTCATCTTTCCTTCCTTTTCCTTGCTTTGGATTTAATTTGCACTTTCTATTTTCTTCAGGTATAAGGCTAGATTATTGAAATTGAGATCATTCGTTTTTAAAAAACATACTTATTGATAGCTATAAATTTGTTTCCTAGCTCCTCTTTAGCTTTATTCCAAAAGTGTTGGTATATTGTGCTATTTTTTTTCAGTCATCTCAATATATTTTCTAGTTTCCATTGTAATTTTTTTTGACTCAGTGGTTACTTAGGAATGTATTGTTTAATTTCCACATATTTGTGAATTTTCCTTTTTTATTGTTTTTATCTCTAATGTCACTCCATTGTAATGAGAGAATCATATTTTGTATTAACTTAATCTTAAAAAATTATTGAGGCTTATTTTGTATGCTAGCAAAATGGTCTCTTCTGGAGAATGTTGTATGTGTAGTTTGAAATGTATTGTGCTGTTATTGGGTAGAGTGTTCTCTAGATGTCTGTTAGATATAGTTGGTTTATAGTGTAGTTTAATCTTCTGCCTCATCTTTCCTTTTTTATCTTTTGCCTAGTTGTATCTATTATCAGAAGTGGGATATTGAAGTCTCTAATTATTGTTGTTCAATCGTCTCTTACTTCTTTCAGTTCTGTCAGTTTTTATTTCATGTATTTTGGGACTACCTGCTCACCATAGTCAAGTGACCAGGAAATCAGACTGAGACCATTCTTCCTTTCAATCTTCAGGGCTTGTCTTGGATGAGGTCTTCATACTTACCATACCTGTCCTTTGCTTAGAACTTTTCAGAACCTACCTATTTTTGTTAGTCTTCATTGTTTTGTCCTACTGGTCTGTTCAGTCTTATTTTTTGCCTCTATTGCTGAGCAGTGCAGTTTTTCAAACAGTGTGTGGTCTTTTGTGTCCTTGTGGATTCATGTGTACTGCAGCCTTTGCCTAAAATTTCTTGTACTCTCAGGGACTGCAGCTCAAATGTCTATATAGATCTACCATATAAGGGGCGTGGTAAACAGGGAAACATATGTTGTGAGTAACTGTAGCAACTCGAACTCTAGTCAGAGGAGGTGCTATCAGCAGGGAAGGTGGATGGAGAGAGATGTTCAGTTTTTCAGAGAGATCAAAAGCCTGGATTTTTTTTTAATGTTGGCAATTAATAATGAATCATGGGACACCTTATCAAAAACTAATGATGGGGGTGTCTGGGTGGCTCAGAGGGTTAAGCCTCTGCCTTTGGCTCAGGTCATGATCTCAGGGTCCTGGGATCAAGCCCCACATTGAGCCCCATATTGAGTCCCGTATGGAGCTCTCTGCTCAGCAGGGAGCCTGCTTCACCCTCTCTCTCTGCCTGCTCTCTGCATAGTTGTGATCTCTGTCTGTCAAATAAATAAATAAAATCTTTGGAAAAAAAAAGAAAAAGAATAGAGAAAGCCAACAGAGTTGTGTTTTAAAAGAGTAACAAAATTAATAAAACTTTAGCTAAGCTGGCCAAGAAAAAAACAGAAAAGACAAAAATCACGATTGGAAGAAATTCATCACTATCGGCCTTATAGAAATAAAAGACTATTAAGGAGTACTGTAACAACTCTCTCCCAACAAACTAGATAATCTAGAAGAAGTGTATGAATTCTTACAAACACTACCAAAACTGGAAGAAGGGGAAATAGAAAATCTGAGTAAAGCTCTCACAGGAGATTGAATTAGTAACTGTATTATTACTCAGGTCCAGACAGCTTCACTGGTGAATTCTACCAAAGTTTAAACATGAATTACCTTCAACTCTTCTTAAACTCTTCCTAACAATAGAAGAGAAGGGGACACTCCACAACTCATTATATGAGGTCAGTTTTACCCTGATACCAAAGCCAGATAAATACCTTGCAAGAAAAGAAAACTGCAGAGCAGCATGCCTTATAGGGATAGAGGATTTTGACTATAGATGTCAAAATCCTTAGCAAAACATGAGCAAACTGAATATAACAGAATAGAAACAGGATTACACACCACAATCAAGCTGGGATTTAAGCCAACAAAATAAAGTTGATTCAAATTCTGAAAATCAATGTAATACATCATCTTAATAGAATAAAAGACAAAAGCCACACTATCATCTCAAGAGACACAGAAAAAAGTATCTGACAGAATCCAACCCTTTCATGATTAAAAACACTCAACAAGCAAGGACTAGATGGGAACTACAAAAAGCCCATATTATTCTAATGGTGAAAGATGGAAAGCTTTCCCCATATGATGAAACTAAATAAGTATGTTGGACATCAATACTTGTATTCAGTATTTTAGTCAGGCAAGAAAAAGAAATAAAGGCAACCATTTTAAGATGGGAAAAGTAAAACTCTTTCTATTCACAGGTGGCATGATCTTTTATATAGGAAATCATAAAAACCCATTAAAAACCATTAGAAACAATAAATGAATACAGCAGAGTTGCAAGATGCAAGATCAATACACAAAATTTAATCATGTTTCTACAGATTTGTAATTAACAATTCAAAAATAAAATTAAGAAAACAATGTCATTTAGCCTCAAAAATACTTGGGAATAAATTTAACAATGAAGTGAAAGCCTGTAGATGGACAACTATAAGACATGAGTTAAGAAATTAAAGATTTAAATAAATGGCAAACATCCCATATTCATTGTTGGAACATTTAATGTGTTAAAATAACCATAGTCTCCAGTTTGACCTAAAACTGAATTTGGGGTAGAAATTGACAAGTTGATTCCAAAATTAAAATGGAAACATAAATGATCTCAATAGCCAAAACACCTTGAAAAAGAATAGAGAATAGAGAAAAGAAGAATAAAGTTACAGGACTCAGATTTTCTCTATTTCAAAACTTACTACAAAGCTATAATCATCAAGACAAGTTTTAACTGGTTAAGGATAGATATATAAATCTGTGGAATAGAATCAATACCCAGAAATAAGCTGTTACTTTTATGGTCAATTGATTCTTGACAAGGGTGTCATTATATTGTGACTTATACTAAGAAATATATATTTGGTCTTCACCCCTGTTCCTGACATGGAGTATCTAAAATCCTTGTAATTTCCTAAGTTAGAAGAGAGATGAAAGTGTCTTTTGGTATCTTTAACAAGCTCCTTTCAGCCCTGAGTTAATAAGGTCACTCTTGGAAACCCTCTAAGGATGTAAGCTGGTTACCAGAGTAATGAACTCTATAATTATAAGGTTGGGATGTTCAGCTCCTCTATATCTTCAGACAGGAGAGTGGGGATGGAGATAGACTTGACCACTAACAGGCAATGATCTTATCAATTATGTCTTTTGAAGCATGAAGCATGCCAGGGGTGTGCTGTACCTCAAAACTCCACTTGGGACAGAAGACCCTATGCTCTGGACCTTTTGGAACCTTATCCTGTATATCTCTCCACATGGCAATTCACTCATATCTTTTAGTATTCTTCTTAATAAACTGGTAATCTAGTAAGTAAACTGTTTTCCTGAGTTCTGTGAGCTGTTCTAGCAAATTAACCCAAGTAGGGGGTCTTGGAAACTTATGATCTATAGCTAGTGGGCCAGAAGCACTGATAACAACCTGAACTTGTGATTGGCATCCAGAGTGGTGTGTGTGTGTGGGGGGGGGTGATGTCTTGTGGGTGTGAACTCTTAACCTGTGTGATCTGACATTAACTTCAGGTAAGTAGTATCAGAATTCAGCTAAATTATAGGACACCCAACTGGTGTCACAGAATTATTTGATGTTGAGGAAAAAAAAAACCACAACACACGATCTGGTCATCAAGGTTTTCATTATGAGTAGTGCTGTGAGTAGAGAGAAAGAGATACACAGGAGAGTTTTTCCTCTTTAGAGGTACTAAGACAGCAGAATGAGGGCAAGAATTATCTCTTCAACAGATGGCACTGAGACAACTGGTTAGTTATATGCTAACAGATGAAACTAGGCTCTTATATCATACAATTCATAAATATCAACTCAAATGATCATAGATGTATATAAAACTAATGCTCTTAAGAGAAAACACAAGAGTAAATCTCAGAGATCATGGGTTAGTCAATGGTTTTTAGATGCGGCACCAAAAGCATAAGTAACTGAACAATTAGACTTTATCAAAACTGAAAAATTTTTGCTGCAAATAATATCATCAAGAAGGTTAAAAAAAAGCTCACAGGCTAGGAGAAAATGTTTGCAAACCATATATCTGATAAAGTACTTGAATCTAGAATACATTAGTAACTCTTAAAACTCAATAATAAAAAGACAAATAATCAAATTAAAAATAAAGACGCACATTGCTCCAAAAAAGATACACACATGGCCAAAAAGCACACCTGAAACTAATGATATATTAACTGTATATTAACTCATTTAATTTAAATAAAATAAATTAATAGAAAAATGAAAAATAAAAGGTGCTTAACATCATTACTTACTGGGGAAATGGAAATCAAAGTCACAGGGAGGTAATACTTCACACCCACTGGGATGACTATCAGCAAAATGATAAATAATGACAAGTGTTGTCCAGGTTGTAGAGAAATTAGGACCCTCATTCATTACTGGCGGTAATGTAAAATGGTACAGCTTACTTTGGAAAACACTACAGCAGTTCATCAAATTGTTAAACAGAGTTGTCCTTTGACTTAGCAACTGTACTCTTAGGTGTATATATAAGCGAAATGAAGACATATGCCAACACAAAACTTGTTCAAGAATGTTCACAATGGAATTAGCAACAGCCAAAAAATGGAAAACATTTTAAGTGCCCAACAGCTGATGAATGGATAAACATGTGGTGTATCCATGCAATGGAATATTGTTTGACAATAAAAAAGGATGAAGGTCTGATGCATGCCACTATGTGGATGAACCTTGAAAACATTATGCTAAGTGAAAGAAGATAGTCATAAAAAACAACATATTGTATTTCCATTTATATGAAAAGCCAGAACAGACAATTCTATGGAGATAGAAAGTATATTAGTGGTTGCCTTTGGCTGAAGGGAGTCAGGGTGGAATGGGTTGGGGAGAAATGAACAGTGACTGGTAATGGGTATGGAGTTTCTTTTTAGTGTGATGAAAGTGTTCTAAAATTTGACAGTGGTAATGGTTGCTCAACACTGTGAATGTTATAAAAACACTTGTTTATTTTTAAATAGGTGAATTTTTATAATACATGAAGCATATCTCAATAAAGATGTTAAAAGCAAAGAGTAAGCTAGTATCTGGCATGTGTTAAGCATTTAATAAGGTAAACTATGAAATTAGTTTAATTACCAAGCATAATTCTTTGAACAGTTCTGAACTTCTCTGTAGTAGTGAAGTAGAGGTTTGTGTCAGAAATGACTGACAGTTTGAGAACATGGGGAAAATGTGGTGGTGATGACAGAAGACCCCTGGCAAGAAAGAAAATTTAGAGATGGGAGAAGAATAGGGATTCCTTTTTGGGAAATGTTAGATGGTAGAGTGGATCCATCCACTGAAGATTAATATGAATAATCTTCATATTAATTCAAACATGAATTAATATGAATTAATATAATTTATCCTCATTACAGGAAATTTTTGGTTAAATAGATATAAAATCTTGCTACTTTGGCAATCACCTGAGTTTCCCTTCCTAAAGAGTTTGGGGTTGGTGAGCTGATGGATATATTAAATCATCATATATAGTGAAGGGGTAGATTGGATAGTAATGTTTACATAATTTTTAAAAAATAATATAGTTATTTAAAATTGTTTTCTTGTAGGTGTCTTCAGAAGACATTCCCTTCACAACTCCCATCCCTTGGTGTCATTCTCATATTCATGAATGAAGCTCTGTCGATTATACAATGTGCTATCACTAGTGTCATCAACCGCACCCCCTCTCAGTTGTTAAAGGAGATCATCTTGGTGGATGATTTTAGCTCAAATGGTGAGCAACTTGATCAAAGAATAATAGTTTGTTGACTGTGTTGGCTGGGAAAGTGTTTTCTCTTAGAGTTTAGGACACTTTGAGCTCCTTCTATAGTGAAGAGAAAGGGATCATTTACTGAGGCCCTATGTGCTGGACACATTAATCTTCACAAAGTCGAGGCAGAAGATGATCATCTTGATTATGCAGATGGGGAAACTAAGAGAGTTAGAGCACATAATGTGACCAAATTGCATAGCAAGTTAATGGTGGAGCTGAGTGAGGTCCAGGACTGAGTGGCTCCAAAGCCTTTCTATGCACCATGATGGAGACCTGAGGGAGTGAAGTGGGGTCCAAAATTAGACACCAGATACCAAGAAGGGAGTTAGAACTGTTCCCTATGAGGAAAAGCAATCTTCCTGGGTAATTAAATCCAGAGAAAATGGAACTCTGGATGTGGAGACTCTTCACAGTGGCCACGTTTCTTGTCCACAGCATCCTCCTTCCCCATTCCTATCTAGTTCACCAGAGGGGACAGGGAGAAGTGGGAAATTGTGGACCTGACTCCTTATTTTCTGGGATTTTAGAATCCCGGTTTTTCCTTTATAAGCTCCATGTCCATGGGTATCTCAACTTCTCCATGTTCCGATTTCCTTATCTGCAAAACATGAATGTTGGTAATAATAACTATCTCATAAACTGTAAGGAGAGTTACATGAGATAACCATGGCAGCTGACATTGTTCTAAGCACCTTATGTGTGTTAACTGTTTTAATCATTATAGTAGCCTATGGGGAAGAACCACTGTTTTGGCCGCTTTACAGATGCAAAAACCTAAGGGATAGTCTGGCTAAGGAATTTGCTAAATACCACAGTGCTGGTAAGAGAAAAAATTGAGATTTGCAGATTCCAGAGCCCTATCTCTAGCCACTAGGTTCACTAATATGATATGTAGGTTATGAATAGTACTTAGCACATATTAACCTCTCAGCCAGTGTTAGCTCTTAGTTTTTTAAATTTTGAAGAAACTAGAAAAAAGTCCTAGAGATTTAGGCTAGCAATAAGGAAGAAATTTCTGAGAGTAGGGACTGTGGAGTGGCTGATCATGGGAGGCAGAATATTTTCCTTCTCTGGGGGATTTTTAAGTACCAGATAGGAACCTATTGTAGATTCAAATTAGGGGCAGTTTGACCCAAGAAGAAGAGGCAAATGACCTCTAAACTTTGCTTTTTGGATTTCCAGACACTAAAAATATTCCTTTAATGTTTTAAATACCTTCCTTTCTTGTCATTTCAATATAAATGCACAAAAAATAATTATGAAGGTACAGTTCCTAAGCTGAATTACATTGAAAACCAAAGAAAAGAAAATGGCTGAGTTCATTCCTTTCTGGGCAGACACACCTGGTTTTTTAGTAAGAAATAAGAACTTGACTAGAAAGACTTCTGTCCTAGACATTTGAACACACCTTGGCACCACTTCCTGTCTCTGTGAGATGATTTGAGGCAAATTTGAGGTGATTTGAGATGATTTGCCTCAAATCTTCTCACCTGTCTGAGACTCAGCTTTTTCATGGGACAAATGTAAGAGCTGAGTTGAGGGACCCCTGAAGATATCATTTCCTGTGGGAGAAAAATCAGTGGCTCTTTAATTCCACATTTTATAAAAAGTAGATAAGAATTATTTCAAGATTTCTACCTATGGAACAATGAAATAAAAAGGTACAAGATTACCTTTTCTCTACATTGGGTAGACACATAAAGAGAAGTCAAGCAGAACTCTGGATCGTTCCAAACCATTCCCCTATCATATAACACATCTCTCTCACTTTGGTCAAGAACCTATTATGCTTTTCATAGAGATAATGTATAAATGGGCACAGAAGAGGGGACTGTTAGTCATTCTTTGACCAATGTCCCTGGTACAGGAATTAGCTTCTCTCTCATTAACCATGAAAATATCAACTAGATTGGTTCTACACAGAACTTAAGAATCTGTTTTGTGTTAAATTGAAGAAAATAAATGGAAGTCTACCACATAGGCCACAAGAGAAACTTACTGTTCATTTGACTTTGTGGAGCAAGAAACTCAACTACTTTATGTCTCTAGTTCCTCATCTGTATTACAGTGGAAATAATAGTGTTTACCTGATAGCACAATTTTGAAGATTAAATAAGACGTGTAAAGTCCTCAACATAAGACTTGCTCCCAATAAATGTGAAGTAGAGTTATTACTCCATATTTGCCTTAAAATCATTTGTAGTATGTTGAAATGCCATAACTTGGTTATGTCCCCTTCCTTTTCCCCCTAGATATGAAGCTTCATTTTTATCCGGTCAAATATTTCAACTGTCAACAGAGCTAATCCAATTTTTTCAGAATTTGTACTAATATAAGTGGGATTCTCTATTTTCTCTCCAAATTTAGGCAAATTTTATAACTAAACTATTTATTGAGTTTGCACCAAAAACAGGCACTATGCAGGGAAGACAATGTCAGTGATTTCAAGAAATTCCTGTATTAATTTATGAGGCAAGACATACCCATGGAAAGATATTTCAGTATATGAAGAATGGTGTGTCAAATTGAGTGAGCTGTCAGAGAGGGCAAGAAAGCCTGGAGAAATGGCTGAGATGAGCTAGAGAGCCTTCCAGGAGGAGGAGGACTTGGATTGGGGCTTGAAAATTTGGTAGGATTTAGAAAAAAAAAAAAAGTGGAAGATTGGGTGTGTGTATGTGGGTGTGGGAGATAGAGAGTGATGGAAAGAATGATATGAGCAAATCTGCCAAAGCCAGAAGCAGCCTGAGCTGAGCATCCTGGAATAAAGAATTTGGGGACAAAGAGGACCAGTGGGAGAGCAAGGCTGAGAAGGGAGCACAAGCTTACTTTAGAAGATCCACTGAAAGGTCTTTAATTCTTGTGCTGGACTGTAGTCATTATTTCTGAGAGGATAAATCAGAATCTATAAGTCATAAAATTTTGGAATTGGAAGGATCCTGACATATTATCCAGCCTTTCTTCTAAGCTGAGGAAACAGAGATCCCCAAATGAGAAGTGACAGAATTAGATAGTGAGGGAAGTTGAATTACACCTAGATATCCAGGGTCTATGGCAAACTTTTTTCCTTTTTTCTTTTTCCCCCCACATTTTTTGTTCACAGAGTTTATTTAAGGACTCATATTGAATACTCAAGTGATTTTTTTTTTTTATTGAGATGGAGTTTTATTACGTGAGGATACATAAAATTCTCTCAGGATAGGGGTCCTGACATGGGTTGTCACTGAGGGCTTTTAGGGTTGGTCTTTTACTGAAGGCTAACCAAGTTACTTAAATCCTTTTAACATCTCTATTGATAGCACCATTGAGTAAGGACTAGTGATAACATCTTTAAAGGCTTACTTCCTTCTTAGGGTCTGGTAATTCTTTTTTTTTTTTTATTGTAAATTTTTCTTTTTTTATTAATTTTTTATTTTTTATAAACATATATTTTTATCCCCAGGGGTACAGGTCTGTGAATCACCAGGCTTACACACTTCACAGCACTCACCAAAGCACATACCCTCCCCAATGTCCATAATCCCACCCCCTTCTCCCAAACCCCCTGCCCCCAGCAACCCTCAGTTTGTTTTGTAAGATTAAGAGTCACTTATGGTTTGTCTCCCTCCCAATCCCATCTTGTTTCATTTATTCTTCTCCTACCCACTTAAGCCCCCATGTTGCATCACCACTTTCTCATATCAGGGAGATCATATGATAGTTGTCTTTCTCTGCTTGACTTATTTCGCTAAGCATGATATGCTCTAGTTCCATCCATGTTGTCGCAAATGGGAAGATTTCATTTCTTTTGATGGCTGCATAGTATTCCATTGTGTATATATACCACATCTTGATCCATTCATCTGTTGATGGACATCTAGGTTCTTTCCATAGTTTGGCTATTGTGGACATTGCAGCTATAAACATTCGGGTGCACGTGCCCCTTTGGATCACTACATTTGTATCTTTAGGGTAAATACCCAATAGTGCAATTGCTGGGTCATAGGGCAGTTCTATTTTCAACATTTTGAGGAACCTCCATGCTGTTTTCCAGAGTGGCTGCACCAGCTTGCATTCCCACCAACAGTGTAGGAGGGTTCCCCTTTTTCTGCATCCTCGCCAGCATCTGTCATTTCCTGACTTGTTGATTTTAGCCATTCTGACTGGTGTGAGGTGATATCTCATTGTGGTTTTGATTTGTATTTCCCTGATGCTGAGTGATATGGAGCACTTTTTCATGTGTCTGTTGGCCATCTTGATGTCTTCTTTGCAGAAATGTCTGTTCATGTCCTCTGCCCATTTCTTGATTGGATTATTTGTTCTTTGGGTGTTGAGTTTGCTAAGTTCTTTATAGATTCTGGACACTAGTCCTTTATCTGATATATCGTTTGCAAATATCTTCTCCCACTCTGTCAGTTGTATTTTGATTTTGTTAACTGTTTCCTTTGCTGTGCAAAAGCTTTTGATCTTGATGAAATCCCAATAGTTCATTTTTTCCCTTGCTTCCCTTGCCTTTGGCGTTGTTCCTAGGAAGATGTTGCTGCGGCAGAGGTCGAAGAGGTTGCTGCCTGTGTTCTCTTCAAGGATTTTGATGGATTCCTTTCGCACATTGAGGTCGTTCATCCATTTTGAGTCTATTTTTGTGTGTGGTGTAAGGAAATGGTCCAATTTCATTTTTCTGCATGTGGCTGTCCAATTTTCCCAGCACCATTTATTGAAAAGGCTGTCTTTTTTCCATTGGACATTCTTTCCTGCTTTGTCGAAGATTAGTTGGCCATAGAGTTGAGGGTCTATTTCTGGGCTCTCTATTTTGTTCCATTGATCTATGTGTCTGTTTTTGTGCCAGTACCATGCTGTCTTGATGATGACAGCTTTGTAATAGAGCTTGAAGTCCGGAATTGTGATGCCACCAACGTTAGCTTTCTTTTTCAATATCCCTTTGGCTATTCGAGGTCTTTTCTGGTTCCATATAAATTTTAGCATTATTTGTTCCATTTCTTTGAAAAAGATGGATGGTACTTTGATAGGAATTGCATTAAATGTGTAGATTGCTTTAGGTAGCATAGACATTTTCACAATATTTATTCTTCCAATCCAGGAGCATGGAACATTTTTCCATTTCTTTGTGTCTTCCTCAATTTCTTTCATGAGTACTTTATAGTTTTCTGAGTATAGATTCTGTGTCTCTTTGGTTAGGTTTATTCCTAGGTATCTTATGGTTTTGGATGCAATTGTAAATGGGATTGACTCCTTAATATCTCTTTCTTCTGTCTTGCTGTTGGTGTAGAGAAATGCAACTGATTTCTGTGCATTGATTTTATATCCTGACAATTTACTGAATTCCTGTATAAGTTCTAGCAGCTTTGGAGTGGAGTCTTTTGGGTTTTCCACATATAGTATCATATCATCTGCGAAGAGTGATAATTTGACTTCTTCTTTGCCGATTTGGATGCATTTAATTTCCTTTTGTTGTCTGATTGCTGAGGCTAGGACCTCTAGTACTATGTTGAATAGCAGTGGTGATAATGGACATCCCTGCCGTGTTCCTGACCTTAGCGGAAAAGCTTTCAGTTTTTCTCCATTGAGAATGATATTTGCGGTGGGTTTTTCATAGATGGCTTTGATGATATTGAGGTATGAGCCCTCTATCCCTACACTTTGAAGAGTTTTGATCAGGAAGGGATGCTGTACTTTGTCAAATGCTTTTTCAGCATCTATTGAGAGTATCATATGTTTCTTGTTCCTTCTTTTATTGATGTGTTGTATCACATTGACTGATTTGCGGATGTTGAACCAACCTTGCAGCCCTGGAATAAATCCCACTTGGTCGTGGTGAATAATCTTTTTAATGTACTGTTGAATCCTATTGGCTAGTATTTTGTTGAGTATTTTCGCATCTGTGTTCATCAAGGATATTGGTCTATAGCTCTCTTTTTTGGTGGGATTCTTGTCTGGTTTTGGGATCAAGGTGATGCTGGCCTCATAAAATGAGTTTGGAAGTTTTCCTTCCATTTCTATTTTTTGGAACAGTTTCAGGAGAATAGGAATTAGTTCTTCTTTAAATGTTTGGTAGAATTCCCCCGGGAAGCCGTCTGGCCCTGGGCTTTTGTTTGTTTGGAGATTTTTAATGACTGTTTCAATCTCCTTACTGGTTATGGGTCTGTTCAGGCTTTCTATTTCTTCCTGGTTCAGTGTGGTAGTTTATATGTTTCTAGGAATGCATCCATTTCTTCCAGATTGTCAAATTTATTGCCGTAGAGTTGCTCATAGTATGTTCTTATAATAGTTTGTATTTCTTTGGTGTTAGTTGTGATCTCTCCTCTTTCATTCATGATTTTATTTATTTGGGTCCTTTCTCTTTTCTTTTTGATAAGTCGGGCCAGGGGTTTATCAATTTTATTAATTCTTTCAAAGAACCAGCTCCTAGTTTCGTTGATTTGTTCTATTTTTTTTTTGGTTTCTATTTCATTGATTTCTGCTCTGATCTTTATGATTTCTCTTCTCCTGCTGGGCTTAGGGTTTCTTTCTTGTTCTTTCTCTAGCTCCTTTAGGTGTAGGGTTAGGTTGTGTACCTGAGACCTTTCTTGTTTCTTGAGAAAGGCCTGTACTGCTATATCTTTTCCTCTCAGGACTGCCTTTGTTGTGTCCCACAGATTTTGAACCGTTGTATTTTCATTATCATTTGTTTCCATGATTTTTTTCAATTCTTCTTTAATTTCCCGGTTGACCCATTCATTCTTTAGAAGGATGCTGTTTAGTCTCCATGTATTTGGGTTCTTTCCAAACTTCCTTTTGTGGTTGAGTTCTAGCTTTAGAGCATTGTGGTCTGAAAATATGCAGGGAATGATACCAATCTTTTGATACCGGTTGAGTCCTGATTTAGGACCGAGGATGTGATCTATTCTGGAGAATGTTCCATGTGCACTAGAGAAGAATGTGTATTCTGTTGCTTTGGGATGAAATGTTCTGAATATATCTGTGATGTCCATCTGGTCCAGTGTGTCGTTTAAGGCCTTTATTTCCTTGCTGATCTTTTGCTTGGATGACCTGTCCATTTCAGTGAGGGGAGTGTTAAAGTCCCCTACTATTATTGTATTATTGTTGATGTGTTTCTTTGATTTTGTTATTAATTGGTTTATATAGTTGGCTGCTCCCACGTTGGGGGCATAGATATTTAAAATTGTTAAATCTTCTTGTTGGACAGACCCTTTGAGTATGATATAGTGTCCTTCCTCATCTCTTATTATAGTCTTTGGCTTAAAATCTAATTGATCTGATATAAGGATTGCCACTCCTGCTTTCTTCTGATGTCCATTAGCATGGTAAATTCTTTTCCACCCCCTCACTTTAAATCTGGAGGTGTCTTCGGGCTTAAAATGGGTTTCTTGGAGGCAACATATAGATGGGTTTTGTTTTTTTATCCATTCTGATACCCTGTGTCTTTTGACAGGGGCATTTAGCCCATTCACATTCAGGGTAACTATTGAGAGATATGAATTTAGTGCCATTGTATTGCCTATAAGGTGACTGTTACTGTATATGGTCTCTGTTCCTTTCTGATCTACCACTTGTAGGCTCTCTCTTTGTTTAGAGGACCCCTTTCAATATTTCCTGTAGAGCTGGTTTGGTGTTTGCAAATTCTTTCAGTTTTTGTTTGTCCTGGAAGCTTTTAATCTCTCCTTCTATTTTCAATGATAGCCTAGCTGGATAGAGTATTCTTGGCTGCATGTTTTTCTCGTTTAGTGCTCTGAAAATATCATGCCAGCTCTTTCTGGCCTGCCAGGTCTCTGTGGATAAGTCAGCTGCCAATCTAATATTTTTACCATTGTATGTTACAGACTTCTTTTCCCAGGCTGCTTTCAGGATTTTCTCTTTGTCACTGAGACTTGTGAATTTTACTATTAGGTGACAGGGTGTGGGCCTATTCTTATTGATTTTGAGGGGCGTTCTCTGAACCTCCTGAATTTTGATGCTCGTTCCCTTTGCCATATTAGGGACATTCTCCCCAATAATTTTCTTCAGTATACCTTCTGCTCCCCTCTCTCTTTCTTCTTCTTCTGGAATCCCAATTATTCTAATGTTGTTTCGTCTTATGGTGTCACTTATCTCTCGAATTCTCCCCTCGTGGTCCAGTAGCTGTTTGTCCCTCTTTTGCTCAGCTTCTTTATTCTCTGTCATTTGGTCTTCTATATCACTAATTCTTTCTTCTGCCTCATTTATCCTAGCAGTGAGAGCCTCCATTTTTGATTGCACCTCATTAATAGCTTTTTTGATTTCAACTTGGTTAGATTTTAGTTCTTTTATTTCTCCAGAAAGGGCTTTTATATCTCTCGAGAGGGTTTCTCTAATATCTTCCATGCCTTTTTCGAGCCCGGCTAGAACCTTGAGAATTGTCATTCTGATCTCTAGATCTGACATATTACCAATGTCTGTATTGATTAGGTCCCTAGCCTTCGGTACTGCCTCTTGTTCTTTTTTTTGTGTTGAATTTTTACGTCTTGTCATTTTGTCCAGATAAGAGTATATGAAGGGGCAAGTAAAATACTAAAAGAATGGCAACAACCCCAGGAAAATGTGCTTTAACCAAATTAGAAGAGATTCAAAATCGTGAGGGGGTAGAAAGGGGATAAAAAGAGGTTCAAAAAGGAAGAAAGAAAAAAAAAAAAGAAAAAAGAGAAAAAAAAGAAAAGAAAAGAATTAAAAAAAAGAAAACACCTAATAAAAATGTAAAAAATAAAAATATATATATATTAGATAAACTAGTAAAAAATCATTAAAAAAGAAAAAGGTATAGTTAAAAAAAAATTTTTTACCCGAAGGTGAGAAAAAAAAAAACAAAAAATGAAAAAGAAAAAAATTAAATTAACTGCAAGACTAAAAAAAATCACAGGAAAAAAGCCATGAGTTCCGTGCTGGGCTTTCTCCTCCTCTGGAATTCTGCTGCTCTCCTTAGTATTGAAACTGCACTCCTTGGTAGGTGAACTTGGTCTTGGCTGGATTTCTTGTTGATCTTCTGGGGGAGGGGCCTGTTGTAGTGATTCTCAAGTGTCTTTGCCCCAGGCGGAATTACACCGCCCTTAGCCCTTACCCAGGCAGGGGTGAGTAATCTGCTCGGGTTTGCTTTCAGGAGCTTTTGTTCCCTGAGCGCTTTCCGTAGAGTTCTGGAGGACGGGAATACAAATGGCAGCCTCCTGGTCTCCGGCCGGAGGAGCCGAGAGCCCAGGGCCGCACTCCTCAGTGCGCCCTCAGAGAACAGCGCCCAGTTACTCCCGTCTGCCTGACCTCCGGCCGCGCTCCGAGCTCACCGAGCCTGCGACCGCTTCAAGGTAACCGGGAGCTGCGAGCTTACTGTCAGCTCTGTCTCTGTAGCCGGCTTTCCCGTTCCAATACCCGCAAGCTCTGCGACACTCAGACACCCCCGATCCTTCTGTGACCCTGCGGGACCTGAGGCCACGCTGACCCCGTGTGGGCTTCGCCCCGGTTTAGCCTCTGGAGCGATGTCCCTCAGCGGAACAGACTTTTAAAAGTCCTGATTTTGTGCGTGGTTGCTCCGCTGCTTGCCGGGAGCCAGCCCCTCCCCCCGGGGTCTATCTTCCCGTCGCTTTGGATTCACTTCTCAGCCGGTCCTACCTTTCAGAAAGTGGTTGTTTTTCTGTTTCCAGAATTGCTGTTCTTCTCTTCGATCTGCCGATGGATTTTCAGGTGTTTGCAATCTTTAGATAAGCTATCTAGCTGATCTCCGGCTAGCTGAAGTAGTCTCAGTCTGCTACTTCTCCGCCATCTTGACTCCTCCTCAAGTGATTTTTAATCCTCATCTTCCTTCTCTTCTTTATCCTGGTTAATCTGGAAATACTGTAATTCCTAATTATGCTCTTAACAACTATGTATGACCAACCACACAGATTATTCTTTATATTTTTTTGTGAGATTTTTAAAATGCCTTTTAGGGAAAGGTACCTACCTCAGAAGTTATGGTAATCCTGTTCTTGCTCCTTTCAATGATTATAACACATTCACCAGGATTTCCAGGTTTTCCATTCACCTTGATTTTTTCTTGAAGAAATTGCTTTTAAAAAAAAAAAATGTAGGCAGAATCCGTGATTCCATCTTCTGTGGGTGGGTGCCATCAAGGGTGTACTTCAGAACCTGATCCTCCCTCCCTCAGTTTGCCATGAACCTTTCAGGGGTACAGTGGTGGCAGGAGAAGAAAAAAAATATGGCAACCCCTTCTAACTGTAAGTAGTCACTTTCTGTGAGTAGTACTTCCTGAAAGTAGTGACTAGTTGAGTGTAGGGACTTTCCAGCTTGGTTTCTCACAGTTGGAGCAAACAGCCTTCAGATCCACTGACTCTCTTTACATTTTCAATTATTGAGTCAGTCTTCCTGGAGTGCATCTGGGAAACTTCTAACATAGGGCAAATTTTTGTGCCACGGTCGTGTGGGTATTGCTTCCAGATCTTGATCACTCCAGCACTTATAAATCTACTTTTCTTCTGAGGGAGGAACTGGCAAGAATCTCATCTCTGGACCCTGGAAAGAGAGGAATGGGAGGAGATCATGATAAACCCAACTAGGCACACACATGGTTCTTGAGGCAGCATGGCTTGGTGGTTAGACACAACGTGAGCTCACATCCAGGAAGTGCCACTTATTAGATGTGTAACTTGGACAAGTTTCTTAATCTCTCTGTGCTTCAGTTTTTTTGTCTGTAAAGTGAGGATACTGAAATACCTACCTTATAAGATAATTTGAAATTAAAATAAATTAATGTTATCAATGGAAAACTCAGTCTCTCAGTTGGATATTTTAAACACTGCTTAGTGATTTGTATGCAAGTTGTTCTCATACATATGGGGAAGTCAACTGGTAGGCTGAGTCAAAGAACAAATTTATAGACAGCCTTTATAAAAGAGAGGGGAAAGAGGGAAGAAAAAAATGACAACGATCTGGGAATAGTGAATCCTGTTTGCACAATTTGGGGATAAATTCATTAGCTAGAAGCTAGAAAAGCGATTAGCTTGGGTGTTCTGTCCAAAATTGGTCCTTGGATAGAAATATGTAAAACAAGACAAAACAGTTTCAGTTGTTTGTGTCTTCTTCAGAAAATCTTCAGAGTTTAGCCATGGGAAAGACATTCCAGGCAGTCTCCACAATATCTGTTCACCAGCACCTCTACCTTAGTTAGGTCAGGTAGGTAGACCTGTGAGAATTCTCAACACACATAAAGCATAAATAACAATCCTTGTTACATGGTAAGCAGTGTGATTATTCTAAGGTAGTTTAACTTCAAGGAAAAGGAGATTAGGAATGGAGCATTAAGCCTGCGGATAGAATGGAGAGAAGTAGGTGCAGGGGAAACACTTTTTCTCACCCAAGATGGTAAATTGCTCATCCTTAACTGGAGGTAGTTCAACCACTACTATATAATAGTGTGAAATTTTGACAGCACATTGATTATTGCACTCAGAATATCTATAGGTGTGCATTTGGTTGGCAGGAGAACTAAAGACATGCTTAGATAAGAAGATAAAGCTTTACAATCGGAAGTATCCAGGACTACTAAAAATAATTCGACATACAAAGAGAGAGGGTCTTGCTCAAGCACGCAACACTGGCAGGAAAGTGGCCACAGCTGATGTAATTGCCATCTTGGATGCTCATGTTGAAGTGAACGTTGGGTGGTAAGGCTGCAGGAGATTTCTTCTCCTAACAAAGGGGAGAAGGGAGATATTGAAAAGGTACTACATAAAAGACAGGGTATTATGGAAATAGGGAAATATAGCACTAGACCTCAAACAAAGAAAATATCCAGAGAGAGGGTGTTTTTACTCAGGGAATTTGGTTGACTAAGGAAGTGTTTTAGTGTTATGGAAGAAAAAAAAAAAGAAAATAACTGTGGGGTTGGAGTGTTGATAACCTTGGAGTTGACAAACTTGGAGTGCTGACTTTGCAAAATAACTTTGTGACTAAATAAGTCACACCTAACTAGACTTTTATGTCCTTAACTATAAATGAAGAAAATTATCTTTTGATAATTCCTAATGTTTTTCTCAGTCCTGAAATTACATGATACAGAGAAAGTTGTATTCTTTGGAGAATCAAATAGTAGACATCATTTTGGAAACAGGGAGATCCAAAGAGTTAATGTAAATTTAGGCAGAATACCAATAGTCCTGTTAATAATGACTTGAGAGTGATATTTGGGTACCAATTCCGAATCTGTTATTGACATAGGTCCGCTGCTAGTAGCTTCAAGTATCCTGAAAACTGCCAAGGTTCTCTGCACTGTGGAGTATCCTACTCACAGCCCAGCACAGCATAAGTGAAAAAGGTGCTCAATATCAGGGCAAGGTGCTTGAAGAAGTTTTGTTTGCTTGCTTCTTCTACTTCCTTTCATATCCAACCTGGATTTGTTACACACTTTTCTTCTAGGGCAGAGCCCATTTTGGCTCGGATTCAGGAAGACCACACTGTGATTGTGTCTCCTGTGTTTGATAATATTCATTTTGATACCTTTGAACTGGAAAAGTATGCATTGGCAGTTGATGGGTTTAACTGGGAACTATGGTGCCGCTATGATCCACTGCCAAAGACCTGGTTTGATTAGCATGATGCCACTGCTCCAGTAAAGTAAGTCTGAGGTTTAGGGAACTTGTTTAGAACATGGGAAATCAGGAATGGATGGTGTAGGTTTTGTTGATCTTTTATGGTACTGCTGGGAGTGGATAGGAGAAATGGAGGAGATGGGGTGAAAGAGGATAGAGAAAAAAATAAAGGCACTTCAGACTATCTAAGGGCTTTCAAACAAAAAGTAGAGTATATACTGTTTAAAAAAAACATTTGAGGCATTTTAAGCATTTATCAGGCTATGAAGTAGGGATATGAAAATGAAAAAGGTTTAATTTCATTATAATTCAGGAAGGGCTAAGGCAGCATGAAGGTGAAGGAAAGCTATATGTACTTGGTTCAGCCTGAGGGTTTAGGAAAAGCCTTCAGGATAAGAAGGGGCTTGAGCAGATCTTTGGAAACCAGATCATCATTGGCTTCCCATCCCTCACCGCCATCTTGACCCATTCCTCATCAAGAGGTTAGCAACTCTCTTACTGTGTGTTCTATAGGAGTCCTTCCATCATGGGCATCCTGGCTGCCAACAGGATCTTTCTGGAAGAGATTGGATCTCTGGATGGTGGGATGCTGGTCTATGGAGGAGAGAATGTGGAACTCGGCTTGAGGGTGGGTACATTTCTTTCTCATTATGAGAAAAAGCAGAGGGGAAAATAATTGGAGAGTTGGATGGTCTTTGGAATTCTGGAAGAAGGCTGAATGTCATTGGCTCAAGAGATGGATAAATTCTCATGCTTCCGAGTCACTAGGAATAGGCAGTAAAACTTCTGGAGTGGAGCTTTCTGGTAGAGGTTTATATAATCTGGGAGATATGGATGAAAGACATAGAACTGAGACTCAGCAGATGGTATTCTTATTTACCTTAAGGGGAATAAGCATTCCAAGCATTTTCTAAGCATCTTCTAGATCTCATGCTTAAAATATCCCTCCTATAGTATTCCTTTTGAATACTGAAATTCTATAGTATTCCTGAAATTCTATGCCTGAGACCAGGTGATCTCTAGTCCATTACAGTATCTGGAAGCACGAGATATTTTCTAAAGTTTATTCAGACCTACTCCCTTCAATTCCTTTCTACTTGGAACTGATGACCCTAGAAATAGATATGATATTCAATTAAGACCTAAACAGGACCTCACATTTTTGTGTTAACCAATACAGTTTGAGCCTCTATCTGGGTTATACCTTAAGTCACAGTAATAGTTGGACAGAGAAAACTATTGTTCTGCCTGGCTGTCTTGACCAATTTTCTCTTCATGAAATGAATAAAAGCATTCTTATTTCATCTACTTCATAAGGATAATGGCACTGTTAAAATGTAATAAATATTTTTAAATTAAATTAATTTTTTTTCATGATCCATAACTAATTGTTTATGCACCCATGCCGTGCTCTATTCAATCTTTGCCCTCCTTAATACCCACCACCAGGCTCACCCCAGCCTCCACCCCACTCTGCTCCAAAACCCGTACTTTGTTTCTGAGTCCACAGTCTCTCATGATTTGTCTCCCTCTCCTGTGTTCCCCAACTTACTTCTCCTCTCCATCTCCTAATATTTTAAAATGATTTATAAAGACAATAATTAGAATTCTTGTTTGGCTTCTGAGAAAGGCTAAAATAACAGGTTTTAAAAATGTAGAAATTGATTTCTTTTTCCACAACAGTTTGGACATGAGCAGTTCAGGATTGAGATGGCATCTTCAGGATGATGGGGACCAAGACTTTTCCATCTTGTGATTCTGCTATACTCCACACCACACCTGTATTCCTGTATTCTATTCATTAGAATGAGGAAGGGGGGACGGAGACAGAGCATGCTTTCTTTTTAAGGTCACTACTTGAAAGTTGTATATGTTATTTCCCTCAAATCCCACTGGCCACTGCTGGTCATATGGCCACTGGTGAGCAAAAGAGTCTGGGAAATGTAGATTTCAGCTAGTTGCTTATGTGTGCAGTTATTTCTTCTACAACAATAAATGTAGAAAAGAATAGGTATTGAGTATACAATTAGTCTCTAGCACAAAAATATAAATGCAGAAATTATTTTATGCATGGTACTTAGCAAAGTCCTAGGATGACCCTAGCTACATTATGGCTGAGGTTTTCTTACATACCACGGCTTCCATGAATTTGGAACTCCAATTCTCCAAGTTAGGGCCCCAAGCCCTTCTTACCATTCTGAGTTCCCCCATCTTTTTTTTTTTTTTTTCTCTTTCTTCTGCTGTTTTTTTTTTTTCTCTTTCTTCTGCTGTCGCCACTCTATTTCCATTCCCCTACTCTATATTGAACTCTGATATTTTAGTTTCCACAAGAAATCCTCTTTCTTTTAACATTCTGTGATTTTTTCATAGATTTTGCTGGAGATGTAGGAAGTGTCAGGGAAAGGCCATTCTTTTATTTTTCTTGGATAAAAGAGTTCTACCCATATCTAGTTTTCTTAGTTTGTGTATGTGACTATTTGCCTTTTTTTTTTTAAAGATTTTATTTATTTGACAGAATGACTATTTGCCTTTTAAAACCTCTCGGCACGCATTAAGATCTCCCTTTCTCCAATGACAGATCATGGGGAATAGTAGAGCTGCATGGGATGTTTTATTCTGACATCTAGAGGCATGGCAGTGATAGTGCACATGGACTGTATAAATGGAGATGGACTGTTGGGGCTGATGCTCAAGAAAGAAAAACCAGCATTTATCGGGCACCTTGTGTATTCCTGACTCCTTGTTGGAGCTTAACAGGCTCACTGTTTGGACTCAGAATCCAGCTTTGTCATTTACTTGCTGGTAAATGTGGGCAAATTACTTAAATGAGGATAATAATAATACCTACATGGTAAGGATTAAATTCATGAAAAAATTAGGGTAACATTTGCCACAGAGCAAGTCATTGTTGTTATAAAGAGAAGCTTCACATCCCTCTTTGTGTTAGACACACACACACACACACACACACACACACACACTCACACACACAGAATAAGAATGGAGGAATGTTAAGCAAGTGGGAATAAATTGAAAGAGTAAAATTTGAAAACTTTTCATTAAGGATAATAGTTAATGTTACTTCATAAATGGCAATCATGACTTAACTTTTCACTTGAATTTAAGATTTTTTGTGCCATTTTATTTTCTCCTCTGAATTCCTGTGGATTAGAAACAACCAGCAACTGAAGAAATTGGAGTGAATTTGTATTGGAAATTTTAGATGTTTGGCTTCAGAAAATAAAATCTGAAAACAAATCAGTTGTAACCTCCACATGATGTTGGAAACTAATGAAGAGAAACTCAGGAGGATAATGGAAGAAAAGAGCTGTTTCAAGTTAAAAATCATAGACATTTATGAATACTTTTTATGCCATTTCATGCTCCTGACAGTTTTATGTCTTTTTGTGGATAAGTCACCTGAGACTCAGGATGGGGAGTGTTTTGCCCCTAGCTGTCAGGTATTCAGAGACAGAATCAGGATTTGAACACAGGTCAGTCTGGCTTCCAAGGCTGACTTTTTGTCACTGTGCTATTCTGGTTTTGGGGGAATGAGGGAGGAGACTTTGTGGGTTCAGAAGTAGAAGAAGGAATGAAAAAATTTTGAAAGTCAGGTAAGGGGACTGACCCTTCAGGTGGTTAACTGAACCAGCACGACCTACGTTGCTCACTCTTATCTCAAAGGCTTCCTTGGGCATGAAGGTAGTAGGTTTCTAACCACTGTCAAATAGACCAATTAACTCCCAGAAACTGCATGTTTCTTGGGAAACCATGAAGAGAAGACACTGGAGCCATTATGTCAATCTAATACCAATAGGTCATTCTACCATCTATCTGGGTGAAGATCATATATTTAAGCCAAATATTAGAATGTGTTGCCTGAAAAGTAAGTTCGTACCTGTCAGGATGGCAAAGCAGAGTATTTATAATTATATAATTTTATCATAAGTCATGATATCTTTTAGTCAAGAATAACTCATATTAGTTATCTATTGCTGTGTAGCAGGATTATCACAAAGTTGGTGATTCGAAGCAAGGTGCACTTACCATCTCACAGTTTCTGTGGATTAAGAGTCCATGCATGGCTTAGCAGAGTCATCTACAAAGGTGCAGTCAAGGTGTTGGCCATGGCTAGTTTCTCATTTAGGATTGACTAGGGAAACCTGATTCCAAGCTCATGGGATTGTTGGCGACACTCAGTTCCTTGAAACCTCCTAGACTGAAAAAACATTCAGTTCTTTGCTGGCGATCAATTGGAAGCCATCCTTAGTTTCTTGCCCTGTGGCCTCCTCATCATGGTGGCTCACAACATGGTGGCTTGCTTCTTCCAAACCAACATGATAGCATGTCTCTAACCAGAATGACATTGCAGTCTTTTTTAAAGATTTTATTCATTTATTTGACAGACAGAGATCACAATTAGGCAGAGAGGCAGGCACAGAGAGAGGAGGAAGCAGGCTCCCCGCTGAGTAGAGAGCCAATGCAGGACTCAATCCCAGGACCCTGGGATCATGACCTGAGCCGAAGGCAGAGGCTTTAACCCACTGAGCCACCCAGGCACCCCAACACTGCAGTCTTATATAGTGTAATCACACACATGCAATCATGTACATCCTTTGACATATTCGATTGGCCAGAAGATCACAAGCCTATACTCAAAGGGGGGAGGTTAGAAAGGGGAGTGAACACCAGGAGGCAAGGATCATGGGAGCCCCGAGAGTCTATCTGCCACATTGTTTTATATCTGGCACGCAGGACAGAGGGGATCTTGGGAGATGAAGTCTAGTGAGACTGGCTTAGTGTGTGGTGCCTCTTAGGACTTTCATACTTTCTTAAGGATAATAAAGCAGAGGCAACCATTCCTTGGTCTGTTCAGAAGATTTCCTGAAATACATAGGATTTGGGGAGCTATGTGAACTATGGGAGAGAAGCATTTTGGTAGACTTCTAATAAAGGTTGTCTTAGGTAGATAGGTAGGTTGAGAAGCCACATTGAAATGGAGTGAGAGGACTGAATTTACATTCTTTAGAAATGATTCCAAAATATGGCCTCCGTGAGTCCATAAGCTATGATGCTTCTTGGTCATGGGCCTAACCTTCCCAGGTGACTTTCTTTTCTTCTTTTACAGGTGTGGCAGTGTGGAGGTAGAATTGAGATCTTACCCTGCTCCAGGATTGCTCACCTAGAGAGACACCACAAGCCCTATGCCTTGGATCTGAGTCTTGCCTTGAAGCGTAATGCTGTGCGAGTGGCTGAAATCTGGATGGATGAATACAAACACATGGTCTATTTGGCCTGGAACATCCCTCTCCAGGTTTGTCATGGAATTGAATAGAAGCAGGGAAGAATGAAGGAGGAGGGGGGTTAAAGAGTAGGAAATGGGAGACATAAAGTGAAAGTGCCATCCCTGCTCTAAAAAATTAGCATAAAGTCCTCCTGGGGCAATGATATGGCACCTAACATTAATGCAATAATGCTATGTTTTAGGCAGCCATTAATCATTGAGACATATTTATGATGTAGGGTTTGCTTTTATTCTTCCATGTTTACAGAAGGAGAAACTGAGGCACAGAGCATTGAAAGGAATTTCTTTAAGGTGATAAAGTAATAAGGAGCAGAAATACAATTCAAAGCAAGGAATCTTCTAGAGTCTGTGTTCTTCATGCATCCTCTATACTGGGAGATTCCTTGTGGGGCAGGGCTGGACAATAGGATTTCATGGGACATGGCAGGTGGGATGTGGAATGGTGGGAGTACGGACTGTACCACTGCTGGATGCACACAAATGAGGATGGCCTTCTTGGCCAAGGCTACCCTCCTGAGGTTGGCATGGTACACTGTCTTCTGCCCTTGAGCTAGAGCTCTGAGCTCAAGCATTCCCCACAGATAACAAGTTATCTTGTTATAATAATCAAGTTATCCCCACAGATAACACGTGTAGAAAATCTCCTTCAACCTTTAAATCTTGCTACCAGAATATTCCTTTTGGAAGTCTTTTCTGGCCATCATGAGGAATATTTTGTGTCTTACTGATGTAAATATTATCTCAAATGGAAGCAGTCTCCATTAGCTCACTCATGGAGGGAAATAACCCCAAGTAGCCGTACTATGCAGGCCTTGCAAGTGCCTTTGAAGCCAGCAGAGATTATTAGGGTTCAAGCTTTTCCCACTTTCCCTGAAAAACTATAATTATCAAGGTTACCTTCCAGACCATCAGGAAAATGTTTCATTCCCTCATGCGTCATTCATACCCTTTGGTGGAGTCAAGGATGTTACAAGGCCTAGAAATATTCCATGTTTTATTTATAGAACTCTGGAATCGATTTTGGAGACATTTCTTCCAGAATGGCACTCCGGAAGAAACTGAAATGTAAAACTTTTGACTGGTATCTGAAAAATGTTTATCCAAACCTGAAGCCAATTCACAACATTGTGGGCTACGGGAGAGTATGTATCATGAAATTGCATCTTAGATTTTAAATATTATACAAGACTATACAAGACAATGGGACCTGAGTTACATGACAGCTCAGAAAAGCATTTCCAAAATCCGTCCTGCTCAGGATTATCTTTCTATCCCTTAGCTCCTTTCTCAGGTTTTTTCCCTTGGGCCCTCTCAGTGTCCTTTTTCTCTTGCTCCCCAGAACCCATTTCTTTTTCTTGACTCTGCTTCTGGTTCCTTACTTTGCAAACTGCAGCCCTAGATCTGACCTCTTGATTTCTCAGCCAACCAGGATAGGTGGTCTGGCCCCCCATTCTATATGCACTGTGACTGTCTGATGGGTGGGTGTTCCTAGGAAGGAGTATCACAGCAGGGCCATTTGTCTAGTGCAAAGAAAATGGCTCCCAAGATCCCAAACCCTTGCTTCCTTTTGGTTGGTAATTTCTGGCACCCTTGGAGTAGTGGGAAAAATGCATGACTTGGGGAGACTTGAGGGCACTGTTTCTCTGTCTCTTTCCAATGGTGTTTCTGTGTGTTTTGCCCCTTCAGATGAAAAACACGTTGGATGAAAATATCTGCCTGGATCAAGGACTTGTTTCAAGCAAAACCCCTGTCATGTATTACTGTCACAAATACAGTCTGAAGGTATCTTCTACAATCTCCCCTGCCCCAGGGTGAGTCTGTTGTGGCTCAGCTCCTGGCAACCCTTGTCAGATTCAGACTAAGTGTTAGATGACGGGAAGGCAGGATCAGAGCATCCTGAGCAATGGGTCAGGGTGAAATCCAAACCTGTCCTTTTAACTAAGCACTTCCAAGTCCATTCAAGAGATCAGAGCTAGACAGTTCCACTTCAGGTGCAGGGAGGATAGGTAGAATGCCATGTGACATTCATTCACAATGGTATTATTTTCATTGACAGTAACCTCAGGTAATACCAATAGTAATAATACCAATAATACCAATAATAATGGTCTTATTTTCATTGACGGCTACCCCATTTTCCCCCTTCCCCTCACTGTCTCCACCATCCTCTCACCACTCCAGGTATGCCCTGAAAGGTGGGCAGGTGATGATACCTGTGGCTTCTTCTGTGGAGAAGGAAATAGGGGCTAGAGAAGAGAGAGGCTGAATGGAAGTTGCTCCATTGAATAGAAGAATCAAACTGGTGATGCAGTCCAGGAACTTTTCCCCTTGAGAATATTCATTTCTATCTTGTTACTTTGCATGCTGCCCTCACAGGGAACGTTTGTGGTATGTAGGATAGATAAGCATTTCCACCTGATAAATGAAAACCCTGAGGGACAAAAACAACCCACTTGTCCAAGCTCACCAAGCAAGACAGAATCAGATTAAGAATTGGAAAGGTTTCTTGAGAAGTCCATAGCTGGAGCTTATGATGATAGCTTCTGAAGTTCAGGGATGTGTGTGTGTGTGTGTGTGTGTGTGTGTGTGTGTGTGTTTCAAAGATAATCTCCCTTGTCTAGGCAAGTCATGATTGTGTTGGAGCCCTTGTACAGAAGCAAGCAGGCTAGTGCCCACTTCTCAAGTCTGGTGTTCTTCTTAGAGTTAACTGAGTGTTGGGGACAAAGAAAGGGGAGTGACTCATTGCTACATAGGAAGGTTCAGTTCTCCATGATGATTGAGTGCAAGAACAGTCTTCATGCCCTTTATAAGGTCAAAGACTGCCTCACTGACTGTATCCATGGCAGACTCCTTTGCTCTCTTTTCGAATGTCTACTATCACCTAACTGGGGAGTTCTATGTGGGACCACTCATTGCAGAGGCACACACTGATGATCACTGCCTGACAGACCCTGGCAATGGGGAGAAGCCCACTTTAGAGCCATGTTCCAAGGCAGCCCAAAACAGACTGCACGTATATTGGGATTTTAAACCGGTGAGTCACATGTTTTTTTTTTTAAAGGATAAGCATATTCAAATACAGTCTACAAGGTTCATATTTGATTTGATAGTGTTTTAGAAGGATTGGCTTTGTGGCAGTATGTAGGGAAAAGACTGAAAAATGAAACTGGGCATGGAACGCTGAGTCTGTTGGCAGAGGTGGGTGGGTAAGGGAAGCAATATTGGAATCTGGTTAGCTTAACAGTGAAGAGTTTGGGTTCAGTCCTAGTTCAGTCACCATTAGCAAATTTCTTACCCTCTGTGATACTTGGTTTTCTCATTTATAAAATGAAGATCAGAATATCTACTTTACAAGCCTGTTGGGAGGATTAAATGAGATAGTGTGCGTACAGAATTTAGCATGGTGCCTGCACATAGAAAGTATTTAATAAATATTAGTCATTATGATTAGTTTTTTTTAAATAAACATATTATGTATTATTAGCCCCAGGGGTACAGGTCTGTGAATCTCCAGGTTTACACACTTCATAGCACTCCCCATAGCACACACCCTCCACAATGTCCATAACCCCACCACCCTCTCCCTACCACCCTCCCCCAGGCAACCCTCAGTTTGTTTTGTGAGATTAAGAGTCTCTTATGGTGGGGCACCTGGGTGGCTCAGTGGGCTAAGCCTCTGCCTTCGGCTCAAGGTCATGATCCCAGGGTCCTGGGATCAAGCCCTGAATCGGGCTCTCTACTCAGCGGGGAGCCTGCTTCCTCCTCTCTCTCTGCCTGCCTCTCTGCCTACTTGTGATCTCTGTCTGTCAAATAAATACATAAAATATAGAAAAAAAGAGACTCTTATGGTTTGTCTCCCTCCCGATCCCATCTTGCTTCATTAATTCTTTTCCTACCCCCAGCCCCACCCTGTTGCATCTCCATTCATATTGGGGAGATCATATGATAGTTGTCTTTTTCCAATTGACTTACTTTGCTAAGCATAATAGCCTCTAGTTCCATCCACGCTGTCACAAATGGCAAGATTTCATTTCTTTTGGTGGCTGCGTAGTATTCCGTGGTATATATATATTCCACCTCTTCTTTATCCATTCGTCTGTTGATGGACACCTAGGTTCTTTCCATGGTTTGGCTATTGTGGACATTGCTGCTATGAACATTCGGGTGCACATGCCCTTTCGGATCACTATATTTGCCTCTTTAGGGTAAATACCCAGTAGTGCGACTGCTGGGTGATAGGGTTGCTCTATTTTCAACTTCTTGAGGACCCTCCATGCTGTTTTCCAGAGTGGTTGCACCAGCTTGCATTCCCACCAACAGTGTAGGAGGGTTCCCCTTTCTCCGCATCCTCGCCAGCATCTGTCATTTCCTGACTTGTTAATTTTAGCCATTCTGACTGGTGTGAGGTGGTATCTCGTTGTTTTGATTAGTTTTATTATTAATGATCATCAGAGAATCTGGAGCCCTGGGCTGAAATTGATAGGGACTAGTGTAAAGGCCTGACTTTAATTTCAGTGTTAATTGACTAAGAACAGGGTGGAGGGAATTTGGCAGAATTCACAAGACAATGACATAAGGGACTTGACTGACTATAGCCTACATATGCTGTGGGATGGGGCTGCATTATCCACATTGGTGGAGACAGATATCCTGATGAATGAAGGGAGGCAATGCTCTGTCTGTGATGGCATCTCTGAACATTCTGATATTGTGTTAGGTGCAGGGGCTACATTTTGATAGACACGGATCAATCTAACTCTTTTACTCTTAACTTAAAGCTAACAACTCTTTTGAAAATCTTCTTTCCAGGAAAACATATATATGCAATTATGTGCACAATTTTGCTTACAATTTCAGAGGGGTTTTGGATCCTAGATTAAGTCTTTTTGAATTAGGCAATATCAGTGAGAAGGAGGAAGGTGGTAAGTTGTGTTTCTGCTTTTCACTTCCTGCTCTACATGGACTTACATGTAATTCTCTAAAAGGCTATGTTCCCTCTTATCTTGGGCTTTTGTGTACGTATTGCTCCCTCTCCTCCCACCTCTTTACTGGGCCAACTACAAAATGTTCCTCTGGCTTTAGACACTGTCTTCTTTGAGAAGCCATCTGTAACTCCAGAGGATGAGGATGAGTGATTTGTGCTCTCAGGGCCCTTCCTACAGTTTTTATCTCATGATTACTTCTAGGTATCTCCTCACTTGCATCTTTTTATCACTAGACTGTGAGGTGGAGGACAGGGCCTGGGTTTTGTTGTTTTCTCTCCTGCATCTAGCAAAATGCCTAGAGCATGGCACACACTCAATAAATAATTGCAGAACAAATGAAAGATTGGCAACTCTGGAGGTACTAGCTTAGACACATGAGTCTAGAGAAAAGATGATGCTGATTTCATGCAGATGAGGGATTAGATTTGTTCAGTGTCTACAAGAGGGCAGAATTGAGACCAGTGACTTTAGATCAAGGAGGCAGAGTTCAACTTAACGTAAGGGCAGGGGAAGGCTTTCTCAAAGCCTGACAGCTTAAGTTATTCTACAGAATAATGGGCTGCCTAGCAAGATGGTGAGTTTCCTGTCAATGGCCGTCACCAAGCAGAGCATGTCTGATAGGCAGGCTGAGTGTGCTAAATGTGAGTTTTCAATATCCTTAGCGGTATCCTTTTTTTTTGTGCAGAAAATACTGTCACAGGTTTACCTTAGTTTTAAAAATTAATATAAATTTATTTAAATTCTAAATTAAAGACCTATCATTTTTGTTTAAGCTTTCACATTCAGCTTAGAAATCTTATTATTTTATTTAAACCTATCGGGTATTAACAGTCACCTTTTTTTCTATATCCAATCTGCATGACTTTTACTTGTTTTTCTTGCCATATTACATTAGTTAGTATTTCAAGTACTATGTTGAATAAGAGTGGTGAGAATGAATATCCTTACTTTGTTTCCAAATGCAGGGGGAAAGAATTGAGTCTTCCATTTTTGCATATACATCAGCAGTAGATTTTTTGTAGATCCTCCTTATCAAATTGATATAATTTATCTGAATTTCTAACTTGCTAAAAAATATTTTTATTGTGAATGTGAGTTGGATTTTGTCAAATACATTTCCTTTGTCAATTGATATGATCATGTTCTTTTTCTTCTTTAGTTTGTTGATATGATGGATTACACTGATTAATTTTCTAATGTTGAAACAGCCTTATATGCCAGGAATAAATCACACTTACTCATGGTGTACACTTCTTTTCATACTTTATTATATTTGGTTTTGCTTGTATGTTGAAGATTTTTGTGTCTAAGTTCATTAGAGATAATGACCTACAGCTTTTTCCTTTTCTTTTTTTCTTTTTGGTACTGCCTTTGGTTTTAGTATCAATACTGGCCTCATAAAATGAGTTAGGAGGTGTTTCCTCTTTCTAATTGATAAAATTTGTCCTGTTGGCAAAAATTTAGAATAGATCAGTTTCTGAAAGAGGCATTTCTGGAAGAGATTTTTTGGAAGAGATGGTCTTAAATCGGTGTTAATCCTTCTTTAAATGCTTGGTATAATTCTCCAGTGGAAACATATGGGCCTGGAGGTTTCTTTTCCAGGGGCCTTTAAATGATAAATTAAAATATTTTAAAACCCTGTGGTCTTGTCTGTACCCCACAAGTTCCTGCCTCTACTCAAAACTATCAGCACAATCCCCTGAGCCTGAAGCCAAGTTCAGTGAGCCTGGTTTCTGCTTTGGAACACCCAAGCATGGACACTTTGCTCCTTGCACACTTCCTGCATTCAGACCTACCTGACAGCTTTCGAGGCCTGTGTGCACAGGGTATGTGCTGGCCTGGCAGGCCATCCTCTTGGAGCTCAAACAGAATTTTTTTAATGGTTCAAGGTTATTCAGATCATTCATTTCATGTTGATTGAATTTTGGTTTATGGTTTTTGAGGAATTGGTACATCTCCTCAAATCTATGAGAATAAAGTTATTTGCAATAGTGAATTAATTTATTTATATAAGTGACATTATATTAATTTCAGGCATATAGCATAATATGCCTAATGTATGCTTATATTGCAAAATGATCATCACAATAAGTCTAGGTAAGATCCACCACCACACATAGTTACAAAAACATTTTTTTCTTGTGATGAGAACTTCAAAAAAGTTGCTACTCTCTTAGCAACTTTAAAGCGGACTTTACAACTTAATAAACCCCCTTAAACATTACATACTGTATTTATAAATTTAATACATTGTTTTTTTTTTCTTAAGAATGTCAGTTATCTGATTTTAAATCAATGATCCTTAAATTCTATTATATGTTTCAAAAGTGTTTGCAATTTGGTAAGATTTCACAAACTTTATTCAATTACACATTTTAAAATTGGTATCACAGGGTTCATCTGTAAGACAATGTTTTTAAAACTTAGCAGGTACTTAAAAATAGTAACTCTACTCAGAATCTTTAACAAATACTATTTGTTTGATTCCTTTAACATCTTTACTTGATCCTAAATCTCCCAGGAATTAAACATAGTAGTTGTGTTAAAGAAACAATTATAACATCCCAAACATTCTCAGGTTTGCCTTTCCAAGAGAATTTTGGAAAGATCACTTTCTCAGCTGGGGGAAGTTGCTGACAGAATATAGCTTCTGACTGGGTGTGAGGTCTAGAGCTGCAGGACATGCAGGGGAATTTTGCTCACTTCTCCAGTGTCCAACCCAGGTCCCTTTTCAGGTCACTGTGTCAAGAAGTCTGGAAGTTGAAGAGGGAGGGGATCATGTAGCTCATGAGTCCATTCACTCTGTATTAGCCGTTCCTATCCACCTGATCTTGGGATCACAGTTCTTTCAGGTAGGAAAGTTGTAGGTACGACTTACACATTCATCTGCTAAAAAGCTACCAAAGATGCTTTTCAGAATTGAGAGGGAGATAAGATTAGATCATGCTTTTGTCTTCAATTCTATGATTCAGGGTTTGAGTCAACCAGAGGAGGTATGACTTCTGAAAGCCACAAGAGAGATGACATCAGTGACTGAGAAGGGACCCAGTTTGAACATCTGGACTTTGAAATGAGGAGCAGAGTTGCGAGTAGCAGGGTAGCTGAAATAATGGAGAGCTGGGGTAGAGGTCATCATGCAGAAGTCTTCTGCAGGGAGTGACACAAAGAAGAGCTCTGAGAGAGGCAGTGAGAATAAGGAGACCAGACACAGTCAGTGTTCAAGAAATAAAAATGAAGAGATACCTGTGGGGATGCTATCATGCTAGTGGGCACAGGTACAGAAGGCAGTTTAGCTTTTTGTATGAAAAACCATGACACTAATCAGAACTCCCAAATTAATTATGACCCTTTTATGGTGCTCAATTTCTTTTAACAAACTATAGAAATGATCCCTGAAAGTATAGTCTTCTCATTTTCTTTTAAGACACTATTTAAAGAATAATATAAAATGTGAGTCAAAATTAATATAGAAAATATCTTATATTTATCATAGCAAAATATTAGGAAAAATTAAATGCCCAACAGTAAGGGAGATTTCTGTGCATCCCCTGAATATTGAACTGAATATGACATAGTCATTCAAATTATATCCTCAAAAAGTATGTTTTCAAATATTAATTGGAAAATGCACATGAGATATTAAACCGTGGTATTAAGCTATATATATAATGTTATCCTATTATAAGTGCTTCTAATTTTTGAAATACGTTTTCCAAATTAAAAAAAAGAACACCCCCAATTGAAATCAGAGAGGGAGATGAACCATGAGAGACTGTGGACTCTGAGAAACAAACTGAAGGTGTTGGAAGGGAGGGGAGTGGGGGGTTAGGTGATCCTGGTTGTGGGTATTAAGGATGGCACTAATTGTATGGAGCACTGGGTGTGGTTCATCAACAATGAATCTTGGAACACTAAAAAAATAAAAAAATATTAAAAAAATAAAATAGATAAATTTAAAAAATAAAATAAAAGAAGGAGCACATACTCCTTCCATTAAAGTGGAAAATAAACAAAACCAAAAATTCCTTAAAAACTGAAGGGCATGTGCTTTGGTGAGTGCTGTGAAGTGTGTAAACCTGGTGATTCACAGACCTGTACCCCTGGGGATAAAAATATATGTTTATAAAAAATAAAAAATTAAAAAAAAAAAAACTGAAGGGCAACACCCCCCAAATAAAAATCAATCCAAAAGTGTATAAGATCCAGATAAACACAATGTAAAAGAAACTAGAAAATAGTCTGAAGAAGACTTAAAGAATACTTCCAAAGGACATGTCACATGGGAGTGGAAAGAAAATAGAAAAAAAAAAAGTCACTGACTTTATCTAAAAAAACACAATACATTAAAATAGCCAAGATTTATTGAGTACATATAATGTACCAGGCATCCTCTAATTTAATCCTTACATAAATCTTATAAGAGAAATATTATCATTAGCTCTACTTTACTTATGAAGTTACTAAACCACAGAGAAGTCAAATACTGTAACCAAGGTCACACAGATTAAATGTCCAGATTCAAACACAGAATCTTATCCACTGTTGTTATCACCTCATTGCTTGGGAAGTCTGATCCTGAAAGGGAGGAAAGCACTGAATTTTGGTAGGGTTTTTTCCCCCTCCAATACTGGGAAAAAAGAAGTCAGTAGAAAAAGAATCTTCCCAGAGGGAGAAATGAAAAACTGATGTTAAACAGGAAGTGTTTCTCTGGCATCCACTTCAGAGCACAGGGGCTGCTAGGAGTAAGTACAGAGGCAGGGCAGCTCCTTTGAGACCACCCACAAGCAGTGTCCAGAGGGTCACTCCAGGCACTTGGGGGAGGGGCTAGGCTGGCTGGCAGTGTGATCAGCTCAACAAAGTGAAAAAAAAGGGGGGTGCATTTAGTGAAAGTGAACATCAAGGGATGGGGACAAGGGATAATGAGTGCTGAAGAGATCTGGAAGAGTAACCCTAAGGAGTAAGCCACATTTTAAGCCGGACTGCTATAGGCACATTTGTGGCCTGGCCTGCTTGGTTGGTGGACCCTCTCCAGGAGCACCCTATGGGCTACAAGCAGAGCCCACAGAGAGGAGAAGTGGAGGTCAGAGGAGGAGTTCAAGAAACAGGGGAGCCTGTGTGACTGCCGACACTGCTGAGGTGCACCTGGGGGAGTCCAGTGTGGCCAGGGCAGCAAGTTTAAGAGAGCAGTGTTGGCGGGGGTGGGGAGTGCATTTTGTAATGGAAAGAAATCCGAGGAGGCAGGGTTTTGGACATACTGCTGCAGCCCTGCTTGGTGTTGAAAAGCTTGGTAGTATAAGTTCAAAGTGGGAGTGTGAGTTCAGGGTCTCTCATTAGACATTTAAAGACAGGCTGTTAACTTAGGATGACAGCAGAGGGCAGGGGGGATAAAGGGAGAACAACTTCGTGGAGGCAATGAAACAGATTCTGTGAGTGGTTCCTGCAACGTGGTGGAGAGGGGTGTAGGGAATGGGAGGGCGAGGAGACGAGGACGGCACGAGGACAGATGGCACGATGACAGTTGTTGAGCCATAGGGTCTAGGTGAAACATAAGAACAAAGAGAAGAAAAAAAAAAGAACAAAGAGAAGGATGACCCTTCCTCTCCTTCCCCCATTAGAATGGGAGGAGGCAGAGATGTACTAATCTACTGCACATCTTTCATGTCAGGCACAAGAGGCTCAAAATAAACCAATTAATTTTATTCAGTTAATTTTAATTTTAACCCCAATATTAACTATAAACCCATTTTACACATAAGGAAATTGAGACTTAGGCTAGGTAATTTGCCTAGGGCCCTCTGTTGTATGTTGTAGAGTAGAGATTTAGCCCAGACTTTTTGGCTGCTAAACCCATAGTGTTTCTGCTAGTAACTGTGGTGAAGCCCCCAGGACAGAATAGGTAGGAACTGCCCTTCTCTCCACACCCCCTGCCCACCCTCCCAATCAACAGTGGTAGAAGAAACAGGCTGAGGTGCCTGAATGTAACTTCTGCTCCTCTGGCCACTGAATCTTACTGAAGAGGGAGGGAGAATCCTGATAGATTTCATGGGCTCAGGGGTGAAGATGTGGAAAGGAAGGCCAAGTAGAGAAGGACCATGGCTCTCCAAGATGTGTCATGTCTAGACAGTCACACTTCCTGATGTTTCAACCTAATAAGAGGTGGATGATAACAGAAACCCAGCACTGTCTTGCTAACTCCTAGGTCTATGGTTAGTCTGCCATGGTACTAGTGAAGAAAATACCAGTTGGTCTAACTCTACCCTTTGCTTCATTTCTCCTCTGGATGACTGGCAGAAGATTGAGGGACCCTTCAAGCATGTCACTGACCACAGCAGGAAGAACAGGAGCAGGGGAGATGAGGGCATTTCAATACCTTGACTCTGTCTCTTCTCCCATCCAGGGAAGAGCTGTCATGAACAGAGCCACCAAGCGATGTCTGGAGATGAAGAAAGACACTTCAGGCATCTATGTGCTTGTACTTCAGAACTGCACCACACAAGTGTGGGCAATACAGTATACCGTGCGAAACTGGGGGTCAAACTAACATCCGGTGATCCTCAGAGAGCCTTGATTTGGGATACCAGTTCTTGCCCCTGGAATGGCTTCTACTTCTAATGCTGCTCAGAGTGGGAGAGGGTGAGAACAGGAAAGTAGGTGTGTATGTTTACTGTGGCTTAGGCTTGCAACACACAGACTGTGGGGAGGTAAGGTTCTTGCATGTGTCAAAATGTCCAGGCTGGAGATGGGTGAGGAAACTTTCCCCCCAGCTTCCCTTGGAAAGTCATGATATATATCAAATGCCATTATTGGAAACTCTTCGAAATAAGCCCCATCATCTGGCTGCTATGTGGGGACAGAATTAGGAGGGTGGAAGTCTATCGTTGACTTCTGCCAAAACTATTTAGTCTTCATGCCTGACAACTACTATTGCCATCTGCCCCACACATCCTCCCCCAGCCCGTCTGCTCAGAGACTCCCCAGACATCCTGGGGGCTGCTCCGCGGGAGATGCCGGGTCATCCTCAGGCTGGCAGCATGACGATGATTCAGGTGGCACCAGCTCTCTAAAGGTGTGTGGCCCCTGCTGTTCCCCTTTCCTGAAGTGTCCTAAAAGATGCCGCAAATAGACAAGCAATCTTTAAAAATTCCTCCAGCATCCCTCCACAGCAGTTTTATTTGGATTACTCAATCTCTCCCATATCAAAGAGATTCTGAAGGTGGAGGGGAGGAGAGAACGTGTCTCCAATAATCCCAGCTCTGCACAGTGCATAGAGAATGGTAGAAAAGTCCAAGTCCATCTGAGTCTTT
>NC_139026.1:105436667-105689062 GCF_964662115.1 Mustela nivalis | reverse complement strand
CCTACTTTTAGCTCCCTCCCTCTTTCAATGCCTTTTAGTCTTTTAGAGGCAGGTTGTGATGTGTTCCCCCTTTCTCCACCCTCAAATTTCCTGGAAGGGGAGACCCAAAGTCAGAATTTGTTCTGATTCAGCTCTGCATGCCTCTAGGACTTAATGCTTTGCACAGAGATGTTCAATTAATGGGCACGAATGCGTAAGGGTCTTTTCTTTTGGAAGTTTTTTGCATTCTGGTTAAAAGTATCTGTATTTAGGGGTGCCTGGGTGGCTCAGTGGGTTAAAGCCTCTGCCTTTGGCTTGGGTCATGGTCCCAGGGTTCTGGGATCGAGCCCCACATCGGGCTCTCTGTTCGGCGGGGAGCCTGCTTCCTCCTCTCTCTCTCTTTCTCTCTCTCTCTGCCTGCCTCTCTGCCTACTTGTGATCTCTGTCCATCAAATAAATAAATAAAATATTTTTTAAAAAGTACCTGTATTTATCTTCTCCAGTTTGTGGAACAAATTGCCACAAACAGTGGCTTGAAACAACAAAAATATGTTATCGTACAGTTCTGGAGATCATGACTTGGGTTTCACTGGGTTATACTCAAGGTATTGGCAGGGCTGTGATTCTTTTGAAAGTTCTAGAACAAATCTATTCTTGTTTGTTCGTTTGTTTATTTTGTTTCCATTTTTGTCTTTCCCAGCTTCTAGGGTCTGCCCTGTATTCCTTGGCTTGTGGCTCTCTTCCATCTTGAAAGTCAGCAGTGACTAGTCAAACTCTGCTCACATCCCATCACTCTGAGACTGACAGTTCTTCATCCCTTTTCTAACTTTTAAGGGGGTGCTGTGATTACATTGGGCCCATCTGGCTAACCCAGGATCATCTCCTATCTTGAGATCTGTTGATTAGCAACCTCAATACCACTTTGCTATGTAAGGTAACATAGTCACAGGCCACAGGGATTAGGATGGGGATACCTTTGGGGGACCGTGACTCTGTTTACTATGGTGCCGAGTGACTTTTTTTTCACCTAAGATTCTGCTTATTTAATCATCTACCCATGTACTTACTTATTTAGTGTTTATTGAGCTCTTACTATGTCCCATGTGCTTTGCTAGGTGCTGGGAAGTCAAAGGTGCACAGTACATAGTCAAAAGTTGGAGGCAGGAATGAGCAATTGATGCAGGTATGCAAAAAGGACTGGGGTACAGAGGAGGGGTATTAATCTCAGAGTGGATAAAGAGATGACACCTGACCTTTTCTTTTTTTTTATGATTTTATTTATTTATTTGAAAAAGAGAGAGAGGGAGAGACAGAGAGAGAGCACAGCAGGTAGGAGGGGCAGAGGGCAAGAAAGAGAGAGAATCAGACACCACACTGAGCTGAAAGCCCAGCATGGGACTTGATCCCAGGACCCAGAGATCATGACCTGAGCCGAAGGCAGATGCTTAACCGGCTGAGACACCCAGGCGCCCCGGTTTTCCTTTTTCTAGTGTGAATTTAATGCATTCATTTTCTACTTTTGTTGTCAGCCTTCCTAGGGTAAGCTTGTAGCCTTCTGTTGGCTTAGGCTGTTTTGAGGTCCTCAAAGATGACTTTGCAGCATCCTTTTCCCATATTAGGCCCAGGGCCTGGCCCTGAGTACCTCCATGCTTTCAGGCTCTTTCCCCCATCATCTGCATGAAGGCCCTAATTATGACAGCATCAGTGAATGCTGAATGCATTTGTAGAAAATGATCACTTGTCTCAGCAGATTTGTTGCTTCTTTGAAGGTAGTAGCAGAAGCAATTATGCAGCAGCTGTGGTATAGTGACAAAAGCACTGGTTTTAGTCAGAAAATCTGACTATGAATGTCAGCTCTGCCATTTAACAGGCATTTGGCTTTGGGAAAGTCACATAAATTCATTATGTCTCAATTCCATAATCTACAGGATGGAGAATGTTTCAGTCAGGCTATAATAGATGTAACCAAAAGTTTGGCAGTTTAACCCAACATAGGCTATGCCTTACTTGTCCTACAGTCCAACATGGCTGTTCCTGCTCAAGTGGCTCTTCCCCATACATCTTCTCCAACTATTCCTCCATTTTATGGCTTCCTGAACCTCCTCCACCCAGCAGTCACAGAGTTCTCCCCTTTTGGGCCAAAAGATAGGGAATGGAGAGAGAGTATTAAGTTTTGTGCAGTCTTATGGCCCAGGCCAGGAAATGACCACATCTGCTTTGCCCACATTCCACTGGGCAGAACCCAGTCACATGGCTGCATCCAATTAACAGCAGGGGAAGCTGGGAAATGTAGTCCAGCTGTGTGTCTAGTAGTAAAAGGAAATGGTTTGGTTTACCAAATACCTGGTCAACCTTTCTAACTCTACCACCATAACAATACAGTTGTTTCTAGAATCGAGTTAGATTAAGTAAGTGCTGGTGCTGAGAGCAGTACCACGTACAGGGTAAATATGGAATGCAGGTTTCATGCCCTGCAAAGGGTGCCTGGGAGAACAGATGCTTCAGGAAGGAAATGTAAATTGTGGGTTGTGAGAGCAGTCCTCCTTTGTGGTTTCTTTTAGAGTGTAGCAGGAAACAATATTCAGTAAGAAATAGTCCATTAGAATCAGTAAAAAAAAAAAAAAACCAACTTAAAAAAAACTTAAAGAAAATAGTCCATTAGCTCTGGCATCCTTAGGAAAGAGCTCTTTGTCTGACAGACAGAGTGATACTTCCCGGCTTCTGAGAGAAGCAGTGTCCCTAGCCATCCTCATTTGCCTTTGTTGCTTCTTTTCCAACTAATTGTCCCCCTCCCACCATTCCCAACTGACATACACTAATTCCTCTCATTAAGGATTATAATGGGGGCCAAATCAGGAGTGATAGGCGGAGAGGAGGATTAAATCAGGCAAGATAATTTAGAGGAATACATAAGGCAATATATGTCATCTAAAGGAGAATTAAATAGAATTTGGCCTGAAAGAAAGGTCCAGACTAATTCAAGCATGTGTGCAACTAAGTGTGCAAATCAATTGAACAGAGAGTAGAGAGAATGCTGATGTAAATGTTTTGTAATGAAGTAAGACTTTGTTGACTCCTTATGTTAGCGTCTTTATGCCTTTTCAATCCATTTCTCCTCCCCCATCTGGTGATGGAAACTTAATTAGGAATAGAAGAAATTCTACCTCCTTCCTTGCATTTTTCTAGAATAAGTTTTTTTTTTTGTTTGTTTAAGACATAATTAGAAGAGTATTCCTTCTCTCTTTCACCAGTTCAAGCCTACCTTGGAAAAAACAGCAAGAAGAAACTATTTACTGATGTGTGCTGCTTTTAGAGCCCTCCCAGGGGACAGATACATCTCCATTAAGTGTCCAGTTGTTGAGAGCTGCAGTAGGCTCAGTAATGAACTCTGCGATCTGCAGACTGGGAGATGGCTGGGAGGGGGCTCTAATGGCAGCTTGGAAAACAAGTCCCTCTATGAAGATGTCTAAGAAAGGGTCATTAGAAGAAAGCTGCTGAGCCATATGTGTGAGGACTGAGGGGCAAGCTACAGAGGGTGATGAATAGGGATCATTTGAAAGAAAAGACGCGACAGGTTCAAGGGAAATAATGATTGTGGCTCAGAACTCAGAGCTTTTATCCAGCTATGAGCTATTCTTGCTCTGCTTGGGGGAGGGAGGGCTGCAGGCTTCTTTTGCTCCAGAGAAGCATGAAAAGGAAGAAAGACCTGGTTTTAGGGTATAGGGGAGGACAAGAAGAGGGGAGGGAAGGGCTCAGCTCAAGAGGTAGAAAAAAGGTGGAAGAGGAGAGGTTGAAGGAGGAGCCCAACAGGAAGTGTGGAGAACCAAAATTCAGGATTCTAGTCCAAGAGCCCTCAGGGTCCCTATTTCAGAAAAAAGAGGAATGAGGACCAACGCATAGCAGTCTCACCATCAGAGTGGAGAAGAACTCCATGGTTGCCCTTCCTTTTAACTAGTTTTGGTTTTCTTTGTGGTGGGTTTCCTTATGAAAGGGGGTTGTAATGTGTAGTTTTAAAAACCTGGGTTTGAATTCTAGCCCTACTATTTGTTAGCCAGGTGACCTTGGGGAAGTTTGTTAACTTCTCTGAGTTTCAGGGAAGGGTGAAGGTTAAAAGAATAATGCATATTTATAACACAGCATTTGGTACAGAATTTGTTTATCAAAAGTTGACTAATACTGTAAGAAATGCGTAGTTTGGTCAAGGAAATGACTGGAAATTTGGGAAGGCATTCCAGACAGTGTGATAGAGTTGTTCTCATGCAAACAAAAAACTAAAAGCTGTTTTCATAGGATTTGCGCCCATTTGGAGACAGAAGATGTGGCTTCCAGTTACAGTGCCACCATTAACAAGCTGTGGGCCTTGCAGGCAGTGCCAGGAAGCTGTTCAGGACTCGGGTTCTCATTTTATTTTATTTTAATTTTATTTATTTTTAATTTTTTAAAAGATTTTATTTATTTATTTGAGAACAAAAGAAAGAGAGAAAGAACAAGTAGGAGGAGGAGCAGGGGGAGGAGCAGAAGGAGAGGAAGAAGCAGACTCCCCTACTGAGGGAGGAGCCTGATGCGGGACTCAATCCCAGGATCCTGGGATCATGACCTGAGCTCAAGGCAGATGCTTAATTGACTGAGCCACTCAGAGGACCCTCAGGTTCTCAGTTTAAAAATAGGGATACTACTAAGTGCTTGATCTGCCTCATAGGGGTCTCCTGGGGGTCTCTAAGGCAAACTGGAGCACCTCGTGCAAGGCATAAATCTGGGCAACCAGAGGGGTCACTAAAGGTGAGTAACTGGTACACTGAACAGGGTGGTGATCCCTGGACGAGGGAAGCTGGGATGATTAGGGAGAGAGAAGAGGAAGTGGGGAGGGAGGAGAGAGTAGAAGAGAAGGTGCTAAGAAGCTGACAGACAGTAGACAGAGGGACCAAGATTACCATTAGGCTGGTTAGAGGATCAGGGTTATAACCAGGAAGAACCAAATCCAGGTACAAGATTAAAGGTAGGACTTCTGTGAAAGACTGTTTTGTATTAGGAATGGAGGTACATGGGCTGAAAGCCATAGGGGTTGAAAGTGTAAAATAAAGATAATAAATTACATTATTGAGTTACTTATTATTTATTTGGCAAACCTTGAGTACCCGCTATGTGCCAGGCAAGGTTTTAGATGCTGGGGATACAGACATCAGTGAACAAAATAGATGAGAATCCCTGTCTTCATGGAACTGATGACCTAAGCAGGAAAATAGATGCATTTTTAAAAAGAAATATATTAACTGGGACAAGTGGATGTCCAGTTAGACCCTAACCTCGCATCATATGCAAACGTTAGTCAAAATGGATCAAGAACCAAAGTGCGAGAGCCAAAACTATAAACCCTTAGAAGAAAACATAGACAATGTTTGGGATCTTGGAAGTGGCATGGAGTCTTAGGTATAACACCAAAAACAGAAGCAACAACAAGATAGATTAATTTGAATTATCAAATTAAAAACTTTTGCTTCAAATTACACCATCAAGAAAGTGAAAAGAAAACTCATATATTTTTTGTAAGCTTGCTCTGAAAAAATAAAATCTATTCAATAATAAAAAAACTCACAAGAAGGGAGAAAATACTGCAAACCATATATCTGATTAGAGACTTGTATCTGGAATATATAAAGAATTCTTTAAAAGTGGACAAAGGATCTGAATAGACCTTTCTCCAAAGATGCTATGCAAAAGGCCAATATGCACATGAAAAGAGGCTCAACAGGAGGGAAATGCAAATCAAAACCTCAGTGAGATACCACTTCACACTCACTTGGATGGCTACAGTTAAAAAACAAACAAGAGCACTGGGTGTGGTACAAAAAACAATGAATACTGTTATGCTGAAAATAAATAAATAAATAAATAAATAAAAACAAAACCAAACAGACAAAAACCTTAGAAAATACCCACCGTTGGTGAGGATATAGCGAAATTTGAATACTCACTTCCTGCTGGTGCTGGTGGGAATATAAAGTGGGGCAGCCATTTTGGAAAATAGTTGGGGGATTCCTCACAAAGTTAAATACCTAGTTACCATGTGACCCAATGATTCCACTGCTAGGTTTATACCCTAAGGAAATGTTCACAGGGTATAAATGTTTATACCCTAAGAACATGTTCACAAAAAAAAATTGCGTAGGAATGTTCGTAGCATTATTCATAATAGCCAAAAGGTAGAAACAACCCAATTTTCCATCAGCTGGTGAATGGAAAAACAGAGTGTGATATATCCTTGTGATGGTATCCGATTTGGCCACTAAAAGGACTGGAGTCCTAACACAATCTGTGACATAGATGAACCTTGAATGCATTATGCTAAGGGAACGAAACCAGTCATTAAAGGCTGTGTATAATATGATTTCATTTATGGGAAATGTTTAGAACAAGCAAATATAAAGAAAGAAGGTGGGTTAGTGTTTGCTGTGAGCTGGTGGGAAGTGAAGGGGGACTTTGGGGAAGGCTTTGGAGGTGATAACTAAAGGGGTTTCTTAAACGAAAAATAGATTGTGGTGATGGTTTACACAACTCTGCACAGACCATAACCCAATGAATTGTACATTCTAAATGGGTGAATTGTATGGCATGTGAACTATATCTCAATACAGCTGTTCCAAAGAAACAAATGTATGTTGTGCCAGATGGTGATAAACTCTCTGAAGAATACATGGGATGTGGTCAGGAAAGGCCACATCTCTCTCCCAGAGAAAAATGAGGAAGGAGAAAGGAGGCTCTGCAAATATATCAGGGGAAGAATGTTCCAAGCTGGAGGAACAAATGCAAGACAGGAAGACACAGAGCTTGCCATGTCCCAAAACGGTGAAGAGCCCGTGTGGCTGAGGTTGAGTGAGGGAGAGGAGCTAAAGTCTCAGAGGTAGGCACTAGCACCTTTCAGATGACATAGATCCTACACACTGAGGTTGAGAGTTCAGATTTTATACTTGGTGTGAATGAGAACCTATTGAAGTCTTTAAAGCAAGCAAAAGACACCCATGGATTTACATTTTAAAATTACTCTGGCTGGGGGTAGAGATCAGTCTGCAGGCTGGTTGGGGGTGAGTAGAACCCCAGCTCTCTACGGGGATGAAAGGCCCTGGTTTGTTAATGTTTGTTAATTTCTCTGGTGTAAATGTTCCCATGGTGTCCCATTTTAAAATAGCACCAGTTTGACAACAGGCCGGAAAAATTCCTGAAAATACAGTAGTCAGCTCTGATGAGGCAGTTTGAGCTCCAGCACACCCCTGGCAGGAGGAGACCAATGGAGAGACTTCTAGAGCTGTAAAGTGGTGAGAAAGGGTAATCAGATTTGGAGCACATTTTTAAAGCTTCCTCCTCTTGTGAACAAGGGTAAGTGACATTCTTGTTAGGTCTCCTTTGATTCTGATAGAAGCTCAGGGCCACATTTAGCCCACAGAGGACATTTGTGCAGATTAGAAAAAGACACCCCTTTCTCTGTTCTTGGCAGCCACAGCAGGGTATGTGGTGTAGTGTGTAGAATGGAGGTTTGGCCTCAGCCGCTCTCATATCAGCTGCCCTGTGCAAGGCACAACCTTACAATTTATAACACAGCATCCCTTTGACAGTGTTGACAAAGATGCTGTTACATGACTACCCCCTCTTTCAAAGTCTTATTTATTTTGAGAGAGGGAGACAGAGAGAGAGAGAGAGAGAGAGAGAGCGCACAAGCAGACAGAGAGGCAGAGGGAGAGGGAGAAGCAGGTTCCCTACTGAGCAGGGAGCCTGACACCACTGGGCTTGGGGCTCAATCCCAGGCCTCAGGGATCATGATCTGAGCCAAAGGCAGATGCTTGCCTCACTGAGCAGTTAGACAGACACCCCATGACTCCCTTTTTATAGATGAGAAATTGGTAGTTCAAGTTAGTTAAGTAACTCCCCTAAAAGTGGAAGAGATGGGATTTGCACCTAGGGTCTTAAAGTCTGACATTTCAAAGTGAATCAGTACACCTGGGCTGTCATGTAGCCAGATTACAAGGGCAAGGAGGTAAAAGGGAGAGAAAAGAACAGAAAACCTAAGGTTGTAGATTTCTCTGGCAAAATTTTATCCCTGGAATTATAGCAACCCAAGGTAAAGAGAAAGGAATCACAGTTACTAAATTTCAACTTTATGTATAAAGTACTCAAGATATCTTAACATTAATTTGGAAAGAGGTGAGATTTTGGCTTCATTTTAAAAAGGAGAACAGAAAACACCGAGGCTCCGAGAGGTGAAGAAATATGCTTAGGATAACACAGTTGGTGAATGGCATCTGGGGCAATGGCTTGTGCTCTTTCCATATCCTCTTTCAGGAGTTTGAGCTCTACCAGCAAGCAAAGGAGCCCTATGCTTTCAGTGTATCCACCCTTCCTCTGAAGATAATGGGCACATCTCTGGATAGGGAGCAAGTTGGTCACTTTCTAAAATATTTTAGGAACCCAGTATCAAGCCAGTATGGAGATCAGATTTCCATTCATTCAGCACATGGTGAATGTCTGTTATTTACTAGCCATTGCAGTTGGGTACTGGGACTGCAGTGATGAATAAACATTGTCTCTGACCTTGTGCATTCTTCTGCCCTCCTTTCTATGTTCTCATTTACAATTTGAGGCACCAGTGCCCTTTGTGTACTCCCATTCTACCCATGACTGGAAGGGAAACCAGGATGCTCACATGGTTTGACATTTCTCTGAGCAGCTGTGGAAAATGGAGTTTGGACACATGGAAGCTGTCAAAAATTGAAACTCTCTTTCCTTTGCCTAAAATGTCACTCTGCCCCTTCCTCTGCCAATTCTTGAGCTGACAAAATTGGGAATGCCAACTGCAGAATTTCTAGACAGCACTGGGCCAGCCCTCTATTTGCACCCACTTATCCACTCTCCATCTCCCTATGCTTGACAAGAGAACAAGGACCTGTTTTGTCAGGACGCAGACACTTCCCTAGAGCTGGGCCCCTTCCTGGCTTTGGAAGGACCAGAGGATTAGGCTGGAAGGTTTTTTCCATGGAGATGGAATTCAAATTGGAACCTTATGTCTCATTTCTCCACGCTGCAGAGAACATGGCTAAAGCATGGCCCACATCAGCCTGATACGGCATTCTGTATGCGGACTCTGATGAGCTAAGCTTCTGCTTGCTCTCTAAATGAAAGTCTGTGTGCATATCCTTTTCATGAAAGAACTCACTTCTGGGGATAAGACCATGAAATACAATGCCCAGGTTTGTGTGTGCGTCCACGCGCGCGCGTGTGTGTGTATGTGTGTAAAAGGGAAGCCACAGAGGGTTACTTCTGCATTCAGGAAAGCAGATGACTAGGTTGAGCCCTGGGCCCCCCTGAGCTCCAACATCTGACTTCCCAGGACAGAATCCACCCTAGCAGCTCAGCTGAATGACTTTCTACAGGTTACTTGACTTACAGTTAGCTATTTCTGCATAACTAAGTACCCAGCTCCTAGTGACTTAAAAACAAGGACGTCATTATTATATGCCACAGTTTTCTGACTTGGGAATTAAGACGAGTCAAAGTCATACCTGCTCTGTGGGGTTTGGGGTCTCAGCTGGAATGATTTGAATGACTGAGTGCTGAAACAGCTAGGGGCTGGTTGGAGAAAGAGAGAGAGCGCGCGCGCGTGTGTGTGTGTGTGTGTGTGTGTATGTATATGCTTTGCTCTCTATTAGATAGACTGTCCTTGGGGCCAGGATTCATGATTATTTTGTTCAACATTGTATATCCAGAGCCTAACACAGTACCTGGTACACAGAAGATGTCTGATAATTACTCGTGGAATAAATGCACAAATACCTCTGAAGTCTCCAGCATGCTTGGCAAAAGACAGCAGGCAATGAAAAGAAAGAATCAACAAAGAGCACTCTCAAGGAGCCTTCTTTATGTTCTCTTTCCATATAGAAATACTGTCCAATTCACATTAAAATAAGTGGAGAATTATATTTATTTTGTGGTTAATACAGCTTGGGGAGTTCAGGGATCCAGATTCTTACCTACACTATTGCCTGGGATAATAGAAAATGCCTGCATTAATTAATTTGGATTTTTCAGATTAAAAGTTCCCGGAACTAGATGGGAGACACGGAGTACTTTGAGATTTTTAGATGACAAATCTGTTAGAAATGTCCTTTACTGTAATTTTCACCTCTCTGTATTTCGGCTGTTAGTATAATATCCTTCAGCTTCTGCCATTCATCTTCCCCTTAGATGAACACTTCCCAATATAGAATGGTACAGGATTACTTGTGAATCTGAGGGAAAATGGCACCTGGAGGGGTGAGTGTCTGCAACCTCTCCCTCCCCCCCCTCCCTCTCTAAGTCTGTGACTGTAGATGCTGCAGCCGTAACACATGTCCTGACCTGTATCGCCTCTAAAAATCAAATCCTGGGCCTGCTGAGAGGGGTGCATAAAGCCCCCTGCTCCCCCAGTGAGAAGGGCCTGGTTGGCGGAAGACCAGAACTGGGAGAGCACACGTCAAGGTGTTGTTGCTATTTGTTGTTCTTGAAGAGAATGTCGTTCTTTCTACCAGTCAGTGGGCAGAGACCCTCTGAAACAGTATGGACCTAGAATTGGGAGCACATTTCCAGAATCTGAGAGTTACAGAATTAAGATTATAATTTACCTTAGAATCCAGTCTTCCCGTGCAAGAGGGGAAACTGAGGCCCAGGAAAGTGTTAGGACGTAGTCTGAATGGTGAGCGTGTGGATCCAGAAGTCAGAAGTCAGACTCTCTGACTTCAGCCTTAGGGTTCAAGGGTCTAGATGTGACTGTCCTTGGAAGAGGGTGAATCGCCATGAAAAAGTAAGGTCATTGTTAATGTTATGGTCACATGTCCTGTGGTTATCTGAAGGGAAGCGTGAATGGAGTGGAGACAGAGTTCTCTCCAGCACAGTGATCACTTCCCCCATCTCTCTCTCGTACCCCTTCCCACTCCATGCTCCACATGGTGGTCTTCCCGTTCTCTAGTCTCTGGTCCCCTGCTGTTGTCCTGGCCCCAGGCCTGGGTGGAAACAAGACAAATTTCAGGAAAAAAGGTGCAGAGAAGGAAAGGTGTGTGTGTGTGGGGGGGGTGTGGTTGGAGGTGGGAGAGGCTTCAACCTGCTCAGGAGGCACGGATGGGGTGTGAGGGTTTCCCTGCCCTCCCCTCTCCTTAGAGCCTCTCTGGCCCCTCATTCCGGGGGTCCTGACAGTCCAGATCTCTGGGAGAAGAATGCCGGAATCCTCTCTCAGCCCCATCAGGCACCTTCATACGCTGTGCTCAGAGCCTGGCTGGCCTCTGTAACTTGTGTCTGGGAGGAAATGAGATCCTCCTTATACTGGGCCATTTCCAGGCTTCTTGAACCACCAAACACTGTGAGGGAGAATGAATATTTTATAAAAGGCCATAAAACATAATCTGTTACTTTGAGTGAATTAGAGTCTGTAGTTAAAAAAAGAGAGAAGTTGCCGTCAGTGGACCAGGAGCTCTGCATTATTTAGCCCCCGCTATTCCATCACAGCAGCAAAGAAGGAGAACCAGAACATTAAAATCCCACCCTTTGCTCCCAAGGAAGGGAAGCAGCATCCTGGAGCCCCACTCCCTACATCTTAGACTTACTTGGTAGGGGACAGTGTCTTTCTGCCTGGAGTGTGCTCAGGAGGAGGGGGCATAAATCCCCCTCCCCATATGGTATCTTGCAGAGAACATTTCTAAGATCGTGGTTTCCCACCTATTTTGGAGACCTGTCTTACTCAACAGACAGTCTTCTCTAATTTCTTCTCTTACAGCAGTAGACTTTTCCAAATTCCTGATCCTAGGGGAAAACCAAAAGTCATTTTGCTTTTGTTTGGATGCACAATGATTTAACACCCTTTGCCTTAAGTACTCCATCACAAACTACAGCCTGGCTTCACCGTTCCTAACCATAAAATCCTCTAACCTGTTTTTAGAACTAATGGAACGAACGTGCTACCCCCACGGACTCCACAGTCAGCAAAGTAAATCATAGACATACACTTTGGAACTACAATTTCTTTAACTGCGTCAAAGATTCCAGATCAGCCTCTTCATGATCACATTCAAAGAATTTACACTTCACTCCAGTGGCAGACGAAGCAGGAAAATATTTTATGTAAATTTCCAGAACATACCCTGACAGTGATGGCTTTTTGTTGTTGGTGGTGGTCTTTCATTACTGGGCTGCCTTTTGGTACTCCTTTCTCTCATGCTTGTCATTTGGGGTGTCTTAGTCAGCTCACCTACACCCTGCCATGCGACCCCTTCCCTTCCACACACACATACACACCCTCATGTTCACATATGCAGTTATACAGGATCTGTCTTCATTCCATCAGTGCCCTGAGAAGGACGGCGTTAGTGCAGATGAAGGAAGGTGCCCTGGGCCTTGTTGCATTCCTTGTATTACCTGCTTAGCAACCAACCCTCTCTGCGAAGGTTGCATGCTCGCTTCATCTCTTCTTTCTGATTGTTTTCTCCTCCTTTTGTTCCTTATTATCGCTCATCAACTAACACGAGGATCACCTGCAACATAAAGGCTATTGTTCTAGGCCAGGGGCAAAAGATGACAGGGCTTTGTCCTTACAAGAATTGGAAACTGTGAGAACATATGTACCTCTCTGATCTTCTGCTTCATCCTAGAAGAGTTGTGATGTAACCCATGGGGTAGGGAAATCCCAATGAACTGGGAATTCAGAGATCTGGATTCCAACCATGGTAGCTGTAAGACCACAGAAAAGTCATGGAGTCCTTCTAAAGTTCGATTCTGTCATTAGTAAATTAAGGCTGTTGAGTGAGGTGAGGTTCACTGTCATTCCTAAGCCTTGGTCCCTATGATTTAATTTTCTCAAATCATGCTCTATAGTACACGAATCTCTCAAAATACAGGGTTTGGTAAAAAAATGAGGTTCTATGGCTGAATCTATTTGAAACACACTAAATAATGTTAAGGAATGTATCAGAGGCTATAATATTCCATGTCTATTGTGAACCTCTCTGAGATGGTTAAAGTATCAGATTCCCAAACTCATTTAACTGGGATGTGTGAGTGTATGTAAATATCTATTAACATGATGCAAAAGTAGAATTGTACAGAACACAGCTTGGGAATGAAAAGTGGGATGCCTACAACATGAGCTCTGGACCCGAGGCCGCTTACACGTGCAGCCTGCTCTCGTACCCACAAGTCCTGCCACCTGGGGGATTATTTAACTTCTCCATGCTCCAGTTTTCTTGTTCGTCTAAGAACATTAGGGAAAGCTCCTACCTCATGGCCCTTAGAAAAGTGGTTGGAAAACAGTAAGCATTCAGCAAGTGCTTATAATTAGCTGTGGCTCTCTACTGAATCTTTTTTTTTTTTAAAGATTTTATTTATTTATTTGACAGAGAGAAATCACAAGTAGGCAGAGAGGCAGGCAGAGAGAGAGGAAGGGAAGCAGGCCCCCCGCCGAGCAGGGAGCCCGATGCAGGACTCGATCCCAGGACCCTGAGATCATGACCTGAGCCGAAGGCAGCGGCTTAACCCACTGAGCCACCCAGGCGCCCTCTACTGAATCTTTATTAAAAAGCTGATCAGCAATGAGTGCTTATATTTCATTATGAAGACTGACTCAGCCACAGTCTGTGGTCCTGTTTGAGATGTTGGCTAGGATGCCAGAACTAGACAGCATGCTGCTGCCTCAGGGATGGAGAGTGGGGTCAGGAAATGGGCAAGGAAAAGCAAAAATTCAGAAGAGCTCAATACAAACACTGGGGAAAATCCCTACAGAATGATATGGCAGGGGTAGAAGTAAGCAGCAATAAGAACAAAAAACGTTAGCCAGAGTGATGCTTTGGTAATGAACTTCATGATTCATGTTGGATTTTGTTTCTGTTAGCCATAGAAAAAAGAACATTGATTACCTTTGTTGTATGCATGTTCCAAGCAGGAAAGCACGGAGGTATATAGGTGAGGAGAGGTTATGCTGTGGTAACAAACATCTTGTAAGTCTCAGTGGGTTATGATAAAGGGTTACTTATTGCTCAGACTGGGATGCTTGAGCTGTGCTCTACTCCTTCTGGGTCAGGAGCTTGTGGAGCAGCTGCCTTCTCGTGTGCTCGATCCTCATGGCAAGGAGAGCCCCTCCGGCGAGTAAGTGCTGCAGGCCAGATGGAACACATCTCCTAAGTAAGGCATCAGCTGGACCTAGGCACATGACCCCAGCACCTCATTACATGAGCCAGGAAGGACACAATCCTACCATGCACCCAGGAGGTGGAGAGCTGGAAATATTTGGTAAACAGTAACAATGATGCCCATCAACAGTCCTTCTGATCATGAAATGTCTGGCTACCATAGACAAAATGGCTTACTCACTCCCTAAGGGAGGTGACCCAAAAGTCACCCAAAAAGCCTTATCTATTCCCCTCATGAACCTGAAATTCTAAGATCTCTAGTGGCATGTAGTCCTCTTCATGTTAGGGAGTGACGTGTTCTGGTTTCTACATCAGTTAGCGTTGTGGCTCCTCCTAATTCAGAGACTTAGGGAACCCAAAAGACAAGTTATGTTTCCCTCTTTCACAATACAAGAGACAATAGTTAATCTGAAACAGGATAACTTGAATAAATAGTCCCATTCAGAAAGGGACAGATAGAAGAAGCTGAGCAATCTCTGCTTTGTAGTGATTCTGAAACCCTGCTAAGTACAATGGGGTCCTTGTTTGGCTTCTGTTCTCTGCCTCTGAGCTGCTTCTTGGGAACGTTCCTTGTTCTCTGTTATCTTTGTTGGTCATATCTGAGATGGCCATTGCTGCTGATACTTTCCTTGGGGACTCAGTAGTTTTGTTAGCCAGCTTCTTGACCATAAAAATTTAGGGGCAAAAGGTCGTTTCAGGCCTTGAACAGTAATGAATGGTTTAGTCCTGGTCATGGTGCCTTTGAGTATGGCTATCTTAAAATTATCTTGGGTTTTTCCCTATCTGTTCCAGGCAGCTCTGTCTGTCGATAGCCAATAACCACACCCATGGTTCTTCTTCTTCTTTTTTAAAATATTTTATTTACTTTTTAAAAAAGATTTTATTTATTTATATGATAGACAGATATCACAAGCAGGCAGAGAGGCAGGCAGAAAGAGAGGGGGAAGCAGGCTCCCTGCTGAGCAGAGAGCCCAATGCAGGGCTTGATCCCAGGACCCTGAGATCATAACCTGAGCTGAAGGCAGAGGCTTAACCTACTGAGCCACCCAGGTGCCCCACCCGTGGTTCCTCTTGAGAGGAACCTAACTGGATAATTTGAGTTTATCAGTTTTCTGTGGGGAAGTTATACTTCTAGTCTCTCTCTCTATCTCTCTGTCTCTGTCTCTGTCTCTCCTCTGCCCTCCCGTTCTAAGCCACTTTGTCCAATTAAAATGATTTTTTGTGGTGGCCGTAGGGAAGCCACAGCTATAATTAGTTTTCCTCTAAAACACCTTATTCCATTCAGAGGCATTAACAATGGGCATGACTGCCCTTTGCTTGATTTGTTCCATAAAGCAAACCTGAGCCCTAATGAGCCTTTTTTGCACAGAGGTCTTTCAAGTTTTGTTTACTTTCCTGGGGGAGATGAGAAGCAGTGCCCTCTGCCAGTCCTCAAAATCCCCACATTTCTGGATGGTCTCTGGTCCATTCTGCCTCTGCTTTCTAAAAGACCAATTCTGGGGCACCTGGGTGGCTCAGTGGGTTGAGCCGCTGCCTTCGGCTCAGGTCATGATCTCGCGTCCCGGGATCGAGTCCCGCATTGGGCTCTCTGCTCAGCAGGGAGCCTGCTTCCTCCTCTCTCTCTCTCTCTGCCTGCCTCTCTGCCTACTTGTGATCTCTCTCTGTCAAGTGAATAAATAAAATCTTTAAAAAAAAAAAAAAAGACCAATTCTTTTCTGAGCTCATCAGTACCTTGTGCTATGTTGTCGATGTAGCTTGCACTAGCCATTGTACAATATTAACAATCTGTTTTCAAATTTCCTCCCAGACAGGCAAATTTTTAGGTACTTTATCTGCCTTCGAAACTGTCGCAGGCAACAATTTTCTAATATTTTGCCATTTGTAACATGAATTGCCTGTGAAGTTTCTTTACTGCCCATCATCTGGCCCCAGTCCAATGCCACAAATTTCAGGTTTTTGGTTATAGCAACTCCTCATTTCTGGGTTGTATTGTTGAACTGGTTCGGATAAACTCGATTCTGCCATGGTAACAGATCAAACCCCATGTATCAGAGGATTTGAACAACAAAGGATTGTTCCTCACTCATACTACATTTCTATGGCTTTGGTGGACTCCATGTCCCCTCACTCTGGAGTCCGCATCAGTCTGTCAGAACAGCCACCATCTTGAGCACTGGCTATTATGGCTGAGGTAAAGAGGGTTCTGGAGACTTTCTTTACATTCAATGCAATGTTTTAGTCTAGAAGTGACACATATCACTTCTGTTTACAAATCCTTCCTCAAAACTATTGCCTGGTCTAACCACAAGGGAGCTGGAGAGCACGACCTCCCTTTCCTGGAAGGTAGAGAACTGGAGACATCTGGGAAACAGCACTGGTGATTTATCTCAGTAGTGGACTGGCACAAAGAAGCAGGTTGCAAACGTGTGATCCTAACAAGCTCTCTCGGGATCCTCCCTGAACGATAAGGAGCTCTTTATAGATTTATTTCTTGGCATGGGTAGTCATTTCCTAAGGCTGTTGATTTGCATGGCACAGATGTCTAATGCATTCCTTTTCCCATATACAGCTTCACTCAAGCAAAAGCTGTTAGATTGTCCTCTAGTGGGTTCTGGAGTGTCATCATCACCACCACCATTTTGTAGTCGATATCACTATCACCCTAGTCATCATCGTCCTCAAAATTCTAAGTAGCTAAATATAAATGATGCTTGTCTGTAGAATCCATATTTGTATTTGTCCTTCCCATAGTTCTCTCTGATTCCAGAGAAAGAGGTGGAAAATGGCAATGGTGCTTCCAAAAACTAAATTAATGGAAGGGGACTTTAGGGCTAAGAGTTGATAAGTCTGTCAAGCGTGAAAAGGGGGCACAGAACAGTTTGGAAGACTAGTGGGTGCTACTGGCAGGAAATGAAGCTTCGAATATCAAGATAGTGACTCCTTCCTTCCTTCTTCCTCCCTCCCTCCTCTCTCTCTCTCTCTCTCTTTCTTTCTTTCTTTCTTTCTTTCTCTATCTCTCTCTTTCCTTCTTTCTTAGATTTTATTCATTTACCTGACAGAGAGAGAGAACAGGAACACAAACAAGGGGAGTGGGAGGGGGAGCAGCAGGCTTCCCACAGAGCCCAGAGCCCCATGTGGGGCTTGATTCCAGGACCCCGGGACCATGACCTGAGCTGAAGGGAGATGTTTAATGACTGAGCCACCCAGGCACCCAGTGATTTCTTTTTAAGTCTCAGATGACCAAATTTGTGTGTGCTTGTGTGTGTGTGTGTGTGTGTGTGTGTGTGTGTGCAGAGGGAAGGGAACAAAAGGAATGTAGCAAAGATTGTCTGCAAAGTATAGACTCATCCAATCATCTATTATTCTCCCCATTTCCCCCCAAATCCAAAGCTTCTTTCATTCATCTTCCCAGCGGGAAAAGTTAAGAGGAGTAAAAATGATCCAGGAAAGAGGCAGTGTCATATGGGACACCGTTTTCTGGCCAGAGGCACTTCCACAATAGCCAGTTTGAGGAATGGAAGGATTGGGGCTGTGAGCCTTGTCCAGAGGTGAGAGAGTAAGATGAGAGACACCGTGTCTAATGCATCACACCCCTGCCCCCAACCGTCTCCATATGGTTTGTCTTCCACAGTGAAAATCCAAAGAAAGGCGTGATTTTTCTCAGAGAGGGTGTGTGTATACTTGTGCACTCAAGTAAGAACTGAGGGTGTTGGCCACTTACCATTCTTTCCTCCCACCGGAGCCTGTGGGTGATAAGGCAGGTAAAAAGACCCATCCTGAGATTATTGAGAGAAACAGGACCCAGTCTATGTTCCCTGTCCTTTCTCCAAAGGAACACTACCGCCAGGGTCCTGACAAGCGCACACATGCATATGCATGTGCACACACACACATCCAAAGTAAAAAATGTAATAAAGGAAGCCTGGAAAATAGAAGAGAATGCTAATTTACATACCAGGGATGAGTACATTTTAACTCCAGGCAGAGATAAAAATATAAATGGTTATCAAATTATGTGGCTTATTATTACGTACTCATCTTGGTTAGTACCTACACCCAGTTTCAGGTGGTTCCTCCCTACTGACCCTTTTCTTCCCACTCTGTGCTTCTAATCTACTGTAGATATTGTGCTCATTTGGAAGACAGCATGGCCCTGTGAAGGTGTGAGTCCTGAGGTCTCATCACAGTTGTTGGCTTCCGGAACAACCCTTTCTCCTGGTTCTCCTTTGACCCCACTGACTACCCTTTGGTCTTTGTGGGGTCCTCTTCCTCCTGAACTTGAACTGTGAATTGCACTGTGCAGGACTTGGTCTTGGTTGTGTTTCTCTTCATTGTCCCTATCGTATCTCTCTAGAAGATGTTAATGCTATGAGCTTACATATTTCTAAATATTTTACATTCACAAATCACTCATTTCTTTTCCATATTCCAGGCCTGAATAAATAATCACTTCCTCAATGTCTTTATTTGCATGTCTAATTTGCCTCTCCAATTTAACATTTCTAAACATGAGGTCTTGATTGATCCTAAACTGTTTATTCATTTTTTAAAAGATTTTATTTGAGAGAGAGCAAACATGAGAAAGAGAGAAAGAGAGAAAGAGAGGGAGCGCAAGTGGAGGGAGGAGCAGAGGGAGAGGGAGAGGCAGACTCCCCACTGACCAGGAAGCCCAACATGGGGCTTGATCTAGGACTCTGGGATCATGACTGAGCAGAAGGAAGATGCTCAACCAAATGAGCAACCCAGGCACCTCTGAACCTAACCTGTTTAATTCCTTATATTCCCTTTCTTAATAAATGGCAACCCCCCCACCCCGTTGCTCAAATCCCAAACCTGGCATTCCTTGATTGTTTCTCATGCTCTATCCATCACCAGTTCATGCCGATTCTGTCTCCTAAATACTGCTCCCCTCGCCCCCACCTCATCCCCACACTATCCCTACTTGCTTTACCTTTGGTCCAGTCCCAGTCACTATCAACCTTTTCTCAGACTACTGCAATTTCCTGGCCCGTTTTCTTCCTGCCCCCTTGTAATGCATTCTCCTCACAGCCTCTGTACAAATCCCATCTCCTCTCTGCTTGAGAAGCATCCAAATATTATGTCTTCTGGGACATCTTTCCCAGCCACCCTGTTCAAAGTTGAATCCTCAGGTCGATTTCTGACATGGCATCCCATTTATTTTCCTCAAAGCATTTACTATAATATATAAATTTCTTCTTTATTGTTTATTTTTAAAATTTCCTGTCTAGAATGTAATGTATTTGCTACATGGACATGTAAACAGATAGTTTGTCTGGATCACTTCGAAACCCCTAGCACCTGCCACTATGATGGGCATCCAGCTGCTTCTCCATAAACACTTGTTAATTACATGAATGGTCCCAACCATCATTGCAAATATCTGAATTTAGACACAGGAACAATCTGTGCTGTCATGAAGTCGGTGCTCAATGAATGCTGGGGGAAGGTTCACCTGTCACTGGAAGTCGTGTTACAGTGTACAGATGGGTTTGTGCCTTTTGTCTTTCTTTACCTGGGAACCGGCACTTTTGAAACTGCAATTTTACTCGCTTTTCATATATACTAGGGAAGAATGATCTAAGTATACGGCTTTTCTAAAGCTAAGAAATGAGTCTCTTTCACAAAAGAACTAAAAACAGAACTCTGATTCATGAATTTGCTAATGACTTTTCTCTCGGGGGAAACTCCTCGTGCACAGTGAGACGTCTCCTGGGGCACAGCCTCATGCATGATGTGAAGGTAACCAGGAATGTCAGCTCTGATATAGGCTGGCAGGCAGCACCAGCTAGACTTAACCCAGGGGTACCCAAATGGTAGTTCCTTTCACCATGTTAGACTGTGCACCCTTCTGGCAGAATGCAGGGTTGTTTTTTTTTTTTTTTCCCCTCCTTGCTTCCTGAACATTTGTTTTGAAGAGTTACTGACCTAGTTGACAGCCTTATGAATAAAAACAGCAATGAAGAAAACAAACATGCATATGAATAATTCATTATAAATTTTGAAAACAAGGACAAAAAGAGTCACAAGTAAATCAATTTATAATCCAGAAAATAATTGCAGATAATTGGACAATGGTGAAAGACTATCTTCTATATTGTTTTTGTTGTTGTTTCCTTTTCTTCCTTTTTTACTTTTTTTTTTTTGGAACGGAGCAACCTGTGTGAAGTCTAAATTGGCTTAATTACATAGCCTGTAAATAGGCACATTATGGACTGGGCACTGGGTGCACTAGCTTCCTCACTTTTCACTGAAACACGCAAGGTGAGGGAGGGAGTGGAAACCAACAGCACAGGCAAAGAGAGGAAGCAGAAGCTGTTGCCTGGTAAGACCTCCTGAGGCAACAGCCCAGACAATGAAGATGCAGTGAGATGCTAGCCTCTTTCCCATGCTTTCACTCCCCGACCCCTACCCTACACGTCTAGAAGACTTCGTTTCTGCTCCCCCAACCCCTCTGGCAGTGAATGCTTCTGTGAACCACTGTGGTTTTAAAACACCCTGTGCAATACAAAGAATTCTTGCATGTATTTTGTGGTTTGAGATTAACTTTATGAATCATTCCTGACATTATCAGCAATGAATGCTTACCAATGAAATAAAATAAGTAAGAACCTACACGAAACAACTTGTAGTTGTCAGCCAATTAATTCTGGCCACAGACAACCAAGAAGGGAGGAACTGGGGCACAGAGAAGCAAATGTCAACCCTACCTGGAACTGGCAGGCTGAAAAGATCAGAGCAATCCTCTTCCACCGAACTCTAACCTGTTTGATCTAATAAAGAAAAACTATATGGTTTCCAGTGGAAATGGATAGAAAACCATTCTTACCACTTCCCTCCTGGAGAGTTAGGGAAAGAGTCCCTAACAACAAACTTTGGTCCCGACCCAAATGTTGCAGGTGAGTCTTCACTGTAACATTACCTAGGGGGCAGAGGCCATCTTTCTCATAGGGTTATGAGATAAACAGCGCCTGAGGGACACAACACAGGTGCAGCATCTGGAATGTGGTCAGCACATATTAGATGCTCAGTAAATGCAGCCATTATTTTTTTCCAACATTCTTACATACCACTTTCCACTCACCCCCTCTTCTCTTTTCTTGTCTGTGCAATCCTGATGAGTTCCCAGGAAGGCTGGGAGCAAAAGAACTCCAGGGTGTGTTTCCCTGCCCTATGATACCTCTGAGATACCACCATCTTCTGGTTCTTTCTTCACTGGAAGTACTGCCTAAGTTCCCAGAACTTCCCTGGAAAACTTCTGATGAGAAAGGCAATGGGAGAGTTCCCAAACCTTTCTCTGCTATCACTTTGGGGCTCTAGGACAGTTGTAGCCTTGCCCGCCCAGGTTCGGAAAGGGAGGTATGGATTATCTGGGGACTTACATTGGAATACTATCTAAATTGGAAGCTCTAAAAACTTCTCCAAACGTTTTCTGTGTGTTTTTTTTTTTTAAGTACATTAAGGAAGCTGACAAATGGGTCTCCATAAACACAGTCGGACAAAATATGATTCGATATTTTCATTAGATTTCGGGATGAGTGAAGTTACAGTGCTCCGCGTTATGGGTTCCACCGTGGGGCGGGGTGTGTTTTCTCGACGGTGAAATGCCCTGCGCAGATCACCACCCGTAAGCTGAAAAGAGGAAAGCTGATTGCGGAGGTGGAGGGGGTGTGGTATTAGGGTGCTGGTGCTTGTTTAGGGGGCCACGATTGTGAATGCGAGCAAGGGAGAGGCGTGCCAGGCGAGCGCGGGAAAGATTACTGGTGAGACAAGTGTGTGTCTATTTCCACAGCGCCCTGGCTCGCGGCAGCCCCTGGCTGGGCGAGGGGTGTGATGTGAGAGTGGGGTGGGAGGGGGCAGCAGGCGGGGCCTGCCACGTCACTTGGAGAGTGAGTGTTGGGAAGGAAGGGCAGAGCGGAGAGCCGAGCGGCTGCAGCTGCAGCGGCTGCAGTGAAGGCTAGAGCGGTGGGGAGGTGGGTCCCCGCGCCCCAGCGCCGGGGCAGCCGCAGGGCCCTCTGCGAGGCCTGCGGCGCGACTCACAGGGAGGAGGTGGCGGCTGTGGCGGCGGGAACGGCGACCTTGGCCAGACGGAGCTCGCGGTGCACGTAGGGCGGAGGCCGAGCTCCGCCAGGAGTCTCTGCCGAGCCGGAGGGAGGCGCATCTGGCGCTTCGCTCCCAGCGGCAGCCGGGGGGGCTTGAGCGGCCGGAGAAACGCAGTGGGAGCTGGGAAGAGCTAGCCGGTCCGGAGGACGGACCCCCGCGTCCTGGAGCCCAGTCTCAGACACGACAGGGGGCGAAGCCACGCGTCCTTTCGGGCAGCCCGTTTCACACGCGCCAGTTTGCGGTTCCAGGTATCCCAGTAAGCTGTGGCACCCAAGCGCGGATATCTGGAGGCGCGGAGCTAAATCCTCTGCGTCCGGGTCCCCTCCCCAGACCTAGCCTTGCAGAGGCTAGGGCTCCGGGGCTCCCAGACCCAGCGGCCAGGCCAGACCGCGAGCTCGGAGGAGCGCGAGCCCCACCCTGCACCGAGGGCGCCGCTGAGAGCCGGGAAGAGGTGCCGCGCTCCAGACAGAGGTTGTGTCGGGGGCGCCGTCCTAGTGGCAGGGAGCGCACCGCGGAGGGGACATGAGGTCGGAGAAATCCCTGACGCTGGCGGCGCCGGGGGAGGTCCGTGGGCCAGAGGGGGAGCAACAGGATGCGGGAGATTTCCCGGAGGCCGGCGGGGGCGGGGGCTGCTGTAGTAGCGAGCGCCTGGTGATCAATATCTCCGGGCTGCGCTTCGAGACGCAACTGCGCACCCTGTCGCTGTTTCCCGACACGCTGCTGGGAGACCCTGGTCGCAGAGTCCGCTTCTTCGACCCCCTGAGGAATGAGTACTTCTTCGACCGCAACCGGCCCAGCTTCGACGCCATCCTCTACTACTACCAGTCTGGGGGCCGCCTGCGGAGGCCGGTCAACGTGCCCCTGGACATCTTCCTAGAGGAGATCCGCTTCTACCAGCTGGGAGATGAGGCCCTGGCGGCCTTCCGGGAGGACGAGGGCTGCCTGCCCGAAGGTGGCGAGGACGAGAAGCCACTGCCCTCCCAGCCCTTTCAGCGCCAGGTCTGGCTTCTCTTCGAGTACCCTGAGAGCTCAGGCCCGGCCAGGGGCATCGCCATCGTCTCCGTGTTGGTCATTCTTATCTCCATCGTCATCTTTTGCTTGGAGACCTTGCCCCAGTTCCGTGCAGATGGTCGAGGTGGAAGCAATGGTGTGAGCAGAGACTCCCCAATTTCCAGGGGTAGTCAAGAGGAAGACGAGGATGAAGATGATTCCTATACCTTTCATCCTGGCATACCCCCAGGGGGCATGGTGGCAGGGGGCTCCTCCTCACTAAGTACTCTTGGGGGCTCCTTCTTTACTGACCCGTTCTTTCTGGTGGAGACCCTGTGTATAGTTTGGTTCACTTTTGAGCTCCTGGTTCGCTTTTCTGCCTGTCCCAGCAAGCCAGCCTTCTTCCGCAACATCATGAACATCATTGACTTGGTGGCCATCTTCCCCTACTTCATCACCCTGGGCACTGAGCTGGTGCAGCAGCAGGAGCAGCAGTCCGCCAGTGGAGGGGGTGGCCAGAATGGGCAGCAGGCCATGTCCCTGGCCATCCTCAGAGTGATCCGCCTGGTCCGGGTGTTCCGCATCTTCAAGCTGTCCCGCCACTCCAAGGGGCTGCAGATCCTGGGCAAGACCTTGCAGGCCTCCATGCGGGAGCTGGGGCTGCTCATCTTCTTCCTCTTCATCGGAGTCATCCTCTTCTCCAGTGCCGTCTACTTCGCAGAGGCTGATGATGATGATTCACTCTTTCCCAGCATCCCAGATGCCTTCTGGTGGGCAGTGGTTACAATGACCACGGTAGGTTATGGAGACATGTACCCCATGACGGTGGGGGGCAAGATCGTGGGCTCGCTGTGTGCCATCGCTGGGGTCCTCACCATCGCCCTGCCTGTGCCCGTCATTGTCTCCAACTTCAACTACTTCTACCACAGGGAGACAGAGCAAGAGGAGCAAGGCCAGTATACCCATGTCACTTGTGGGCAGCCTACACCAGACCTGAAGGCAGCCGACAGTGGACTTGGCAAGCCTGAATTCTCTGAGACCACTCGGGAACGGAGACCCAGTTACCTTCCCCCTCCACATCGGGCATATGCAGAGAAAAGGATGCTCACTGAGGTCTGACTGATGCAGTCAGGGTGTGAATGGAAAGGAGGACACTGAGCAGTCTCAGGCTTCCTTCTCATTTTCCACCCCCTCACCTGAGCTCCAGCCGAATTCCTGACTCCCTCCCCTGCACCGGGTCCAGATACCTGGACTGTCAACCTTGTTGCTTGATCTCTACAGCATTCAAGGTTTAACCATCTAAATGTCATTCTTGAAATTCTAACGGTGCCACCCATTCATGCCCATCTTCTGTCAAGTGGATGAGATTTCCGTCTGACCTTCCCTCCTGATTCTAAACTTTCATGTCTGGGGCTGGTAATATCTCTAGGAACAGAGATGTCAACAGGATGGAAGCCAGGCTTACCTGGGTCCTATTTCTCTCCTTGGTGTCCTTTGCTTTGGGGCATGCACCTGTCAGCTTTGGGCTACATGGTAACTAGCAGAAGCTGGAGTGTTCATCTTTCTGTTTTATTCCTGTGCCCTGTAACACCTGCTGCTCATCCTGCAGAGGACCCTTGGTAAAGCCTTTAGCTGCACAGCCTCCAAATTTGTTTTTTGTCTCGAATCTTGGAAGGAATTAGAGAAACTGCAATTAAACTTGGCCATTTGGAGGACATTAGAGTCAGTCCCAGACCAAAGGGGCCAGTGGATTCCTCCAGGTGTGTCCTGGCACAGTGGGTATGTCAGCCTTGGGTCTACATTCAGTTCTTCCCTCCATGACTGTCTAGCTTCCAGGAAGGTTCCTTCTCAGACCCAAATACTCTTTTTGTGCAAGTGCCTTTCTGTGCAGAGGAACTGGAAAGAGGGAACCACAAAGCCAAAAGAAGTGGCTGAACAGAGTCAAGCAACTTGCCTGACCACATTATCTAAAGAGAGGTATCACTTGAGAAAACATTGTCATCTGGGAGGCGTGCAAAGAAAAACCTTGTTGCAGATGGGAAATTTCTCCTCCATGCTTTCCCCCAACCCTCTCGAGCCCCCCACCCTGCTTCCTGGGAATTTGACTTAGGATTGCAGTTGAAGGTTTTCCAAAGCAAACTCTAGCTTAAACCTGCAGACAGGTAAAAGAATGCATTGGATGCTAGCGTGGGGTTCTTCCCATTTTAGGGGCAATGAAATAGGTTCAGAGTAAAGAAGAAACGTCATTCCTTTGTTGACAGTCTTACTGTTAGAGTTTTTTTTTTTTTTTTTCCTGAGTCAAGCAAACATTCACCTGCTCTGCCCCTTGGAGCTGCAGCTGACCTGCTCTAACTGGTAAGGTAATGTGGCCATGTCACCACTAGATAAGTCACCCTCTTCCAGCGTGAAACTGCTGCCTTCATCCCACCTTCCCACTTCCCTTCATTTCTCTCCTGGTAACGTTGTCATTTGTTTGTTGCCTTGAAAAACTGTGATGTACTACTGTTCTGAGCTCTTCTGGGTGCAGTTCAGAAACCGAAAGGACTGTTAACATGTTTTTAATTTTATATCTATGCTTTAAGACTCTTTGATGAAAAATTTTTTAAAATTATTTTCTCAAAGAGCAACTTAATGAGGGATGGCCTTTTGAGGGTTTTCTTGAGAGGCACCGTGGCTCCTGTGAGTGCCAGATCTAAATCTGGACTTTGCCACAACCTGACAGGGTAACTTGGGTGCCACAGTTCCTCTTTGTGCCTCAATTTCCCAACCCATTAAATGGGAACACTAATGTCTTCCCCTCCCTACCTCATGGGGAATGTCGATGAACTCATCTGGGAAACTGGGGATGATGCTATGCAAATGTGTGAATTTTAGTAAAGGACTTGAGTTTTTAGTTCATTAGCCAGTTTTCCCGTCACCCAGAGGCAAAACCTCCCTGCAGAGTTCCTGTCTTGGATCCAAAGCCCAAGAGTAGGCTATCGTGGGTTATTAGCTCCCTAAATCCCTGCTTAGCCTCTTGACCTGGGCCTCAGTCTCTCTTCTTACCCATCAGCAAGGAGAATGCTCTTTAGACAGGTTCAGTGGGATCCTTCCAGGGCCAGAGGCAGCCTTGACTGGGAGCTTGGCTTCTCCAAACCTGAAATACAGATAAGAGGAGTTCCTGATTCGGAAATCAGTTCCGAGGCCATGAAGTTCTGGTTTTCCAAATTCCTTCCGTTACTTCTGGCTTAGGGGGCGAAAGGAGAAGGGCCCACTCCAGAGGCAGCGGGTTGCTTTCTGCGAGGGTTAATGTTGGAACATGTACGCATGTTCATCTCTATATGTGTGTATGTGTTCATCCTCATCACCATCCCTAATAAAACATTTCCTTTTCAAGTCAGAGCATGCCTGAAAGTAAAGGGTTTGTGGAGAGCTGGGCTCTCCAGGGACTCTGGTTGCCATAGCAACCTTCCAGACTGTTCTCTCTATCTTCTGATTTGGGCATCAAGGGAGAACAGGAGACTACATATTCCCAGCTTCTGAAATGGGAACACCTCCTACATAGTGCTTGAGGGGCTGGTGATGACCAGCCGGCTGTGTGACCTTCGGAAAATGAGGGGGAAGCAGTTCCTCAAACTTTCTCCCTAGACCTCTCTTCCCGGTTTCCCCATCCAGTCATCGAAGCTGCCTCATCTCACCCCCGAGTCTTCAGAAATTTGAATGCTAAGCAACTGCCAGTTAAACCAATGTCAGTATTATCTTTTGCAAAATGACAAGGGGAGACTTGGAGGGGACAGGCTCCTCAAGGGGCGGCCAGGCGGGGCCCTCCGAGAGTCTGACAGTCACAGTCCATGAGAGGATCATGGAACTGCTATCTCCTCAGAGAGGCTCCTCCCTGCTCTCAGAGAGACTGAAAGAAATGACACTTCTTCCTCCTGGGGATTATCTAGCTCTGTTCCCAGCAGTCTCATAGGTGGCTCTTCTCAAGACATCGAAGAAACACGGAGAGGCTGTGACCTGACCTAGTTTCTGTGAAGGATTTTGCCAAGCAGTCCCTCTGACTCTGAGCCTCTTTGTATGGAATCTGTGCCCCGAGCGTGGAGCACCCTGTGCCGCTGAGACCGCTGCAGTGGTGATTTCCCAGCTGCCAGCAAAGGCGAGGGTCAGGCCTCTGTTACACCTGATCGCCAGCAGGAGCTCCCAAATGCCTTCCTGGATCTGTCAGGCTCAGCCGAGACGAGACGTGGGATAGTCCTCCTGCCGGATCATCCCTAAGGAGAGAGGGGGACAGCTGGCCGCCTTTGCATCAGAGGTAGGTTCTGTTGTTGGGAAACTATGATCCTGGCTCCGTGCTCCGGGCCAGATTACAAGTCGGGGAGGGGAGCACATGCATCCCAGAGACCCAGGGCTTTGACGTCCTGGTCCTCAGGGACCACCCTCCTCTCCTGCGTATTTTCTGTGACTCCGTGTACTTTCGTCTCCTTCCTTTGTTTCTGCTCCCTCACTGCTGGCTCCCCCACCCTTTCTAGTCACCTCCTTTTCTCTGCACGCCCCTCCCCTTCTCCGAGGTTTACTCATTTTCACTGCGTTTCCCCCCCTTAACTGTCACATTTCTGGTGTTTGCCCTTCCGTTGTTTAAATCTCTTCCTCCTTCTCTATGTGTCTTTCTTTCTATCTTTCTCCCTCACTCCACCTTTTTAGTGGCAGGGAGCAGCTGTAGCACTTCTGTTGCTATCACAACTTGAACCCTAGGACAGCAGTGATCTCACGTGTTTGTTAGGAAGGCTGTTCTCCAGCTGGAGGACACCCCTACCCCCCAACACTTCCCTGCCAGCACAGTGTCCTGTCCTTTCTTGCCAAGCTTGACCCTGTGACCACAAGTTCTGAGCTTACAGAGCAAGATGAGATTGCACCGCCTTTAGAAAAGCATCTCTGCAGAAATTTCCTAATCTTCAAAAATAGAAAATAGAAGGAAACAGAAAAGTGGGGGGAGGAGGAAGGGAGAGAAAGAGAGAGAGAAAACCTCTAAGTTCCCCAACTTAAAGCTTACACAAAGGTTCAAAACAAAACAAAAGAACAATAGGAACAGTAAGCTAAACACAAAGACAAGGACTTAGGAGGGAGTGGAATTAGGAGTGGAATTAGCCTGGAAAAAGCCTTAACTCAGAAGTGGCCCTCAAGCTGCCCTTGTTTCACTTGAAGGCCCTCAAGGCCTCCAGCTGTCTCTCTTGCACACCGAAGGCAGGACAAAGCAAGGGCGTATCTCTCAGGGGTGCAAGGTGCCAGGACACTCCTTGACAAGATGGATTAAAATTCTCGACCCAGTTCTTCAGGGGAATTGTGCACTCCCCTTGCTAGCGGTAGTCCCACCAGCATCAGGACAGCGGTGGGTGGGGTGGAGGGTAATGGACATTTTCTAACACATTGTGGTGATAGTTGTATAACTCTATAAATTAACCAAAAAAGTCCCTGGATTTTGGTGGGAGGGGTGGGGAGAAGTGGCATGGGGTTGATAACCTAAGTTTCATACCTCGGCTGGGAGAACAGTTTGGTTTTATAAATCTAAAAGGTTAGCATCTCTAAAGATGGACCAGTCTAAATATCCAGGATGGGATGACAGTTTTTTCCTTCTGCCACTTGGGGACACTAGAGCTTTCATGCACTCGCTCCTTGCTACTCAAATACGGTGCCAAGAACTGCCTTTTTTTTTTTTTTTTTTTTTTAATTTTGACAATCAAATCATTGTGGGATTTTTCCTCTTTGCTCAAGCACAAGAAAGGTCAAAGCCATTTTTGGTAACTGCAGAGCGTGATTAGCATGTATTGCGCTGGGGTGAGTATGCTGGACGCTATTCATTACGTAGGACGAAGGCAGTGAACTTGCCCGAGGGGTTCAGACTTTGCTGGCAAAACAAAAACAAAGAGGAAAAATGTCAAAATCCCCACAAACCAACCAAAAAACCGTACCTAGGCTCTGCACCTGTAAACTCAGAATTCCTAAAGAAATTGTGCTGGAGTCAAGGTTTTATTCTGCTTTCCTCCTTCCAACCTCCTCCCTGCAGTAACCATTAACCCTTTACAGCCTCTGTGGGGTCCGCTGTCTTTGGTGCTTTGGGCAAACAGAAGTCAGCTCACCTGGCTCAGGGTCTGTTCATCAGATAATGCTCTTTTACTCTCACTTGCCTTTTGCTCATTGGGACCCATGCTTCCCTCCCTTTGGTACTTCTCCTCACATGACACTTTCCAGCGCCGCTGCTTATCATTCCTTCTCTCCCCTGGCTGAGACCTTGCTTTTGGCAGTATTTCTGTCACCCGGCATCTCCACACAAATGCCAAGATAGATTCCCAGAGAATATTGTCCTCCTGGGACAATCTGGCTGCCATGCCAGCTCTGATCGTTTTTGACTGTGTGTTACTGCCCTGGGAAGCAAAGCGGGGTCTGATTCTAGCTTGTCAAGGTCACTTAGGGAAGAAAAAGAAACCTTTCATTCTTTAAACCGTAGGATTTCCTCTCTCCATTCTGCTTTATATGGGGCTGCCGCCAGTGGCACAGATGAGCTTCTGGCAGACCAAGGCCTAGGGCTTGGGGCTTTAGTGGGAGAGGTAACTTGTCAGATGTAGGCCACTGGGAATACAAGCAGATGGGCTCTCAGTTCTCATGTTACTGTGTCTCCCAATGAAACCCTTTCCTGCTTTGGGCTTGAGGTCCCTGTGGGATTGGAGATTGTCATGTCATGTCCCTTTGCTCTGAACCCCTAGAGAGAGGAGCTCACCCTGCCTCCCCTGCCCCTTCTCCATTCTCATCCCCTTGGTACCCTAAAGAGGGGGTGAAAATCTATTTGTGACCACTTCTGAAGGACAAACAAGGTGCTGACTCCCTCATTCCCAGGACAGAGCAAAAGGGACTGTAAATATCCTTAATAGTACTGGTCTCATCTTGGCTGTCAACTTAACCTACTTAGGACCCAGCCTGGGTGAGGGTTTGTAACAATTTTTTTTTTTTTTTTAAATACAACTCTAATGTTATCGTTGTTACTATGAAGAGGCTTTCCCCTGCGTCTGCCTTGGGCCTCCGCAGACGTGCTTTGCTCGCCCCTGGAAAACATCTCGGATCCTCAAGCAGCCCCCGCTGCAGGTTGCAGGGAGCACAGACAGACCCCCACTCTTCGGTGAGCACAAAACCAACATTTCAAAAGGAAATCGCAGCCACGCAGTCTGCTTGTGCTGCTATTTTTGACATGCTCACTGTTCTCTCCAGGCTTGACAACCTCTGTCTCCAGGAGACAGACAAACCAGCTCTTGGCAGCCGAGATGCTTTGCTTTGAAAAAGAACATAGGAAGATAGTCGCGCGGCTGGGAGGGGCCAGGAACGGGAGCCATTCTTTCCCTCTCTTCCAGGAGGCTCAGCACCTGGCCGGCGGGGTCCGCATGTCTAAGGCTAGGGCACTGTCCTTGCCCAGTGAATCCTTCCTCTGCTTTGGTCCTCCCCCATGGGAGTGGTCCTAGCAAGAATGAGGACGGTACCATTCATTTAAAAAAGCCTTTAAAATGCCTTCAATGCTGTCAAACATCATGTCATATAACAAAAAGGCTAGGAGCAACAAAAAGGACTCTGGAGCTAAGTTTCCAGGGTTCAAATCTCACCTTGGTCACTTGCCTGCTAGGAGACACGGAGCAAGTTCTGACGCTGCTCTGTGCCTCAGTTTCCCTTTCTGTAAAGGGGAGGATAATAATAGTACCAATGTCAGGGAGCTGTTTTGAGGATTACATGAACTAATATATGTACAGTGTTTATGTAACATGTAATAATAGACACGTGGTATAATATGTAACAATATATAAAAGCACTATACAAAGATTATTACTATTATCCTACAACAACCAAATGAGGTTGGTGGGCTAGGCATTGTTTTCCCCTGACAGATAGGATGAGGCTCAGAGGGCATATTCAAGGGCACACAACTGATGTGTGACCCGTCATCCTCAGGGGAGACGTAATTTATAGAACTCGAGGGTCCGATTAATACTAAACAAGAAGAGAGAGTGGATTTGTGGTTCCTAGATGTGTATAAGGGCTTTTATTTATATGCCAATTTGTCTCTTTGAGGGAAAACCAGCAGGTGCCCTGTCTCTCCCCACCCCGTCCACCCTGTATATTGTGATGAATCTCACATAGCTATAATCTCACATAGCTATAATATGACATAGCCACACACACACAGGTTTCCCCAGCTATCCAAAAGTAGAACATTCCTGTGAAAACTTTCATAAACCAAATGAAGTAAAGCAAAGAATTACCATTTCACAAAAGCAAAAATCCTCTTCGGATTTCTCTGGGTTATTGAGAGCAGGTACTAACACAGGTCTTTAGTAAAAGCAAAGTGGCATTAAAAAAAAAAAAATGTGTGTGTGGGGCACCTGGGTGCCTCAGTCACTGAGCACCTGGCTCTTAATTTTAGCTCAGGTCATAATCTCGGGGTTGTGGGATCAAGCCCTGTGTGGGATCCCGTGCTCAGCGGATTTTCTCTCTCCCTCTGCCCCCCCCCCACGCGCTCTCTCTCTCCCCGCCGAGAGAAATAAATAAGCTTTTTAAAAAAGTGGTGTAAAGAGAAAACCTGTACATCTTTCTATAGACCCCTCCTTCCTACCATCACTGTTCTCTTCCCTCCACATTTTAACGTTCCCAGGGGATGGCACTCCTCCAGAGCCTTCCTGTCCTACTTCCTCCGGTCTTCCTCCTTGGGACAAATGCAGGGTCCCATGTTAGCCCTGAGGATAGAACACCTAAGTCAGACTCTAGGTCCGTTTCCTTATACTGCTCCAGTAGCCTTCAAAATCCCACCTCCCCTGGTCCTCATCCTCAGCACTTCCTCTGTTCCTGGGCCATCTTCACGACCCACTGCCCCCATCCCCTCCCTTTGCAGATGGTGACATCTCCCCTCACTTTGCAGGTGGTGACACCCTGTCATACATAGGAGAGCTCCAGCTTCCCTTTGCTCTTTTCAGGGGGAGGAGCCAGGAGGTCCCGGAGCTGGAAGAAGTTAGCCCCTCTTACTCCTGTGGGTCCCCATTGGCTTCCACTGCAGCTCTCAATGGAGGTCCCAAATTAGGTCCCAACATTCTACTCACCCTGTGCTCATTCCCACAACCACTCTAGCGTGCACAGAAGACCTGGCGCAGGGCAGGGCAATGGGACTGCCTCCCCCTTCTGACTCCTTGGCTCGCTTTCCTTTGGAGGTAGCAGACTTGCATCGGAATCCCCGTTCTTAGCTGCACCTCATTCAGTCTCTCCAGTTTTGTCGTCTGCAAAGTAGGGGAGCTAATTCTGCTCCCCTCACACAGTTGTTGGGAGGCTCAAACAAACAGACACATTAAAGAGGTTAGCAGAAAGTAAACTCTCAGCAGAGCAGGGCCCAGGGAGCCTCAGTGACGCTGAACAGCCAGCCACTGTGGAGTGAGGCTGGAAACACCTGTCCTCTCAGAGAGAGGCAGGATCCCCACTGACTTCAGTTCCGTTCTCTGAAATAAACATTTACATGAAATATGATATAACAAATAGACTCATGGTAGCTAGCTATTTTATCCAGGAGGTTCTTTGCCTGAAGGATTCACAGCAGAATCTGTTTAAATAATGGCACCTAAGATGTGATTTAATATATAGACACGTAATCTGAATGTATCTTGTGAAAATAAAATGGATATACTGGTGATATTTTTTTCAACCAAGATAGAAAACTCCTCCCAGGAGCACCAGAGCATTGGGAAGGACAGTACTGAGGGTCACAGGGACAGAATGGGTAGGGGGGCCGGGAGGGGCCCTAAATGCTGCTCTTTATGAAGGAGAAGGTTGGTGCAGACAAGTGGAAAGATTAGCCTGTGATTCCAGTTAATTCAGAGCAAAGCTGGGTCTAGGACTCACATTTTCTAACTTAACCACTTGTATATATATTTTTTTTTATGGAAAACAGAAACCTAAGGATTAAACTTACCAATTTTATTCATTTCCTATCCAGCCAAACTCATTAGCACAGCTGTCTATAGGAAGTGGAATTCAGTGCTTTGTAATTTCATCTCTCTCTTCCCTGACTTTCGAAGGTACAGAGACAGCAGGCCTAGCTAGAGAAATTCTTCATCAGATAGCCAGCTGCTGGATTTGTAAGGAACGACTAAAAATTGTCATTCTAGTAAGTACCAAAGCTATTTTCACACTGGACAAAGATAGGCTCATGTACAGGCTCTGGCCTGGGAGGCCAAGCCTTTTGCTTTTAATCTTACTAACTAAGATGTGCTCTAACCTTTCAGGACTATAGTTTTTCCGGTAAATTTAGTGACTGGGCTACAGGAAACTGTCACAAATTGGAAGTCAGGAAAGCAGGTTATTTGAGACTTCTGTATTTTGAAAAGGATAGGAGGGATGCTGAGAGGTAGCATCTTACTCAGGACTGCTGATTTCTGACACCCTGAGAAACAGAAATCAGCTTCTAGATTCTTCTCTGTACTTTGTTGTCCTGGGAGAGAAAGAGAAATCGCTGTTGGTTATAGATTCCTTTTATAAATCACAGGGCTAGTGTCAGGAAGAAAAAAGTTTCTAAAAGCCACGGTGGCTGAACCGTAAATCAGGCAGTCTCCAGCTGCTTTAAGGCAAGTTGGCATTGCTGGGAAGAGGGAGAAGTCTGGCATGATGGGGAAAAGAGTTTGTGTCTCCTGTAGACTGCTCTCAGTGTTTCGGGGAGGGGGTCACATTTACCCAGGAGCAGTGCACAGGACTGCACATGGGGACCCCAGGCTCTCACCCACCCATACCCAGCCACACTCCGGGCCTGGTACTTCCCTTCTGCTCCTCTGGAGGTGATTTTTTTTTTTTTTTTTTTTTTACTTAATTCTTATTTTCTGCACTGCAATCCTCTGGCAGATGGTTTCATATCCCTGCAGAATTCTAGATAGCAACCCCAGAGCACCTAACCCAAAAAAACTGTGCAGGTTATTCCTGATAATAGGTCCTAAATCAGTGACTTGTAGGTCAGCTACGATGCCGTGTTAAGAAATATTGGATTATGAAAATTTTATCTCAACAAAACTGGGGAAAGATATGAGAAATACTGGGAGATTTCACATGCAGAGCTTGAGTTTTGTTTTCTTTTGAAAAATGGAAGACCTGGTCTTCTTGATCCTACGTTTTGGCTTTTCGTCTTCAGTCGGCAGTAGCTGAGGGAACTGTCCCCTTCCCAAGGTGTAATGGGCTCTCTTTTGCCCAGTGTCCACTGAGGCTGGGGCTGTCATTTTTCTTGTACCCCCAGCATTGTTTTCCTCCTAGGTGGGAAATATGTCCTATGTGTGCATTTCTACCAAAGGCACTGTGCCCAGACCACTTCATCTGGTGACTCCGTGGACACTGGTGCATGGGCCCTCCCTCAGAGCCTTCCTTGAATGATCTCGCTGAACCTCAGTGGACTGTTGGATGGGACGGCGATAGGTGTGGTTGTTAGGAACAGAGTGAAAGCAGAAGCGAGGGCTGGCAGCCCGTGCAGGAGGCAGTCACAACTGGAAACAGAACTGGGCTGCTGCTTGGAGGGAAGGGACCTTGTAGGAATCAAGAACAGGCTAAGTTATGTTCTCTGTCCAATTAAGTGGGCAAGGAAATGTGTGATGCAGTTAAGGATTTCCATCTAAAATCATTAAAATGCAAAAAAAAAAAAAAAAAAAAAAAAGCAAACCTCCGTGTTTGGGTATTTCTGACTCGAGGCCAGCCGCCTACTTCTGTGATGTCAGATAATGAGACATCACTCTGTTCGTGCTGGCTGGGACTCAGCGTTGTGAGTTGGGGATCGCTGTGGGATCCTGTAGCTCTCCTGGGGAATGGCTGGCTACCAGCCAGGGGCTCTGCATCTGTGCAACACTCGAAGCCCATGGTCGTCCCCACACTCTTTCTTCCCTCTCTTCCTAGATTCTTTCCTGTTAGTTTCAGCCCTCAATCAGACTCTGCTGTTGACGGGCTTATTGGCCAAAAGTGAGCTGACCGCAGAGCTGGAAGTATGTCCAACATTATTGTGTTGGGAGAGAGATAAGAAAGGTTCTCCTCTTTTCCTTGCTTTATCTGTTATTTTATCAGAATATTTTGGGGCCAGAGTCTAATAGCAATTTGGGCTAGAGGCAACTCCAGGGTCCCAAGAGAAGAGCAGATTTCATGTTGGTCATCTCTTACTAGGGACGCCTTTCCCTTCTGAAAACCCAAATTTAAAAGGATTCCATGACCCTTCCCCTACTCATCCCACTGACCCCCATACTTGATCTTTCTAGGAGCGCAGAAAATATTAAATCAGGTTGGGTTAAAGGAAATCCATCACAGGTCTTCCATCTTAATGACCATCTGCCTCACTTTTCCCCATAGATGTTCTGGAAAATTCTGAAAAGTGTTTTTGACATGTGTGCATGTGTATAAAAGTAAGAAAATCATTTTTCTGTTAAAAAAACAGGTGATTTTTAACAGGCAGGGACCCTTTCGCATTTAAATGAAATCACAGGATGTAGCTAAACTTAAAAGAAAGCATATAGTCTGTAGAAAAATGAACTTAAGTTCATTTATGGCATACTTCATACAATTGTAATTCCTTTGTCCAGTGGGAGGAGAAGGTATTATGAACCAGATTGCAGGATTACCGACCAGATTTGAGAAAGAGCCTTTTTATTCACTGGAAGAACTAGTGGATATTTTTCAAATGTGTATTCAAAAGTGGGAACTCTAACGAACTCTATTGCAATTTTCTCTTTTTCTTACTGTATTCAGACTGTCTCGATTATGAATTCCCACGGGGGTAGCATGGTATCTCCCACGCCTATAGCCATGTCAGGTGAGGCAGGATGGGAGAAATGAGGTCCCGGTCCTAAGTCCCTTGTGTCTCACTATGAACTGTGCAAGAAGGGGTGATGTGCTAACCCAGGAGTCAGAACCCAGTGCTACCACCCTGTCTGTGTAACTATGTGGCCTTGGGAGCACTGGGAACCTCTCTGAGCCGTGGTTCTCTCCTCTGTAAAACTATATCATTGATAGAACATCCCTCATGGGGACAGGTGGGGTTAAAGGAGGCAAAGCTCGCAGGTCCTGACACACAGTAAGGATTCAATAAAAATGGGTTATTTTTTCCCGTGATCTCTTTTGTTGGCCCATTCTAACAGGGCACTGAGACATAGGCAGGGCCTCTAAAAATTGCCCAACCTTTAGAAACAATTAGAACCACTCAAAGCTCATTTAAACCAAGGCCTTTAGGAAATACATGTGCGATAGTTTCTCTTTCTTTGTAGATCTGGGTTTCCTAGCTTACCCCTGGTCATGGTTCAGTGATGTAATTACCCAACACTTGGTAGGATGACAGGTGACTCATAGAAAGGGTCTTAATACCCTCTTAGGCAGAAAACCACCTCCCTGTTAAAACAGGCCTCAGAAGGGAACACCCAGCAGTTCTCATAATCCATTTAGAAAGAGCATAAGCAAAGAAGTGACTTATCCCATGCAAAATTCTGAGAAGCAGTGACAATTTCTAACACACTTAGGAATTAACTGGGATATCGAATAATTGAGTGTGGACAGCCAGCATTTACTTGCCTGGCTTCTGGGTTTGCCTTGAGTGGGAGAAGTTGTTGCAAGGAGTCTGCACAAGGACCCAGGAAGAAGCCGAACAGGCTCAGAAATGTCATGATATATTTGGGGTCAACATTCTTCGGAATTATAACACAAGCCAGTGGAAAATAAGGTTCAGTTTATAGAGAATATATTTCTTAAATACAGCATCTCAGGAATATATTTCATCTGTAAGGAAGTCAGCTGAACTCAATGATGTATAAGTAAGTAGAGAATAAGACAAAATGACATACAAAAATTGAGCAGGCAGTGGCTTCCAAAAGACGAAAAATCCATTCCTCTGCCCTGCATTCGGAAAAGTCCCTCATTAGCCCAGGCTTGTTCTGAGACATCCCCATAACTAGGGGATGAGAGGGAGAGATATTCCAAAATGCAGTCTCCCTGCTATTTGTGTTGTAGGCATGTCTTCCTCCTACCTCAGTTATACATCTGCTGCTGTACTTTTAACTTCCTTTCTGCCATTTTGTACCAACTGAGTTGGATATTCAACTGACCATATTACCTAGAATAACTCCTTATGCCAGAGGTCCTCAAATATGATCTGTGGGGCCCTAGTTCTACACGGCATTCCTATGGAAATGTTCCCAGCCACTACATTTCTGCTTCTTGGAGATACATGATGCATGGGAACATGAAATTAAAGGCCCCGAGAAGTCCTGCACCAAATAAACCTATTTCACTTCTTAAACTTGTTGTTAAAATTATTTTTACCATAATATCTCCACCCCATTTGAGGGGTAACTTCTAATTACATCCCACAAAAACTATAACCCAAGGAATAAATTTTAAGAAACTCAAAGACTTCTGAAATTCCTTATGATGAATTTGAGTCCATGGAACCTCAGTCCTTAAAGATTTTCTCCAATGGACCATTTTGTGGCCTCTTATCAACCTTCTGAAAAATAACTATAAATTGGGTCTTATTGGTTGGATTTAGAGTTTCTATTCTATTCTATTGATTGCAAACATCCACCCTTGAGATGTACTTCTCTGGACTGATAGCCTCCCGATGGCATTCCCTTGTGGTGTAACAGACCAAGTTCGGTGCATCTCATTTACAAAGTCAAAGATTACAATGTGCATCTCTATTTACTTTTATAACTAAAATAGACCTTTTTGGAGCCAACATGGGGTTTGAACTCATGACCCTGAGGATCAAGACCTGAGTTAAGATCAAGAGTCAGACACCTACCCCAACTAGACCTTTTAATGTAAATATTCAAGCATGCCTTTACTAAATACCATATTTTAAAAATCTTATTCACAAGACTCAAAGAAATACTAGCAGTGAGCTCTAAGTAACCAGGATCTTCAGGCTTCTTTCCCATGCTCCTAAATATTGTTTTCAAGGTATTCTCCAAGGGTACCTCCCAGTTGGACCCAGTTCCTCCAGTGCTGGGACTTAAGTTCGCTGGGTAGCTCTTTCTGCTAGATGTTCTTTGTGCTACTAAGGGCTCTTACCTTTGACTCTGCTCACCCTAGGAAAGGCATGATGCTCATTGTCTATTCCTCCACCCCAGCTGGCCCAGGACTAGGTTCTTTCTTCCATGGTTTCCTTTCTGTGTTTAGAGGTAAAAGGAGAGAGGATGTGGTGACTCTTAACCTGCTGTTGCCTTTGTACCTGTTGCTCCTTTTCAGGACATCTTGGGCTGTGGGGAGTTCCTGATAGCCAGTTCTTTCTTTCACCTTTAAATCTTTAAATTCAAACCAGAAATTTGAATAAATGGACTGTGGAGATGGTGGGCATCACACCTAATTCTGGGTCTATCACTGACTTGCTGTGTGACCCTGAGCAAGTCACCAGCCCGGTGCTCACCAGATGGTAGCTCTTGGTATTATTCTCCGGCCCAGTGTTTCTATCTGTAACATGAGATGGTTGGACTAGACAATTTTTGAGTTTCTGCTTGAAAATTCTATGGATGCTTCGCTTACTCATTGAATGTACAGCTGGTTCCCTTGATAACTTGGCAAACTTTATTGCTTGGCTTTTGCCACCAGAATGATCTTTTAAAAAGAGAGCCAGAGTTACTAAATTTCAACTTAATATAGAATCATTGGATTTCCGGGCTCACCCACTCTAGTCTCTTATTTTACAGACAAAGATCAGAACTTACCACTTACAAATAAATGGAGCAGGTTATAGCAAAATTTTGAAAGAGATATAATAATTTTTATGTAATACCAAGGGGGATAAATTGCCTCTCTCTGTTTTTCTCTTGCTTTTCCTCCTTCCCTCCTTCCTTCCTATTTTTCTTAGATGAGCTCTTAGTTATTAAGTGCTTCCAGATCTTTTTTATTTCACAGTTGCAAAATAAACATTTCTCGGTTTTGGCTGTGTCAAGTACCTTGGCATTATGATTGGAAAAATGTTGGGCATGGAAAGGCACTTCTATATTAAGGAGAAGCAGGAGAATGCAGACTAGCAGGGGTGTTAACTAGAATGTTCTGGGTCTCTGGATCCCCATTTGCAGAGGGAACCTGTATAAAAGACGGAGGAAAGAAAAGGGGGTACAATTCTTTGATATCCTCAGACCAAGTAGAAGATGATTTTTTCCATTTCTGGGAAAGTGGTAGTGACCCCAAGGGCAGGTGTAGGGTTCTATGTTGGCCCCACTGTGCTATGCAGTGACTGTGGATAGAAGGGTCTTGGTTGGATAGAAAGTGTTCAGCTCTGCTCCTCCAGCCCAGTCTGAAAGCTGGAGCTGCATGTCCAGACCAGGGTTCCCACTGTGCTGGATCCTAGTCCTATATGGCTGTGCTGGTTCCCAGTCCTGCATGGCTATACTGGTCTTGGTGCTTTTTGGTGTCTGTTCATCATCCTTATCCCATTTAGCTTTCCTCCCTATTGTTAGTGTGCCTGATGAAGCAGCAGAACCCTGGACAGGGATAGAAAGCTTATGTGGGCTCCTAATGCACTGTCTGACTTTGAGCAGATTGCTTGAAACATTTTATTTTCTGGCTTTTCTGCTTACTAAGGAAAATCGTACAACTCAGAAAAATATAAGGAAAAAAAAAATAAAAGACCCCATAATCCCACAGCCAGAGACATTCAGTGTTGGTCTATTTTGGGTTTTTCTTTTAGACTAGCTCTGTCTGTGTATCTATATCTCTATAGATGTCATAATTGCATTTCATTAAAAAAACTCCATGTACCTCTAATATTCTCATGCTATTATTACATAACCACCATTACATACACCATGATTTGCTACCCCCTACTGTTGGACATTCAGGTTTCTGTTCTTCTGAATGATGCTACGGTGACTATTTTTATTAAGGATATCTGTCCATATTTATAAGTATTCCCTTAGGCTTTATTCCTGCAAGAGTCAAGAAGTATGATCAAACGAGCAGCTTATGTTCTAGACTCCAACTTTCTCACCTACAACAAAGTCCAGCAGAAACCCCAATATAGCAGCAAACACTTCCCCAGTGTCCCATGTGCCGGCCCTGACTCTAAGAGCTTTCCATGTCCTAACTCATTTAATCTCACTGGTGGCCCTGTGGGTAGCTTCCTGTCAGATAAGTAGCTTGCCCAAAGTGGCGCAGCCGGTAGGACTCAATCCAGGGGGTCTGGCTCATAGTCCTTGCTCTGAACTCTTCTGCTCATACGGCCTCCAAGGAAAGGACTAAACCCAGGGATCGCTAGGTCTCCTTCCCTCCTCACATTAACTGCACTATTTTATCCTACACTAGCCATGTGCCCGGGTAACGTGGCTGCCTGGTAGGAGTTCCTTGAATCTTCTTCATCTGCCCATTTGTGTTCCTGATGAGGTGGGGGGTCTCTCTGTGTGTGAGTGGGTGTGAGTGGGTACGTGTGTATTGTATGTGCCTATAGAGATTTGGGAATGGAACGGAGCCAGCAGAGAAGTGTGTGAAATGGGAAAGCATGAACAATCTATTGACAAAACAATAAAACGCAGGCTATCTCTGCTATCAGTTATAGATAACATCATGGTTTCCTTTTTATCTTAAGGTTCTCAGGCCCTTTGGCTGGGAAATTTGTCATTTTATAATGGGATTGTTGCCTCGGCGCAGCAGGGATGGGACTGGCTGTGGCTGTCTAGCACAAGCTCCATCCCAGGAGCACATGTCTGCACCTATTATCTGAAGAGTCCCTCCTCTTCCTGAGCTGCCACGCCTGCACTGTCCAGAGCATTGCTGTGTATGGCCATCCATCCCATAGGGAAAGAGATCATCGACAGACTCATCCCTGGAATGACATGTCCACGCTGCTTCTAGTGCTTGCTCAAGAGAAAGACTGCTGAGCCTCCTTGGGATTCTGACCTAGAAGGTCTGGGAGAAGCCAGGAATCTGCCTTTATAAGATGTGTGCTCCAAGCAGTTACCTTGAGGAAGTTTGTGAAACCTTAGGCAGTGGGTCTCAACCTTCATAGGGCATCAGAACCACAGAGAAGTTTAAAAAAAAAAAATACCACTTCCTGCCCCCTTGGCTGTTTTGTCCAGTCTCCCTCCCCAATTTGAATAATTGCTCTAAGATGGGGTCCAGGTGCAGCATTTTTTTTTTTAAAGCTTCTCAAGAGACTTCCATGTGCAGCTGGTGTTGGGAACTACTAGTCTAAGAAATTCTGGTGAGAATAACTTCACACTTTTACATTTAAGTGCACTTCACATTATAGACCTCTTCCACAATTGCACATCACAACAATCCACTAATGTCAGGAGAGCAGGCATTTTTATGATTGACCCTGGCCCAGAGACGTTGACCGAATGGCCTAGGGTTGCATAGCTTCTCCCTAAGTCAGCAGCAGTGCCCAGGCCAGTCCTGCCAAGCCCTCTGGGAGGAGGCAACCTTCCTCCCCTCTTAAGATCTTCTAGGATCAGGTCATCTTAGCTTCCATCAGCCGCCCCCTGTAGTGTGGATGATAGGCTCTTTCTGCTCCTTCTCACCCACATCCCTCCTCTTGCAGCAGCTGCTCCGTCTCTGAGAGCATCCTTGTGAAATGTGCAGTTACGCTTTCCTCCCCCGCCCCCCCCAAGCTGCGTCCCGCTTTACGGTTAGATAACGGCTCTGAGGGACAGAAGCCCAAGGAACCTGGACAGGGCACATCACCCACAGCAGTCTGACCTCAGCCTCCAATCTAACCCTTCCCTGCTGGTCCTCTGCAGTGAGTGTGGTGCAGGACAGGAGCAGGGAAGTCACATCCCCCCGCAGCTGCCTTGGTGTCAGTGGGATACACTCCCTTCTCCCCAGCTGGAACCTCACGTCCTGAATTCTCACAGTCACCCCCAAAGCTTCTCTCCCCTGCACCTATCCACCCTTCCATTCCACCTCCCCACCCCACCCCGACAGCGTTAAAGCCCACCTGGGTCCTTCCCGTGAGGCTGCTCTGGGGGCCGGAGGCCCTTGCAGTGTTGAGTCCCCACTCCGGACATCAGGCTGGTTGAACAAGGTGGAGCAGGGAGAGAGGCACATAACCAGGTAACTGCAGGCTCCCCTCCGCCGACCTCCACCCCGCAGCCATCTCTAGGCTCAAACTCTCCCGACTCAAACCAACCGCTCTGGCTGCCCTTTCCTCTCCCTCTCCTTATTCAAACCTTTACTCAGCACGGGCTGTGTCCTGGAGCGGCTCCCAGCGACTGCGGGCTCTCGGTGTCAGGCTCCTGCAGCCTCCTTCCCCCGGAGTCTGGGGGCGGGGGCGGGGAGGAGGCGCGGCCTTGCCTCCGCAGCAGTGCGGGCCTCAGAACTGCGTGTCCGTGCCCTGGGCAGGATTCCCCTTCACCTGCCTATTCAGCAGCCTTGTGACTGAGAGGCTGCCGTAGTCCGCAGATTCCTGCAGCAGTCTCATCTTTCCCACGGTTCGGGCCTGCCCACTGTCGGTTGCTGGCTGATTTGGGGGGTTGGTGTGGAAGGTCAGTCAGGGTCCTCAATGACGTTTGATACCCCCGGGACAGAATTTCAGGAAAAGCACATGCTTTGCTGGCAGGGCTGGCCCCCTCCTCTTAGTCAACAACCCTATGTGGCTTTTCTGCCCCATTGGAGGATTTGGAAGGAGGGGAGGTGGGATTGGATGGACAAGCCCTCCTTTCTCAAAGCAAGGGAAGCAGTGAAGTTTCCCATGGTAGAGAGTGACTGGTTTGGTGAATCTTCACTGTTCCTGTTGGATGTCATCAGATAGACCGGTTCTAAGAGGGTCCAAGAACCTTTCACAGTTGCCCCTGCCACCCGCAAGGCTTGAACTGCTCCGTCATCCACAAGGCTGAACCTCCAACAGATAAGTCAGGACCCTTGGACCCCCGGCTTTGGTGGATTGGAGGAGTGTTGAATGTGAACCAATCTGAGCCTCTTTCCCAGAAACTCTCAGTTGGGACAGATCAGTCTGGGCTAGTCTCTCTTGGAAGAGATGGAAAACCTCCCAGCCTCAGGAGCTGGAGGGGGTGTCATCTATTATACAGATTCACTTCCTTATTTTATAAATGGAAAAAATTGAGGTCCCAAGAAATCACACGATTGGGCCAAGGCCACATGGCTGTTATGGTTACTTTACTACAGAGCTGGTTTGAAGTCCAAAGTGTTAACTCACTTACTCTCTTGACTAAGTGATGCCTCTACAACTAATCTCCCATGAAAATCTGTGTTCCATTCAGATTTTGAAGAAATCCTAGTAGCCAGGCCCTGCAGGAGAGCCTTATGGGGTGCCCACAGACTTCAGCATCAGATTGACCTAGGTTCGAATCCTGACTTTCCCACTCACTAACACTGGGTCTGTGGGCACAGTTCTTATTCTCTCTCTTTTTAAATAATTTTTCTTTTAGAATTTATTTATTTATATATTTGAGAAAGACAGAGAGAAAGAATGAGCAGGGGAAGGGGCAGAGGAACAGGGAGAAGCAGATTCCTTGTTGAATAAGGAGACCCTGGCAGGGCTCTATCCCAGAACCCTGGGATCATGATCTCAGCTGACGGCAGCCACTTAATTGAGTCACCTAGGTGTCCCCATTTCTCACTCTCCTGAGGCTGGTATTCCTCAACTGTAAAGTGGGAATCATTATACTTATTTCAGAGAAATGTCACGAAAGTTTTCTCATGTGGATAAGATGTGCTTAGCACGTAATCATTGTTCAATAAAAGAAAGAAGGCTTCTTGGCCAAAATATGTAATAGTTCTCCCTTTCACTATGCTCTAAATTCTGTAGCTGGCTTGTTTTCAGAATTATTTAGCACCTTCCCACTTGTAGTTGGGAGAACAGGGGGCTTCCTTGTGCCTTTTCTCCAGACTCCAAGGGAGGTGACTCTGCACAGAACCTGCGTATCAACCTGCTAGGCCTTGATCATTCCTCTCAGACTTGGGGCAGCTTAGATGTAGAGAGAGAGAGAGATGGTAGACCCTGGTGATTTGAAAGAAACAGGTTCCTCTCTGTTACATTTTTTTTTTTTTTTTAGGTTTGTGAAATCCATTCAACCTGTGATCTGATCTTTATTAAAGGACTACTCTGTGACCCCCTCCCCCACCCCAGGCTGGCAGGTGGCTCGCTGAGTAAGAGCATATGAAGAGTACAGGGCATAACTAGTAGAAAGAGACTCTTCACACCCGGTCATTTCTGAGGCCAGGGGCATTGGCCTGTGAACCTCTGAGACAATGTGCCTTTTGAAACTCTTTTGAGAGTGGCTAGGGTGAACACTGGCTTGTACCTCCTGACAGCTGTGCCTTGTGGCCTCATAGAAGGAACTTTTACTGGACTTGCAATGAGAAAGCCGTTCTTTCCTCCTTGTGTCATTTAAACCTTAAATCACCACATCTGAGCTTGACCTCTAGTCATCACCTCTTCCTAGAACAAATCCCCATGGAACGTCCATCTCCCCAGGGCCAGAGAGGATCCCACCTCCCTCCACCTCCTCTTGGATTCCCATCTCTCTGAATCCTGAATCTCCTTCAAACACCACCCAGCTCATATCCAGCTTCCTTCATGAAGTCTTCATATGGACTGACCTGCTCATTTTGTACTTAATGGAAGGTACCTTGTGTTGATATGTACATTTTCAGATTCTAATCCTTTCTACAGATACTTACAACACCAGTCCTCAGCCCTGAAAGGGTTGACAGCCTCCTTAAAAAATATGTGTCTTGGAGCACCTAGGTGGCTCAGTTGTTTAAGCATCTGACCCTTGATTTTGGCTCAGGTTATGATCTCAGAGTTATGAGATTGAGTCCCAGATTGGGCTTCACACTGGGCAAGGAGCCTGCTTAAGATTCTCTCTGCCCCTCCCCCCAATCATTCTCTCTCTCTCTCTCTCTCTATATATATATATAGATAGATATAGATAGGTATGTCTATCTATATATCTGCATGTGTGTGTGTGTGTGTGTGTGTCTGTCTGTCTGTCTGTCTGTCTCTGTCTATCTTAAGTGCAGTTGGACTATCATTTCCTTGAAGGCAGGAGATCGCTCTCATCTTTTCTTAACTCAGCAACTCCGTGTCAGGGAGATATTGACTGCATCTAACCGTAGTGTTTAAAAACAAAGAACAAAATACCAAAAGAAAATTTATTATCTCTTACAACTTGGAGTCTTGAGGAGGGACAGGACAGTTCCAGGATTTTTAAGTGATTTAAGTATTGCTATGTAACAAACCACTTCAAAACTTAGGGGTTTGAAGCACCCATTATTTCTTAGCTCCCAATTCAGCAGATCAGAAATTTGAGCTGAGCTTAGCCTGGCAGTTCTTTTGGTCTCATCTGACCGATGCTTCCTTATGCCTCTGTGAATAGCTTTGTGTTGATCAGATGGTAGTCCTTCTGGGGATTGGCTGGCTGTTGGCCAGGAAGCCTTAGCTCTGGTCAGTGGAGCTGACAGCCCTCTAGCAGGTGGCCTGGGGTCTTTCTTACGGTGGGTGCAGGAGCCCAAGAGCAAGCAGACGTGTCAAAGCCACTTGAGATTAAGAGTTAGAATGGGTACAGACATTTCTGCTGTATACTATTGGCTAAAACAATTCACCAGGCAAGTCCAGACTCAAGTAATGAAGAAATAGACTTTGCCTTTTGGTGGGAGTAGCTGCAAAATCATATTGCAAAGGGAACATGAAGAGTTTGAACCATTGTTGCAATGTCAGCCATAGCCATAGTTAGGGCTCAGAGGATTCTGTTCCTTGGAACTCGCTTGTCTTTCATGTCTTTCTTACAAATGGCAGCATTTCCAAGTACCATCCCTTCACATCACAACGTCCTAAAGCAGGAAAGGACAAGCTTTTCTAGACATGAGGAAACCTCCATGTATCTCCCACCAACCTCTCTTAGGCCACGCTTAGGACCCATCCTAACCAGTTTCATTAGTGGTGGGTAAGATTACTGTTCAACATATTGTTGGGAGGACCCAACGTCTTTGAGGTGCTTCCCTTCCAGACTCCTGAACAAAATAGGGGTTCCGAGAGCAAAGAAGCAGGGGAGAGGGGTGGCAGCTAGGCCAGGAATCAGTAGGGGGTGGAGGAAGCAACTTACACAGTATCTTGTGCCATAGATGTTTTTCTTTCTTTCTTATTTTGGGATCTAGTTTCTTTAAACCAGCAGACCAAAACACACCCAGGACCCAGTTTTTGTTTTGTTTCTGTTGTTGCTGTTATTGTTATTTTTTCTTTTTCTTTCTTCTTTTCTTTTCTGGACAAATGGCAAGATGGAGAAATTCACCCCGAAATAAGGAATAGGAGGAAGTACTCACACCCAGGGATTGGATTTAATCAATATGCTTATAAATAAAATGTCCGAACTAGAAATTTATTTTATTTTATTCTAAAGATTTTATTTATTTATTTAACAGACAGGCAGATCACAAACAGGCAGAGAGGCAGGCGGTGGGGTGGGGGTGGGGGGAGAAGGCTCCCCGCTGAGCAGAGAGCCTGATGTGGGGCTCAATCGATCCCAGGACCCTGAGACCATGACCTGAGCCGAAGGCAGAGGCTTAACCCACTGAGCCACCTAGGTGCCCCTGAACTAGAATTTTAAAAGAATGACAATAAAGATACCAGCTGGGCTTGGGGGGGAGGAATGCATAGAAGAAATTACAGAATCCCTTATTGTAGAGATTAAAAAAAAAAACACCCTAAAATTTAGTTAGCCTGAAATAAAAATGCCATTACCGAGATGCAGTCCAGAGTGGAGGCTATAAAAAAGTGGATGAACAAGTCAGAAGAGAGAATCAGTGATATAGAAGATAAAATGATGGAAAACACGGAAGCTGAAAAGAAGAGGGAAAGAAGACGATTAGATCATGAAGGTAGACTTAGGGAACTCAGTAATATCCATATTATAGGAGTCCCAGAAGATGAAGAGTGGGGAAAAAGGACAGAAAGTTTATTTGAACAAATTATAGCTGAGAACTTTGCTAATCTGGAGAAGGAAACACGCATTCAAGTCCAGAAGGCACAGAGAACTCCCCTCAAAAAAAAAAAAAAATAGGTCAACACCTCAACATATTATAGTGAAACTTGCAAATTACAAAGATAAAGAGAAAATCTTGAAAGCAGCATCAGATAACAGGTCCTTAATCTATAAGAGTAGACACATACAGCTGGCAGCAGACCTGTCCGCAGAGACCTGGCAGGACAGAAAGGGCTGGCATGATGTATTCAACATGTTAAGTGGGACAAATATGCAGCCAAGAATACTTTATCCAGCAAGGCTGTCATTCTTATGTACATTGGTATTAAGCCCGCATGTGTCAGGCCCTGGAATCAAAGGTGGGCAGCACGTTAATGTTTTTAAAAAGGAAGGAGATTGTAAGAGATGGCAGACACATGTAAGCAACTGACTGTGATAGTATGGTGAGTGGCAGACACTGGGGGACAGGCTTTCTTGGTGTCCCTTACTCAACACACTGCTTTCTGACTGAGGGAGTGAAGTATAAAGATGATTGTAGGAATCAAGGCACAACTTTATTATGTATCCAAAGTAGCACCCAGTTGTGTGCAAAACTCAGGGTTCTGGAGTAGCAGGCTGAATGAAAACGTAGCTGAAAAAAAAAAAAATAAAGCACAACTGAAACTGCAGACAAATGATGTGGGGGAGGGTGCTCTTTATTCCTATCTACCTTATAATCTGTGGCCAGCTCTCTTGGCAGGGACTTGCAGGAGGGAGGGAGAGAGCAAGACACCAAGGTGGCCATAAACGCACTTTCCCAGCTGCTTTCACAGAGTGAAGGTCACATGGGTGGAGAGGAAAGTAGCCTGCTGTGACCCAAGGAGTCAGGAAGTGAAAGGTGGGCTGGTTATGAAGACTGATTTAAGTCACAGCAACTCTGTTAACTAGTAAAATGCAGCCCAACACATGATTTGGGCTCTAGTCTTGTAATGAGGAATGTAACCTTTCTGGGAAGCCATATGGGGAAAATCATAGAGGTGCTGCTGTAGAGTTATGTAGCAGGTACTCAGGGTAAGGCAGGAAGAGTAATGAATTCTTCCTGGGGAAGGTGTCCCAGGGAAGTGGACACGTCAGCGAGCCTTGTAGGAGGAGTCGGCGTTTTCGAGATCAAAGAGAAAATTCTTAATAGAAGGAATGCCTTGCTAGAGGCACAGACTCTGAGAAAGGGACGATGTGTTCAAGGAACTGGGAGTGTGGGTCAGGTGGGGTAAAAGGGCCCAGGGGAGGCTGGAAGATAGGTTGGACTCAGACTGTGAAGAACCATGAACCTGCTAGAAGTTGGATTCATTCTGAAGGGAACGAAGGGGAGCAAGCAAGAGTTTTAAATCAGAAGCATGGCACTCTCAGATCCCATTTTGAAGGGATCCCTTTGGCTGAACTGGAGGCACGAGCAGGAAAGAGACTAGGGGTGGGGACCCAGGTCCACTCTAGCCACGACAGCCTGACACAGGTGAAATAAAAAGCAGTCGGTAAAGTGTTTGAGGCATGGAAGAGAATGTGATAAACTTTGCTCTGAAAGTGCTACTGGTAATACAAACCTAATTTTGGGGGAATACATGGACGCTTTTGCAGGGTTTCATAGCAGAGATGCCATAACTAAAATCCGATTTTACAAATGAAAACAAAACAGAAAAAAGCAGTTCGACTTTTGGTCGATTTTATGACTGCTTTTAAATCCTCTGCCTTTAGGGGGCGGCAAACCTCTCTAAGGACCAAACTTTGGTGTACCTTGGATGGAAGGCTCCTACAGGAATCCAGGTAGAAGAGATTATAGTCGCTTACTGAGCATGTGTCAAGAGCTCATGGATGGATGGCGAGTGTGGGCTCTTCAGTTCAGAGGTGGATTTGAAAAGAACCTTTGTATTTGGGGTTTTGCTGTGCGAGGCTTCAGAAAATTGTCCTCTGAGTTTCTTACTAGTGGAAAATGTGCACACATACTGGGAAGGCAAGGAACAGAAGTGGGATGGGAGTGGTTGTCATCATCCCACTGACCTCATGGGGCAGAATGTCACAAATTCCATCTCTTCTGGGCCACTGCTCTCCGCCTGACCCACTCCAGGAGCCTGAGAAGCTCTCTCCAGCCTGCTGGGAGGGGGTGGTAAGGAACAGAGTCTCTTTTGTTCCTGAAACTTCCCCCATAAAATAGTCAAGCCTGCTGGGAACTAGTCAAGGGGAGATGTTTGAAAAATAGGCGTTTCCCACTTTTCAGAGTCACTTGGACCATCATTATCATATTTATTGGGGCTGTACTTGAAAAGCCATCAGAGGTCCAGGAAGCAATGCAGCTGTCCTCACTTTCTGCCTCCCAAGGCACCTACAATGCTCATTGGCAAACTTGCTGTGTGATTGCCACAATGCTACTGCTTTCCCTGGGCAGCAAAGGCAGGGGCAGAGGCTCCTATGGAAGTCTGGAGGAGTGGAGGCTAGCAGACAAAGAGTTTTGGTTTGTTTCTAGTTAAACCTATTTGTCAAAAGCTTTGCTAATTCTATAACCTTAAAAGTCTGAAGCAAGGGGTCCAGGCGTAGATTCAGGAATTCTTTACCCGAAGTCATAGACATGTTCCTCATCGTATTTTAGTGTTGAGTTATCTAAGCTATGACATCCTTCTCTTGCTAAAAGAGCCAGAGAAACACCTGGATAGAGTAGATACTTGCGATTTTTCTTCATTTGTTTGTTTGGGGTCTTATCTGTTTGCTGTTGACCTGCTGCTCCACTTTGGACAGAGCACATCATCTCTCTGTTCTACCTTCATTTCAGAATTACTATGAAAGTCACAAAACCATGATGAATTACACATAGAATGTCACATCACAGGTAAAAGTGCAGGAGTCATTTTATTTTTATGTATTTTTCTGTATTTTCAGGAAACTAAAATGAGGTTTTGGAAATCTGCCTTTACGTAGTTCACGTCCAGCTTATATAGTTTTAGGCACTGTCCATAAACAGTGGAAAATTTTGCAGATATTTGGTTAATTTCAACAATGGGACTGACCTTGATTAACTTGACATGACTCAAGCGAGCCAAAAACTTTCTTTCAGATCATAATCCTTGCTTGGAAATTGGAGAAAACAGTAGTAAGGCGGAGGCTTCCTGTACTCACTTTAAACTGAGGCTCTGTTTGGGCACTTTTTATATGCTTGGCTTCAAATCAGAGCTATTTGTGGGAAGTTAGGCTTTCTGGTGGTTATTTTACTCCAACCGGTAGTGAACCAATGGAAGAATTCTCTCTGTGGCATGAAACTAGAACTGAGAATTCCAAGTGAGCACTGAAAGCTGTAGTGGAAGGACGCAGACTCAGTGTCTCAGTATACTGGCCCCATGCACCTAGCTGTGTGATTTGGGGTGCATTACTTCACCTCATGGCGACTCGGTTCCCTCATCTGTGAAATATAGAAAAGACTGTCCATCTCCAAGGATGGCTAGTCTTATTCGAGAGATAATGTATTTAGCTTGTCCTCAACATACTCAGTGATTAATGTAAAATATAGCAATTAGTATAATTAGGCTGTAGAGCTTAGGTGCTGGTGGTTCTGCAATTAATTGGGTTCAGATAGTTTTCTTTTGGTTACAAGAGACCAAAAATCTGGCTCAAACCATTTTAATCAAAAAAAAAAAAAAAAAAAAAAAAGAAGAAAAAAAAATAGTCGGGGACCCCTGGTTCCCTGGTTGGCTCAGTTGGTTTAGCATCTGTCTGCAACTCAGGTCATGGTCCTGGGGTCCTTGGATGGAAATCCTACATTGAGCTCCTTGCTCAGGGGGGAGCCCGAGCTTCTTTTGTTTGGGGTTTTATCCTTCTTCCTCTTTCTTCTACTCCCCGGCTTGTGAGCTCTCTCTCTCTCTCTCTCTGACAAATAAATGAATAAAATCTTAAGAAAAAATTTATCAACTCTTATAACTTCAGCTAAAATTGGGTATCAGTAGGTAGAGCTATGATAGAGCAGGTGAAACATGGCAGGGTGTAGGGGGGTGAATGATCCCTCAGTAGGACCACCAAATTTAGCAAATAAAAATATCCACATCCAGATAAATTTCATAAAAACTTCAACTGCTGAATTTTTGTAATTCATTGAAAAATGCTGAATACAGGCCATTTAGGATGCCCTGAGAAAGTCAATACAGGAAGCAGGACAAAAATAATTAAATATGGGACATATTCCTCTACAGGATGCCTGGCAACCCTTCTCTTGGGATATTAACACCAATGAAATTCTACTCAGACCTGTAAACTGTGCCAGTAGATTCAATTAATTTCATCCTCATATCAATCAAATTAACCAGACCTTTTGCTGGAAAATGCACAATAAATCTAAGGTCCATACTATGTTACTTGAAAAATGATCAAATTCTTCTAAAATTTTTGGCTTAAAAAATAATAAAACTGAACTTTAGGTACCATATAACCCAAGAGTTAAGCTTTTAATCTTTCTTGATGTAATTTTGCTGTCCATATTGGTTTCAGATGGCAGTAAGATGACTAGTAACCCCAGGCGCATATTCTTCTGGGTTCTAATCCAATAAAAAGAGTATTTCTCTTGACCTGACAAAATCCTATAATCTGATTTTCATTGGTCAGAATTCTATCTCATTCCCTTATCTGGGCAAATTATTAGGCCAAGGGAATGGCATACTCTGATTGGACATATAAATGGATCACATGCACACCCTTGGAGCCAAGGTTGGAGTCAATTTTATCCAAAGCATGTGGACTGAGCCTGGGGGCTGGAGATGGTTCTCTGAAGGAAAACTGCTGCTCTGTAGCAAGAAGAAGGGATAAAATGATGTTAGGTAGAGAAAAAAAGTAACTCCTTTAACCCCAAACAAAATGAACAAAAATAGCAAATATCTACCATATCCAGGTATTACTGTAGTTCTTTTAGCAAGAGAAAGATGTCATAGCTTAGATAAATTGACACTAAAATATGACAAGCTTCACGCCCATGACTTCAGGTAAGGAATTACTGAATCCGCACATGAATTCTCTGCTTCAGCTTTTAAGATCATATAATTATCAGTGCTTTTGCGTACTTCTTTTTAAGAAAGCTACAAGTACATTTTAAATATTGTAATAGAATCATTGTATCATTCTGATTATTAAGATAATGTAACATGAAGGCATACGGAGCAAAGTAAATTTAACCAGTAACCCCACAATCCAGAGGTAACTCCCATCAATATTTTGGTATAATTATTCCAGATGTTTTTCATGTATGTGTGGGTGAGGGATGGTGTCTTGGACAAATATTTAAAAATAAAATCAAACTTAGAATTACTTCATTACCCTTTTAAATTTAACAATATGTCAGGACATCTTTTCATACTGATACAGATTTAAAAAATTACAACTTTAAGGACACATACATTTGAAGAAAAATACAACTGTTTAACCACCCTTACCTTAATTCCATTTTTTGTGATTATGAGTAATACACTGGAGAAATATCCTTACCTGTTATATTTATTATCTAGTAATTTCTTGTGACTAAATTCCTAGAAGTGGAATTGCTGTGCCGATAATTAGGTTTAAAGATTTGACATGAATTAGTAAAATACCCTCCAGAAAATCATGCCTGTACTGGTTAGGGTTGTCAGATAAAATAATTGATTTGCCCAATTAATAAAATAAATAAAATAATTTATTTGCCTAATTAATTTGAATTTCAAATTAGCAGTGAATTTTTTAAAAAAGATTTAATTTATTTATTTGACAGAGAGAAAGAGAGATCACAAGAAGGCAGAGAGGCAGGCAGAGAGAGAAGGGGAAGCAGGCTCCCTGCTGAGTAGAGAGCCCAGTGCAGAGCTTGATCCCAGGACCCTGAGATCATGACCTGAGCTGGAGGCAGAGGCTTAACCCACCGAGCCACCCAGGCGCCCCATCAGTGAATAATTTTTTATATAAGAATGTCCCCAGTGGGTAAACTGGGTTTTTTGCTTGTTGGTTTGTTTTCTTTTTAGCTTAAAAATAAAAAAAAAAAAAGAAGAAGAATGTCCCCAAAATTGCAAAATCATGTGAAATTTAAATTTAACTGTGGATCCTGTAAATTTTTTTTTTTTTAACATTCGGGTGCTATTTTAATTAAACAGCATTGCTGAGTCTACTAAAGTTCTACGCAGTATATTAAACACTGGTAATACAAAGAGAAGCATAATAGATTTCCTTTCCTTGGAGGAGGAAAGGAGCCTGTATTTTTATTTGCTCTAAGATTGGGTATAAATCTCAGTTCACAAATCCATTAGTGGCTCTGCAACCTCATTGGCAGGCTAGGAGTCCCAGGCCTCAGGTCTGGCCTTGGTGCACTCAACAGCCATTCCCTGCAAGGTATGGTCATCTCCACAGATGCAACTATCTAGTCGTGTGTGGGTCCCTGCTTTCATTGTCAACCTCTGAGCTCTGACCTGGATGTTAAGGAGGGATCTCTGCTTCTCATATTGAATTGGCTGCTAGGGATACTGTAAGGAAATGTCACATGCTGGGTGGCTCAAACAACAGGAATTCATTTTCTTACAGTTCTGGAGGCTAGAATTCCATGATCAGGTGCCAGCAGGTTTGTTTGTGGGGAGATCTCTCTTCTGGTTTGGAGACCATGGCTTTCACACTGTGCTCTCATATGACCTTTCCTCTGTTCACACACACACAGAGGGTCAGTGTCTACTCCTTTTTCTAGGACACCAATCCTATGGGACCTGGGTCACACCACTATGACCTCATTTAAGCTTACATTAATTACTTCCTTAGGAATCCCCCTCTCCAAATATAGCTATACTGGGCATTAGGGCTTCAGCGTATGGGTACTGGGAGGATACAAATAATCAGTCCATAATATGTATCCTTAAAGGTGTTCTCCTCTTACTATTGCTTTCAAAGACTCTTGAGGAATTCAGACTTTTGAAAAACAAAACAGGCAACTTCTGCTTATAAATAGAATAACAAAATTTGTCATTTGGATTAAAAAACTTGAGAAGAACTCCATTGAAAGATGTGTAACCTTTATAAATTGAATATAACTTGTCAAAGCAGCGTAACTTCTTCTTCATTTTTTAAAAAAGATTTTATTTATTTATTTGACAGAGACAGAGAGCACAAGTAGGCAGAGAGGCAGGCAGAAAGAGAGGGGAAGCAGAAGCAGGTTCCCTGCTGAGCAGAGAGCCCAATGCAGGGCTCTATCCCAGGACCCTGAGATCATGACCTGAGCCAAAGGCAGCGGCTTAGCCCACTGAGTCACCCAGGCACCCCAGCAACATACCTTCTAAATACTGGTTTGTTTTTTTTTTTTTTTTGGCACACAAAGCCATCTTGTAGAAACATAAAAAGTGCACTCTCTCTTTATCTATCTCTGTATCTATCTATCTATCTATCTCCTGGAAATATATTGACAACAGTAATGGCCTTAGCTTCCAGCTACTAGTTACTATGCCTTATACAACAATACTATCTTAAATCCTCATGACATGAGGCAGCTTCAATCCATGTTTTCAATTATTAGATGAACAAGAGTAACTGGGCTTAGGTCAGCTCTGTGGCACTCCAAAAGCAGTGTGTGGGTGTGTGTGCATGCGTGCGCACGCGTGTTTTCTGTGTAGAAGGGATATGTGTGATTTTCAGTTTCTCTTTTATAGTTTTCTGCAGGCCCTTATTGCTGGAACAAGGTGAATGAGTGTCTATTTTCTAGGATCAGAGAGTTATTTCTATCTTGAAAAACGATAAGGGGTGGTTATTGAAATTAAGAGAGAAACAGAAGAAATCATCAGCTCTGTATGAGATGTTCATGGCATCCAAACAGCTCTGAATATTCTAGGTGGGCTGTTGACATGATGGGTATTAAATGGTACCTTGTTTGTTTGTTTGTTCATGTATTTATTTTAAGATTTGATTTATTTATTTGACAGACAGAGATCACAAGTAGGCAGAGAGGCAGGCAGAGAAAGAGAGAGGAGGAAGCAGACTCCCTGCCAAGCAGAGAGAGCCTGATGCAGGGCTCGATCCCAGAACCCTGAGAACATGAACCAAGCTGAAGACAGAGGCTTAACCCACTGAGCCACCAGGCGCCCCTTAAATGGTACCTTGTTTCATCGGCATTTCATTGGTGATGAAAATGGACGCACATGCTGTTAAAGGTAATGTGAACACCAAGCTGTGAGAGTGTCCCGACAGTGCCACTATCGTTGTCTGAAGCACAAACCCCAGCCCTCAACTCACTGCGTGCTACTTTTCCACCTTTCTAGGAAGGTGTAGGGCTTTGGTGATACACCCAGGGGAGCAAGAAATTTTATCAAGCTCAAGTTTTCAAGGAATGCCAAATTCTACATCACTCACAGAAATGGCAAAAAACTTGGGGAAGAGCTGTTGAGCCTAACTTTGAAAACAGTGATGAAGGAAGCGAGTGTGGATACAAGACTGACACAGTCAGTGGTTCACACTGGGTCCACCAAGAGGCAGGATCATCCAGATTTCTGGTCCCAGCCTTCTCCTTCTCATGTGACATGGCCCCGCCCTGGGGAAGGCAGTCCATTTGGAGAGTGACCCCTGCTAGCTATTTCCAGAGACTGATTTTGGGGGCAAAGGAAGGTGTCCTTAAAAGTACCTGCATGGGGGGAGCACCTGGGTGGCTCAGTTGGTTAAGCACTTAAGTCTTGGTTTCGGCTCAGGTCATGATCTTGTGGTCGTGGAATCAAGCCCCACACGAGGCTCTATGCTCAGTGCAGAGTGTGCTTCAGATTCTCTCTCCCTCTCCCCCCACCCCCGCTCTCTCTCTCCCTCATAAATAAATAAAATCTTAAAAATAAAAAGAAAAAAATACCTGCGTGGGGAATTCTTGAGTTTAGTATTGTTCAATGATATTACATTGTAGACATGAGAAATTTAGGATTCACCATGACTATTTTAGCTTGTGTCTGATAGGGAGTCTTATTCTCTAGAAGGAAATTTAAAGAATATTTGGCTTCTCATTCAATTCTAAATACGTCAAAAGAAAACAGTTGATTAATTTATTCTTGTTTTAGTCAGCAAAGGGTTAAGTTAATGTCAGGTTAGCAGATAGTCTCTACTTGTGCAGGAATCATAAACAAGAGGTGCTCAACATTAGATGTTCAAATTTAGACCCCCCTCCAAGTGCCCTGTCTTACGCTGGACTTGGAGTTTTGTGCACTAGCTAAAAATTGGTCATTTTCATGGGCCCTATCAACTGGTCAGTGTCCCCTGTCGTCCCTGTACAGCAAAGAACGTGTAATAATTTGGCTAAAGCACAAAATGTAAGTGTTAAACTTCACTGAACTGAAACAAGATAAAAATCATTAGTTTTGCCTAAAGTGCTGAATCTTTAGCTTTAATCAGGTGCTTACTAGAATTCAGACAACTGAATGTGTATTGAATTGTGAAGGAAGAGAATGCATTTACAGATCATATGTGAAGTGCTAGAAATGTATTATGGATGACAATATCTAAAAGCTAGGTATAAGGAAAGGTTTTATAATATATAAGCTCTCCAGATAGACACCCCATACAACACATAATCTTCTGCTCATATTACATCAATGCACATTTCTAGAAATTATATGTGCAGATGAGAACTGGAAGTATAGAGAAGAGTGAGTTGCAGGACTTCAAGAAAAAAAAAAAGTATGCAGTCTCCAAGTCCTAGTATTTTAGGATAGCGATGAGACTGATAAATAACTCTTATTCAAACCCAAGCAAAGTGGTGTTTTCAGTAGTAAAAGGTGATGTATCTATAGATCAGTACATAGGTATTGAATTCCTACCATATTCTGGAGAGTGGGGATATAATGATAAAAAATGATTTCCTGCTTTAGTGACGAGATTGTAAGTATGTGTGCATGCATATGTGTGTGTGTGAGTGTGTGTGTGTTTATGTGTGTGCGTGTGTTGATGGTGAGGGTGGATGCAGATACTAATCCAGTCAGCCCACATGTAAAACTGCAACTGTGACAAATGTGACCAAGTACAGATATCCACATGCCTGTGCTCTAAGAGCTTAAAATTGGGAGATTTGATTTAATGTTATTGTAGCTGATATTTGAATGATGAGCAGAATGGAAGTAGGCAAATGTTCTAGAAACAGCATTCCAGGCAGGGATAACAGCATGTGCAAAAGTCCTGTGATGGAAAAAAGAAGATGAGCATGGGAGACTGGGGTGGCAAGGGAAAGGGCAAGCAAGTAAGGCAGAGGATTAAGAGCTTCATCTTAGTGGACGAGCAGTATGACAATGAGCATATTTAAAGCAAGTTCCAGTGGAGTGATGTGGTCAGATTTGTACTTGAAAGTATTAGTCTTCCATGGTATAATAGGCTGATGGCCTGAGGATATAGGGGACTATTAAAAAACTTATGCAACATCTGGGAGGAAGATGGAGCTAGGGCAGTAGTTTTGGAGGTAGAAGGTGAATGAATTGGAGGGCCATGAAGGGGATGAGGGCTTCGGGACATGGGGATGGATTAGAGACATTTATTAGAGAGAAAGAGGTGGAGGAGAGGAAGAGGATAGCTTCTAGGATTAATAATATAAAAGTGTAGGGAATCCCATACTCACTTCCTTTTGGTATCAAAATTAAATATGATTCAGGAGTGTGTAGGGGGTGAAAGCAGTGAGCATATTTAGAAATCATTTGATTTTTATTCAAGCAATACATGTACATGGTTTAAAAAGCCAGATAATACTAAAAGGCTTCTGAGGAAAACCAGCAGGCCCTGAGTCCTCAGAGGTAATCACATTCAATAATTTTAACAGTTTGTTTCTGGTATTTACTTTTATTTTTCTCTGTAAATGCTTATATTGCTCTGTCTTGAATTCTTTTTTTTTTTTTATTTATTTAACAAATATTTGTAAAGCTCCTGCTATGTGCCAGTCACTGTTCCAGGCATGGATACATTAGTGAACAAATCATGGACACACGTAGTGAACAAAACACCCTGCTTTTGTAGGGCTTTCACTGCAGTGGAGAGAATAAGCAGACGTTTAAATAAAATACCAGTCTAACTATCTCGTTATCTAGAGGTGGTGCTTTACATAGAAGGGTTATGAATAATATGGAGAAAAATAAGGATCCATGGGGGTGATGTTGGGAATGCTGAGGAAGGGAGTGTTAAATGCGAGTGGAGGCAGGGAGGACCTTGCAGAGAAGACAGCGTCTGAGCAAAGACCTGAGGGACGGGAAGGAGAAGCCCTGCGGACGTACAGGAAGAGGATGGTCCCAGCAAAGGAAAAGCAAATGCGAAGGCCCTGAAGTAGAAGGACATACAGTGTACCTGAGGATTAGAATGGCAAAGACACCCTTTTTGCTGGAGGAAGGGGAATGAGGGGAGAACAATAGGGGTAAGATTAGAGAGGTAACTTGGGCCACAGATTGGGTAGGGCCATGTAGGCCACTCTCAGGACTTTGATTTTTTTTTTTTATTCTCAGAGTGATAGGACATTTCCTCTTGCCTTTTGACACCATATGCCCACTTTCTCTGCCTCCAGCATAATTTTTTGGTTAAAGCAGTGTTTTGCATTTACCTCATTATCACTCTCAAGTATTATTTTCTGCATTGCCAAGCTGTATACGATGATAATGTTCGTTTAATCTCCTATAAGCATTTTGTTAATAGCATTTTCTTCACCTGCTTAATTTTTTGTGCATCTATTTATAATTCTCTCCAAACTCCCCAACAGACGTGGAAAAACCTGTCCACTGACCATTTTCCATGTAACCAAACACATCCGGCTCTCCATCAGTTCCCTTTTTAACCCTGGAGTCTTCCATTCCAGAGACTTCCATTCTCCCATTCCAATCTTGCCTGCGGTCTCTCTGCCCAGCACAGTTTTTGTCCTGGGAATTCATTTCCCTTCTCTCTTACCATTGGGTCTCCGTCTTCCTGTAGTGCATACTTCCTTCTTTCTTGCCTTGTTTCTTTTTTGTGGGGCAAATCCTCTTATAGTGGTAGGCAGAGTTTTGAACATTTGCATACCTAGAAATGCCTTTATTCAACTCTCAGACTTGGTTAATGATCGTGTGGGTATAAGATTTCAGGATGGACATTATTTTTCTTCAGAATTTTGAAAACGTTGTTCCACGGTTTCAACTTTCCCATCTTGCCGTGAGAAGTCAGTGCTTTTCTGATGTCTTTGCATGTGACATTTTTTCCCTCTGGAAGTTGTTAACATCTCCATTTTATCCCCAGTGCTTTTTAGTGTCGTGCCATGTACATTCATATGTGTAATTTGGGCCTCTGGTTCCTGAATAAAATAGAGGACACATTACATTTGAATTTTAGATAAGTTATGAGTTAATGTTGCAATATTTGAGGCATACTTTTGCTAAAAGTTTACTCACTGTTTATCTGAAATTCAAATTTAACTGAGTGTCCATCTTTTTTGTTTGTTTTTGTTATATCTGACAAAACTGGAACTTGGGTTTTTCAATCTAGAAACCTGTGTCTTTCAGGTTAAGGAAATTTTCATGAATTATTTATTTTTCTCTAAATTAAAATATTAGTCTAGGCTTAAAAGGGTAAGCTATTTCAACAAGTCTTAGAATCAAGATTAACGGTCTCTGCCCCCACTCCTCGCCATCCCTATGCTTTACTTTCCAGAAAAAAAAATCTCTTTTATCTTTCTTTTTAGCTCTTTATTCTAGATTTGCATCTGTAGACTATATTTCTCAATAATGCGCTTACATTCCTTCCCTCCTTCACGCCCCCAATTTTTTAAGTCTTGGAAAAACTCACTTCCTATTATGGATGATAAGGATTTTTCTTTATTACACCATCTATAGTACTCTACACAATGTAGACACATACCTTCTCAGCCTAATATGGACATGATGTTTATCAGCTAAGTATGCTCTTTTACTTTATTATAACAGTAAATATTATTTCTTGTTGAGCCGAGTGGGGTACTATGGTATTTCCTTTCTTGTGATTTTTATTTTCCTCCAGAGCTACTAAATATCTTCTTTTTTCTTGCTTAATTTTCTATATACCTGTCCACTATTTGATGGATACCGGTCACTATTCTCCCAAAAGAAGAATGGGCTTACCAAAGTTCTCACCAGCAATACAGACATCCTCCTATCCTCATTGAATAATATAGCATTTTGGGTTGAAAATCATCTCCATTGTCTTCTGGCTTCTAGTGTTGCTTTTGGTAGAATCTGATGCTGTCCCAGTTCCTAAATTTCATCATGCTGTGCCTTGATGTCGGTATATTTTTATCCCTTTTCATGAGTGTTTAGTGGATATTCTTGGTTTGGAAATGCCCATTTTTCAGTTCTTGAACGATTTCTCGAATTATTTCTTTGGTTATTTTCTTCTATTCTGGTTTTGTCTAGTCCCTTTTTTTCAGAATTCCTATTAACTGACTTTGGATCTCCTGGCTGGTTCTTAAATGTCTTTATTCTAAGGAATAATCATTCCTGTGTGTCCTCTACTCTTATACTATACTCACAGCACTAGTGGCCACAAAATGTGTGTGTGTTTGTTTGGGCGGGGGTGGTTTAAAACCAAGCAATTTCCAGATTCTGTGGTCACCCACTGAGTGTTCTGCGATTCAACTCAATTCTGACTCTATCTACTTGGACACAGATCAGATCCCACATGTAAAGTTCCAGTCCCACAAGACCGCTCTCTTCCCCACTTTACACATCAAAAGAAAGTCCAGGTTGTCACCTGTGCTTCTAAGACTTGCTATAACTTGGAGAGTCCTATAATCCCCTCTTCTGGTTCAATTACCTTGGTAGAGCAGCTCACAGGAAAACCCTTTACTTACTAGATTACTAGCTTATTATAAAAAGATGTAACTCAGGATAGTCAGTTGGAAGAGATGCACAAGGCAAGGTTGGGGAAAGGGCACAGAGCTTCATCGTCCTCTCTGAGGGTGCCATTTTCCCAGCACCTCTACATGTTCGCCAATCTGCAGGTTCTCTGGACCATGTCCTTTTGGGGTTTTGTGGAGGCTTCTTTGCATAGGCTGTGATGGATTGGCGATTGATGACCCATTTAACCTCCAGCCATTCTCTCTCCCAGGAGGTCTGTGGGTGGTGTAGAGGGAGGGGGAGTTTGGATGGAAAGTGCCAAGTCTCTAATCCTGGTTGGTTCCCTTGGCAATCTGCCCCCATCCTTAGGGGCTTCCCAAAAGTTGCTGTATTCACTTAAACTCAGGTGTGGTTCAAAGGGGCTTGCTTGTAAAGGACACACCATTTCACCTCTATGGTTCTGAAGCTATATCAGAAACTGAGAACAAAATGCAAATATAACAATATGCCCTTATTGCTCTAATCATTAAGGAAATTACATGGGATTTGGCAGCTGTAAACCAGAGCCATTGGCAAAGACCAAAATATATATTTCTTTTTTTTTTCCTTTTTAAAGATTTTTACTTATTCGTTTGAGAGAGAGAGAGAGCGCATAAGCAGGGGGAAAGACAGAGGGAGAGGTAGACGTGCTGAGCTAGGACCGCCCCCCGCCCCCACAACATGGATCTCCATCCCAGGACCTGGAAATCTACGACCTGAGCTGAAGGAAGATGCTTAGTCATCTTAGCCACCCAGGCACCCCCAGAATATATATTTCTTATAAATCACAGTATCACACTTACTTTACTCTTTGTCTTTGTACTTTTTTCCTCCTTTCTGAGACATTTCCTCAACTTTTATTTTCTAGACCTATTTAAGTTTTATTTTGGTTATGTTAAAAAGAAATTCAGGTCAGAGGTGGAGTCACTTGCCCTTGGAACAACCTCTCCAAGAGTGGAATGCTAAACCAATCAATCTGGAGGCAATTTGTCACCTGGGTCCTCTCCATCTCCCAAAGGAAGATAAGGTAATCTGCATGAAAAGACCCCCAACTCTTCTCTCCAGGGAAGGGACCTTGCCTGAAACAATCCTCCTCTCCTCTCCTCTCCTTTCCTCTTCTTCTCTTCTCTTTCTTCCTCCCTTCTTCCCTCCCTCTCTCCTTTCCTTCCTTCCTTCCTTTTTTTTTTTTTTTTCTCCTGGTAACATTCTTGCCCCACCCCTTCATTATAAGACCTTCGATTTTGTACTACTCAGAGCTCCCCTTTCCTGCTAGGTGGGATGGTGTCTGATTCATGAATCACTTAACAAAGCCAATTAGATCTTTACATTTACTGTTTTGAATTTTTTTAAACAGCTATTATACTTTCAATTTCCTAGAATTATTTTCTCTTCTTGGATGGTTCCTCCTTTATAGCAACCTGTTCTTGTTTGGCAGATAAAATATTTATCTGAGGATTTCCAAAAATTTTTAAAACTTTTTTCTCTTTTGATTCTGGCATTTTCTGTTTTCTCTGAATTTGTCTATTTTGGCCTGTTCAAGTCTTCCCTCAGGTACTTGTAATTTGAGGATAACTTTATTTTCAAGAGTGAGGTGGTAAAGGGCTATGGAGGCTCTGTGTCTGTGGGGCTTGTTGAGTGGAGAGCTCATGGCACAGTGATATAGTGGAGACTAAGCCATTTTGTTGGGTGCTTCTAGATGTCTAGAGGCATTTCCTCTTGGATTCCTTGGTTTCTCCAGGAAGAAGTTCTCCAGTTGCCTTCCTGATTTTCTGGGAACAAGGTGGGGGAGGCGGCAGACTTCACAATGAGCATGTAGACGCTCATGCCCCATGTACCTCCTCCTACTTTCAGTATATGCCTATGACCTTAAATCCCGGCCTTTCTGGTTTAGTTTCTTCTCGAACTTCTCTTTGATGAGCATCAGGTGGGTAAGTGGCTTCATGGAACTGAGGAGGAGACCTAGATAGGTATGCCCAACTGCAACCAATTTTTAGACCTCTGCCTTGATTCTGTTTCTAAGGTATTGGTGTTGCCAGGTCCAGAGCCTCCATGGGTTCCCCGGGAGCAAATCTGCACATTTCCTTGACTTTTATCTTCAGGCACCCTCGTTTCAAATCTTGTCCCTCTCCTAAGTCCAGCGTTCTTCCTCCAGCGGTTTCCTGTCACTATGCATTGGCTTTCACTTAGATTTGATCTGCTATTCTGACTTACTTGGCTTTGTAACTTTACCTCCCTGCCCCTTGAAAATTTCCCTCACAGTTATTTTAGTAGGGTTTCAGAAGGGGAAAAAAAATCCCATGTTTTTAATCTGCCACTTCTAACTCAAGGTCAGATGCTTTCTCAGTGATTTTTTAAAAATATATTATATATATTAAAGCATCTTATATATATATATTAAAGCATCTTATGTATAAGATGCTTAGTCATCTTAGCCAATCCCAGGAACCCCCATTTTATATATATTTCTTATAAATCACAGTATATTTCTTTTAAATCACAGTATCATACTCACTTTACTCTCTGTCTTTGTGCTTTTTTCCTACTTTCTGAGACATTTCTTCAACTTCATTTTCTAGACCTATTTAAGTTTTATTTCAGTTATGTTAAAAAGAAATTCAGGTCAGAGGTGTAGTCACTTGCCCTTGGGACAACCTCTCCAAGAGTGAAATGTGTGTGTGTGTGTGTGTGTGTATATATATATATATATATATATATATATATATATATATACTTTATTTATTTATTTATTTACTATTTTTACCACTTATTAGACTGTTTCTTTCACTTGATGGCCATTCGAATTTCACAAAGAAACAAACTGTTGACAGAGGTTTCCACACAGGTGGCACCGCTGGAAAGCATGTGGGTGTTGGTTTTGTGAGTCTGATGCCATGAGGTCAGTGACACTTAGTCATGAGATGAGTTGCTGCCCCCAGATCATCAGGCTTTCAGTATCCTTTTGCATCACGTTTGAGCTTTACTAAAATTACAGTAACTCTGTGTTACGAATCTTTGGGCTTATTCCCAAATAATTGAAATTTTAAATTTTAAATCTTTTCCTTCTGCAGAAGGCTACTACACAGGCCCCATAATACCTACTGGCATGTTGGCAAGGCTTACCTTTTCCAAAACAGTTTCACCAGGTCCCTGCAGTAGCTCTAAAGCAGCTTGGGGCTTACTTGTCTGGTCGTAGTCTGTCCATGGTCACCCTTGTTTTATACATGCAGAGATAGACGTTGCAAGAAGTTGTTAGTTTGCTGGTGTTTAGCTAAAGTCTGGCCTGCTCTTGACGTGATCACAAAGATCAGACACGTGCACCTCACATTGGGAGTAGTCAGGGGTCTAGTTTTCTTTGTCCAGGGCCTGGTAGAGGCAGGCCTTGAACATAGGACTGTGGGCCCTGGATCTCACACTTTCCAATTAGAAAACTACGTGCATGTGTGGTATAGGGCAGGCCACAAAGGCAGCAGGAAATCAGGGAAGAGAGTGATCAATCACGTTAGGATGGCCAGAGAAGCTCATGAAGATGGTGGAGCCGGGCTGGGAAGGTGGGACTGAAGAATGTGGGCAGGAGACACAAGAGCATCCCATGGGCCGGGCAAGGGAGGAGGGAAGCAGAGGCCAGAACTCTTTCATGGAGGGAGGGCTTTGCCTGGTATAAACTGAGGATCCAAGATGGGCCTCTGGGACCAAGGTAGATGGTGAGGGCATTAGATAGAGAGAAGGAAGCCCAGCTAAACAGATTATATAAAGCTTCACTTTACAGGGCCTCTGAGTTGAGCATGTTGCTTGGACTTGATTCCATTCAAGGTAGAGAATTAGTGACACGGTATTTAAAGACAACTGTTGCAGGAGTCGCTTCAGGGTGGTATGCTCCGCAGTGGCTGATGCGTGGGAGAGACCCTTGTTGGGTCTCTGGGGTAGAAGGTATAGTCTGAGTGAACCAGAGAGCCCAGAAGTGGGGACCAGGTCAGGGACCACCACTGCTGTATCAGAGGTGCTGACAAAAGACTAGAGAACCGTTCCAGGGTTCTTGATGTCATGGCTCATGCAGCTCACTCTCATATAGCTAACTGCACTTCCTTTTGTTCTGATTCTCCTGGCAGGGAAAGCGCTGGCACAGCAAGGAGACTTGCACATACATTTCTGGTAGCAGCTGGACACAGAGGGCCTGGACCCCCAACTTCTCAGGAAGAGGAGACCCCTCCTTGGATCATGCGGCCTGACATCTCTCCAGTGGCCTCCCACAAGCAGTCACCAGACTAAAAAAAGCTGAGACCAGACCTGTCAACATTAAAGATGGGGCCCAGGATGTTGGGGTGAGGCTGTGGGGTGAAGTTGAAAGGTGAGGGTGTGCACAAAAGAGACCGGGTATGGGGAGGTCAAGGTCAGGGGATGCCAGAAAGTGCATGGCTGTGCTACAGACCCACCCAGGCAAAGGGTGGCCATGAAGACTAACCAATAAATATATGGCAAAGTCCCAGAGGCTGTGTGTTTTGCTGAGTGAAGAAATTAACAGCTAAGTTAAGAAGACAAGTCAGGTACTCATAACAAAAGCAGGTGGGTGTCCAGGATGCCAGAGCACCTGGGCAGCTTCCTGGGCGCCACCCGCAGATGATCAGAGAAGGTGCTCAATTACCTTCTGCATTGACCTCACTGTGGACAGGGGATGTTCTCTAAGAAGGCAACCTGTGCTCCAGGAGTTGTTAGCCTCTTCTATATACATGCCTGTGGGCAAATGTCATGGTCAGAGTTCTATTTCCCATGGTTTTCCCAGGACCCAGATGATGCTGTGTGCAGGGTCTCCTGGGAGCCAGAAAGACTTCTTCCTGGTGTGTGACCCACCTTGCTCTTGTCATGGACAGTTCTTTGCTCCTGGCCTTTCTCTGAGGAAGGAGAGCAAGATTACTTTGTGGAGGTGCCTCCTTTCTGCCCACTTACCTCTCTCCAGCTTCCTTCCATGTGCTCTAGAATGGGAAATTCTACCTGGTTGTCACTCTTCCAAGTGATGAGGCTGATTTTCCCCCCTGACTGCTTTCCTAATTAAGTGTGTCTGGGGGGTTACCGTTTGCTGTAATGCCTGGACCCTCCCATATATGTGCTGACTGTGGGGCTTCGTTCACACTGTGGAAGTCCCTATGTCAGGGACCATGTTCTTAGCCATGTGCCCCCTGAATATCTAGCAGAGCACATGACACAGCATTGTCACTAGTAAGATGTCTGCTGAATGAGTGAGTGAGGACATGAATGAATGAGGTATTGACTCTGGTTAATGTATAACATTAAAACACTTACATACGAGTCATCAAGAACTCACACATTGTTTATTACAAGTGAAGAGATTCTCAAGCTGTCTTGCAGCACACACACACACACACACACACACACACACACACGCAAACACATGCACACATGTACATGTATACATCCTTTTCCTTCCTAAGCATCTCTTCTTACTAGAGGAGCCCCATAACTCTGACATTTCCTAAGAAGGTCTATTTACTAACTTGTGTCTAACATTTGTTCCTTCAACCAGCAAGTGTTCCTTGAGTATCTATGTGCCAGGACAATGAATAAAATGAGCAAGAATCCATGTCCTTATGGAGGTTAGGTTCTGGTGCAGGGACGCAGGCAATGAGTATGATAAATAATTAAAGTATATTGTTTGCTAGATGAGTGTAAAGGTGATGGAGGAAAATAAAGAAAGGAGACTATGGAATACAGCGGGGGGTGGGGGTGGAGATCAGCTTAAAGTAGGGGAGATGGGGAAAGCCTGGCCTAGAAAGTAATGTTAAGTAAAGAGTGGAGGACGTCAAGGGGTGAACCATGAGGGTACATGGGGGAATTATTCTAGATAGAGGGGACAGCAAGTACAAAGACTCTGAGGTCAGAGCATCCCTGGCATGCTCTAGGAACATTAGGGAGGACAATGTGTCTTTCACTATGGCTGGAGGACAATGAGCAAACAAGAGAGGAGTAGGACAAGAAACCTGAAATCGATGGGTGGCCAACTGTTCAGGCAGGACCTCTGAGGCTCCTGGAAAGACTTTGCTTATACTTTGAGTTGGAAGGAAGTCCTTCCTCCAGGGTTCTGAGTAGAGAAGTAATAAAATTTAATAGAGTTTACCAGTTAGGAGATTGTTGGTATAGTCTGGGGGAGACCTGGTAGCAGGTTGGACCAATGTCAGTAGTGGGGGTGATGACAGAAGGAATTGGGGAGGGGGTGGGTGTGAGAGGAAGAGAGAATCATGGATGACTTTAGCATTGGGGGTTTGAAGGTGTGTGGAAGAAAGGGAAAATGTGGAGGCTATACTACTCTTTTTGGCTGTGGCTGGAGGCCCAGTGGCCCCTTCCCAGAAACTGGCTGGTAGGATGACCCTCATCTACAGAAGCAGGCTGTACACCTGCCCCCACTTTAGCTCTTCTCCAGGAAGCCAGTGGGAGAGTTGCAGCTGTTGTCATTCCTGCCAGGCTCTCTTCCTGAACCTATGTCTGGGATGAGCTGTATCTGAGCTTCCGTGAGACATTCTCAGTCTCTCAGTCCCCCCACTCCACACACCCACCCCCTGATTTTATTCACTACTTTCTGCACGTTCCTCACTCTCCCCCACTCAAACAAGAGTAGAACAGCCTACTTCTCAGCGAAATCACAGAATACTCATAGCAGACTGCCCTGGGACCAGGAGACTGCCTTGAAGTCTATGGCCACAGAGCAGTAAAGAGAGGTTGCCTACAAGGTTCTCTTTCAACTCAGACCACTCCTTGGAAAGTTGGGGACATGACTGACACTAGTCCCAGCCGAGAAATGACAGGCAAGGTGTGGTCACATCCTTGTGGAAGTCAAACTTAAATAAGAAGCAAGAGATCAAAATTCCCTGAGGCAGAGATAATGGGGAAGGAAAAGTTGGGGTGCATAAGATAGACTAGCAGAACCCCAAATCAGTCTGAAAAAAGAAGAAAAGTCATCAGGAGGCTGAGAAGACCACTATCATGGCTCCTAAGGAGGACTCATGGAGGCCTTGCCCAGAGTAGACGGATGAAGGACAATGGGCTCCCCTTATGTCATGAACAGGAGGCCTAATCTCAGAGGCTACCCTCAGACTGTCCCTGTTCTCTGCCATCTGACTGTCTGTGGAGCAATCCATTCTAGGGTGACCATTGTTTTTGTTTTAGGTGAGTTACTAGGCACTTTTGGGTGCCTTTGGCCACTCTCAGAAGGATTTTGCTTGAGCTCAGAATGGCTAGCTATCGATAAGGGACCTTGGTGGGCCACAGAAGGAATGGGGTTGGATGGATCTCTACTCATCTGCTCAAGTGCATGATGGTCACAAGATAGTAGAGTGGAAAGAGTTTTGGACTGAGACTCCGGGGCCCTGGGGCCAGTCCCGGTCCTGCCACTAAACTCACTATGTGATGTACATTAAGACCTTTCACCTGTTTATCCCCGAGTCCTCCATTTCATCTGAAAAATGGAGAACTGGACCAAATAATCTCCAATATCTCATTCCACTTTGTAATTCTGAGATCTTTAACTCCATCATGTGCATGATTCTGATTCCATTTACAATGTGTGGAGATTTTTCCCATATCACCAAGCAATTCTTCGACATCAGTGGGGTATCCTACAATTCAACTCATTCTGACACTGTCTACCTTGGAGGTGGCCTCATATCCCTCAAAGCTGAGGGCTCAGTCCCACATGACTGCTGCCTCTACCTCACTTGAGACCCCAGGCACAAGTCCAGGTAGTGCTTCTGACTGACCAGTTCCCACAACCCCTGCCTTGGGTTCCAGTAATTTGCTAGAGCATCGTAGGGAAGTTAGGGAAACATTTTACTTACCAACTCATTGGATTATTATGAAGGGATTTAATTCAGGAACAGCCAGATGAAGAGCTGTATTAGGCAAGATATGGGGTGAGGGGCATGGAGCTTCCATGCTTGCTATGGGTGGGCTGCTCTGCCTAATCTCATGTGTTCGCCAACCCAGAATCTGACTGTACCCTGTCCTTTGGGGGTTTTATGGAGGCTTTATTCCATAGGCACAATTAATTAAATCATTGGCCAATGGCAGTTGATTGTACCTGCAGCTCCTCTCTTCTCCCCAGAGGTTAGAGGGGAGGGACTAGAAGTTCCAACTTTCTAATAACATGGTTGGTTCTCCTGGCTGATAACCTCTCTCCTTAGGTAAGGTCCAGAAGTTGCCTCATTAACAAAGCAGGAGACACCTTGATGCACGAGAAACAGGACGAAGATCACATATATTTCTTATTGGAAATCACCATATGACAGTGTGGACAATTGAAGGCAAACTAATTTCCAGGTACATGATGAAAAATGAAAGCCCTCTCCCCTTGCTTAGGGAGATTCATGTTGATTCAATTCTTATTAAGCGTCTATACTCAGTGGCAGTCAGTTATAATAGCCAGGCGACTTTGACTCTTAGTAAAATTATTCTGGTATCTGCAAGAATGGTAGGCTTATGGATCACCTATGGCATAGGGTGTTGTGAGGATGGAGTGAATTAAGATTTAAGCAGTGCCTAGAACTGTGCCTGGCCCACAGGATGCATGTCAAAATGTTCACCATCATCATTATTATCATTCCTACTATGGGATTGGTCACACAGACATTCTTCTCCTGCTAAAGAAGAATGCGACTTGCCAATCTCATTTTCATAGAGCTCCAAACTCAAGCCAGCAAGCCTGATGGAACTCTTGGCCAGGAATCTGGTTCTGTGGGCTACATGAGGATCCTCCATCTCTCAGCTCAGTCTCAGAACTCCCAGCCAGCCTGGGAGTAAGTGAGATCAGGATAAGGTGTGTCAGGTGGCTGTTCTGAGAGCACAATGAGTGATGTTCATGAAAGTGCTTCGTGACCATCAGTGTCCCTCCAAACATAGGAGGTTATGAGCAATCCTGTGTCTTCCTCCTGGATGAACAAAAGCCTATGAGCTCAACTCAGTCATAGAGCATCAAAGAGATGGAGATCAGCTAGCTGACCTGCACCCCACAACCCCCAGAAAGCCCCCAGAGAAGTGAAAGGGGTTTGTCAATGGTGTGGTAGTGGTTGGTAGAACTTTCTGGCACTCTGGCTTCTGGAATGTTGCTGACCCTGAGGCCAATAAGCCAGAGATCAAGAGTGCTTGTCCCTGAAGCCACAGTCTCCCATGCTGGAGGTGATTAAAAACAACAACAAAAATAACTTCCTCCAAAAACTGTATTTAAATAGAATTGACATACCTGATAATCTGGCCCACACTCATCAGCTGTGAATCTCCTGCAGGTGACTTCCCCAGTTAAGATTCACCGCCAATTTCCATTTCTGACAACTCCACTAGAGGGAGCCACCACCACTTGTATTTCTCCCACAGGCTGAATGGGGGGAATGAGGGGTGGGGTAAAGACACCCAGAGCTGTTCTTGGGTACTCATGGCACCTCCTGGTTGGAAGAGTTCATGAGGCAATAGTTAGGTCATTCCACAGGGTCCCTGCATGATTAACCAAGCCTGCTGTGTGAATCTGTGTAGGGCTGAGAGTCTGCATTGCCTTTCCTTGGGAGCTGCCTGGCTCTCCTTCCAGCAGTTCTGAGGAGCTCATAGTCCAGTGAAATGGGTGATGACCTGCCCCCCCTCACCCCTCATGCTTGAGCAAGAGGAGGTGCTATGTGCAATGGTAACCATAGCTGCTCAGAGATCCTGGGCCTATGTGGTTGGAACCAGGGCTTCAAAGGCTCTCTGATCCTATGGCCTTCGAAATCAAGTGGGCCTCTTCAGGGGTACTTTGCTGGGGGTAGGAGGGGGGTGAGCAAACCTCCTGGAAAAGGCAACAGAGCAATGGGAGCAGCAGGAAATTGCTCTGGAAACTCCACACAGAGGCCTGGCATCCTGGGGACTTCTGTCCAATTTGTTCTCTTTGGAGGGAAATTAGCCATAGGGGTTAGGCAATAACATTGCAAAGAAATCAAGTGTCTTTTGAAAAAAATGATTTTCCAGTTCAAATACCACTTGGTTGCAGAGATTTTCTGGAATCTCACCAGGTCAGGAATCAGGCTGAGTTATTTTGAGCTCCTACCCAGATAGGGGACAATCTGGGTACAACCTTCCTCTTTTAGAGTCAGTTTTCAGTTCTGACCCTTAGTTCCCTCCTCTGCCAAGCAGGGGCTTGATGATATTCAAGATCTCCCATGCAACAGACCAAGGCTCAGTTTGTCTTCTTTTTAAAAAAATATTTATTAATATATAATGTATTATTTGCCCCAGGGGTACAGGTCTGTGAATCATCAGACTTACACATTTCACAGCACTCACCATAGCACATATCCTCCCCAATGTCCATAACCAAACCACCCTATCCCTCCCCCGCCACCCTCCAGCAACCCTGTTTTGTGAGATTAAGTGTTTCTTAGGGTTTGTCTCGCTCCCAATCCCATCTTGATTCATTATTTCCTTCCCTACCTCCCACAACCCCTTACCCTGCCTCTCAAATTCCTCATATCAGAGAGATCATATGATAATTGTCTTTCTCTGATTGACTTATTTCACTCAGCGTAATACCCTCTAGTTCCATCCACCAAATGGTAAGAGTTACCATCCAAATGGTAAGAGTTCATTTCTTTTTGATGGCTGCATAGTATTCCTGTGTGTGTGTGTGTGTGTGTGTGTGTGTGTGTTTACCACCTCTTCTTTATCCATTCATCTGTTGATGGACATCTAGGTTCTTTCCATAGTTTGGCTATTGTGGTCATTGCTGCTAGAAACATTCGAGTGCACGTGCTCAGTTTGTCCAACTCTCTGCTCTCTGTAGCTTAAATGGTGTTAAAAGTGGTTTTCCTCTTCTACAGAAGCATCTTTTATTTATTTTTATTTATTTAACTATTTTTTAGAGGGAGAGAGAGCATGCACATGTAAGCAGAAATGGAGTTGGGGTGAGGGGCAGAGGGAGAAGGAGAAAGAGAATCTTAAGCAGGCTCCAGGCTGAGTGCAGAGCTGGGCACAGGGCTGCATCTCACGACTCTGAGATCATGACCCTGAGCAGAAATCAAGAGTCTGATGCTCAACTGACTGAGCCACCCAGGTGCCCCTACATAAGCATCTTTAAATATATCAGTAACAATAACATTAGGTTGACCTCTTGGAACTAGCCAACTCATCAAAAGTGATTCTGAGGGCGTGGGTGGCTCAGTGGCTTAAGCCGCTGCCTTTGGCTCAGGTCATGATCTCAGGGTCCTGGGATCGAGCCCCGCATCGGGCTCTCTGCTCAGCAGGGAGCCTGCTTCCCTCTCTCTCTCTCTGCCTGCCTCTCCGTCTACTTGTGATCGCTCTCTGTCAAATAAATAAATAAAATCTTTAAAAAAAAAAGTGATTCTGCTTAGCAGGATCACAGCAGTAGGCTGGAGAAGTGGAAAAGCAGGGCTCAGGTTTGCATTCCCTATGTCAACAATGACTTGCTTATTGTCTGGTTTGTTTTGGTTCACCTGACTTTTAACAGGCTAGTGTCAGTTCCTCAGGGGCTCTGTGAGGTTGCCCCACATCCTAGGGCTGGGGTCCTCATTCCTCTTAATTTCCAAGCACTAGTTAGTCTCTCAAAGCTGCCTCAATGGTACAGACTTGGTCGCAAGTTGGGTTTTGATGAAAAAGGAAGTTGATGACAGGGAGGGGGGGTTTCTTAGAGGCAAACCTGGGAAGGGGCATTCTTTATGCCAATCAATACATCATTTCAGTCAATACAGTGTTGGAATAAGAAAAAAGTACTTTTCAGTTTTACTCTTGCCCAGGGCCTTAATAGTCAAGAAAGTTTTCTGGACATTAATAGGAGCAGAATACCAGGGCACGTTTGGTCTAGGTCAGTCCTCATTCTTCACTGTGGATCAGGATCACCTGGAGAACTTTTTAAAATGCGATTTCTGGGCTGCAACCCCAGGAATTCCTGATTCAGGTTTGAGAAGGGTCCCAGGCATGCACATTTCTATTAAGCTCCCATTAATGCCAATTCTGCAGGTCTGGACACCACACTTCGAGTATCATTGGCCGGGAGCTCAGTGAGGACTCTCATTGTCATCTACATCTAGCGCAGAGAGCACAGTGCAAATAATAAGCTGGGGGCTGCCGAGCTTATAGGGAGCAGTCCACGAAATAGAAGCGCGAGTAGCTCCATCTCCAAGGAAACCAGGACAGTCCCTTCTCCCACTGTTAGTCAATGAGCTGCCTACTGGCTAATTACCGTGTTTGAGGGAAGTATCCAGGTTCCTGCAGGGAGCTTCTGGCCAGCAGGGGGCGCACGAACCGCTTCTTCCCTCGCCTGAGCGTCTGAGAAGAGGAAAAGTACTGAGGAGAGGGAGCAAAACCGCAGGCGAGGCACAAGGATTTCATTGTGCGCGGACACCAAAGGGGACTCGGGCTTGGAGGGAGGGGATGGGGGCGGGGATTGTTTGCTTTTCAAGTTGTTTGTTTTGCCTCCCGTTGTCTCAAAGCGCACTCACGGTGACCCCGGTAGGCAAGAAGGGGCAGGTGACAGGAGATGATCACTACCCCTATTTTGTAGCCAGAGAAGAGAAGAGACTGGAAGGCGCTTGAGCAAGGTGACAGTGGGGGAGCACCGGGCTGACTGGAGCAAAACACCTCCCGCCCAGGTGTGCTGTGGAAGGGGTGCAGGTCTGAGATGGGCTGGCCAGCTCTGAGGTCCCTGTCTACCGCAGCCAAGAGCCATGGTGCTGATCAGACTGCTCATTGGGGTGGGGAGGGCAAAGGAATTCTTTAGGGGGAAAGAGACCAAGTAAGGCAGTCCTCAAGATGAACACACAGAATGACACATAGGGTATCTTCCTGCCCCGCTCTTGCAAAGACATGTGTCCAGGAGCTCTCATATGCCCCCTCTTTGTGCCCTGCGAACCAGTGTCATCTGGGGACTCCTGGGCTCTGAGCAGCACCGCAGGCAGGCAGGCAGCAAAGCAGACACAGTGCTCGCTGTCCAGGAGCTTGCCACAGGACGTTTCCATGGCATCCTGCCTCTGCCTCACTCAGGAAACCCTTTTCTCCCCACTGGGTGGGTGACATTGGAGAGAGCTGAATCTCCCACAGATTATTTGGAAGGGATTGTATTTCAGCCACCAAGAGCCCCTTCTTTCCTTTCTTGGCATGAGAATGGTTGCGCTGTGACTTTGGAGAAAGATAACGAGGCTAGGTAATATCAAAACACGTAGGATCATTGGTGTACTGCATATGTATTCTGAACCCTAATTCATTTGAGGTACAAGTTTCGGTATGTGTGTAAGTGTGTACCTTTGTGTGCACATGGGGCTACAAACTCTATGGCAAATTATGGTATCAAAACATAGGCAGTAAAATTTTAGTTTGGGGAGTTGGTGCATTATTTCCTGGATCCACCCATACTTCTCCTAAGCGATCCTTCCCTTGCCTTCAGTAATTCTCTAATTAGTTTATGAACCTTCTCCTGTCCCTGTGACCAAAACATGCAAATCCTATGTTCAGATAGATTCCCTATACTTAGAGCTAAATGGAGGGACCAGAAACCTTTCTCCTCAGGCTGTTGCCTGATTTTTCTCCAGCTCACTGTGATGGCTTTTGGCATGATCAAAGGAGCGGAGTCCTTCTTTCATAGGTCTAAATGAAAAGCGGCGTGCATGTGTGTGTATGTGTGTAGTTCCCACCTTGACCGCACTTCCTAAAGTGTTTTTAGTAAGCAAAACCGTGTCTCCATGCTGTTCTGTCCCACACGGCTCTCTTTCCTGCCAGACACCGAAAGGGATCTTAAACAAGAGCCTATGGAGAGCCTCCTCTCCCCTCCCCCCCAAATGATGTCCTGATATAAATTCTGACTTTTCTAGTGAAAATTTCCAGAAAGGCTTTGTCCCTTGTTGGGTGCAAAAGCAGTAGCTCTTCAAGACAGAGCATCTGCCCTCAACCTTTAGCCATTCTGCAGCTCTTTGGCGGGCAGGAATTTTCAACATCAGATCCTAGCCTGATGTACTTCTCTCCTTGAACTCGTGGGGCAAGGCCTGCCCCCAAGTCCTCTGCGCTACTCTGCACAGCCCCATTGCCAACTGCAGCTTCCTTCTGCTGTCTTGAATGCTGCCTGGTTGCTGGGACCAGGAAGGAGTCCAAGAACCAAAAGTCAGGGGCTGCAGAGCGGCGTGTGCTGTAGATTGGCATGCTAATCCTTTCCCTGTCCTTGTAGGACCCCCATCTTCCTTGCCTCCCTCCCTCCCAGCCTTCTCCACTGCTGTAACTGACCTGGAACATCAGAGGCAGGAAAGTCACTGCTCCAGTTGAATTTTGCTGCAGTTTCTTTTTTTCCTCCCCTAGATGCTGAGAGCTATTTTTAGCCAGGGATTTTTTTTTCTTTTTTCTTTTCTTTTCTTTTTTTTTTTTTTTTTTTTCCAGGGGATCCACAGTCTATTTTTAAAGCCCTTACGGAGGCCAAATCATTGTGTGTCTCATAGGGACTTTGGTGTTAGGTGGGAGAGGCCATAGCAATGGGGGCCAGGGGTCTTCTTGAAGAGAAGAGGGTGATCAGGAAAGGCCCAAGGAATGTTGGCAAAAGCTGGACCCCAGACAAGGGGAGAAGGGCTACATTTTTGTGCTGGGGACCCACCTATGAAGACCCACTCTGCTCCTCCCTCCAATAACCCAGGGCTTTGGGCCAGAGCAGCCTGACTTGCATCCCAGCAGCTGCAATGACATTGCCCTCAAATGTGGTGTCAGTTGGTTAATTTACCACATTTTTTTCTCTTCTTTTGCCACATTTCTACACTCAGATCTCTCCCCCACCTCCCCTCTGGCAGCACCACCTTGTAGAGAAGAGCTGCATTGGGGGGATTTTGGACAGTGGATTGGGCACAATGTCATCCTTGGGTGGGGGGCGGTATGTCACAGACAGTGGCCAGGGGTGGATGGGCTCTTCATGTGGCAGGAAGGCAGGTGGGCAGAGCCCTGGGGGTCTCAGGCTCTGCAGGATGGAGAGAAGAAGGAGGTAACTGAGGACTCACAGGTCAGAGCTGCTTCTGGGAAAGCATGAGTGTTGGTTGGTGTTGACTTGGGCAGAGATGCTAACGAGACGACATGCTTTGTGTCCTTCAGAGGCTCCTATAGACCCTGTCTTTCCTCCTTGCATTCCCGGCACTTAGCCATTTGCTCCAGGGCCCCCAGGCCCCAGGTGAAGGGGCCAGAGCTCTGAGTGCCCCTGAGGAGACCCCCATGTTCCCCACCCTCATATCTTCCCACCACTGCCTGACTGAGACAGCCGATCCCAAGGGGATCTCTTTGCTTGTTGTGTCAGGCTCCATGTGAGCTTGGGGTTCTGGGATCCCCTCTTTCTGGACTCTCATTCCATGACACTCAGGAGGCCTTTCCCTGCCACTCTATCTAAAATTGGCGTCTCCCCTCCTGGTACTCTTCAGTGCACCCTTCCCCGACTTGCTTAGTTTGCAGTTTTTCACTGTGTGACTGTATATTATTGTCTCTGGTTTATTATCCATTGCCTAAGTTCCATAGGGATAGGGATATCACACTTCTTTTGTTCACAAAAAATTCTTCGGTCCCTAGACCAGTGTTGGCATATTCAGCAACATATATTTGCTGAATGAATTAATAAGAAGAGCAAAATGTGCTGTGGGAAAATCATCCATGGGAGGGTTTCTCTCAGACCCTCCCAGTGTGCTCTCCAGATCAGCAGAGTGTATAAGGAGGGGATGAAGAAAAATAGTGGTTCCCACCCCCAAAATACACACACACACACACACACACACACACACACCAGTGCAGGCCCCAGAATAATAAGCCATTCAGAGCCTTAGCAGGAAGAAGCCAAAGACCTCATTAGATCTAAGCCTCTTATTTGTGCAGAAGAGTTAATTAACTAAAACCCAGAGAGGTGCAGTAACCTGCCTAGAGTCACACAGCCAACTAGTGGCAGAGAGTGGAACCTGGGTTCCCTATTCCCAGGGTAGAATTTCAGCAGTTTCTGTGGCTACTGACCACTCTTCACCTAGAAATGTGGGGTAAAATTTCATTCCTTCCCAGGCCAAGCAAGTAAGTGCTCTTCTGATCCATGGGGAAGAATTTCCCTCAAACTTGGGGCAAACCAATCAGCAAACCAGAGTCCACGGGCTCTCAGCCAGCTGGAGGGCTCAGGCAGGCTGTGGAAAAATCTGCCTGGGATGCCGTTGCTCTCAGCAGGACCCAAACTATGAGCTTTAAAGAAACCACGTCAGCAAAGACAGATACTGTGCTTCTAGGAGGTGATCAAGAGCTGTGTCAGCCTTGTCCCCAGTGGAGTCTGAGTCCCCACCAAGGGGAGTTTGTGGGGCATCAGGTAGGGGCCTGCAAAATCCGTGCTTTTCACACCTGCAGTGGCTGATGTGGATGTCACCAAGCCATCAGCAGAGCAGCTGTGTGAGGACAAGTCAGTGAAGTACCTCTGATTCCGGGAGTCAGCCCACTCATCAGTAACACTGATTCCCTCCTGGCCTGAAATCCCACTACCATGGAGAGACAGAGGTGTATCCCTGAGCTCAAAAACTCTGTGTCTTATGGAGAGGCAGGAAATATTTCTTCTTGTCCAACCCTCAAACCCAGGAACTATGATAACATATGCGAATCTGCAGGTACAGATTGAAATGATGACAACCATGTAACCAGGAAATAAGGAAACCAGGTCATAAAGCAATGGTATTAATCAGAAATACAAGTGAGTTTGTGTGTGTGTATGTGTGAGCTCTGAATATTTGCCAATACAAGTTACACCAAAACAGACTAAGGACAACTGAATTCATTATGTTATCATGTTTACAATGTGCCACCCTTTATGTTGCATGTCTTCATAATATGCCTCTGAGACCAGCAGGTCAAGGATTTATTGTCTGTCTATGGTTAAGAAAACAGAGGGGCAGAGAAGTTAAGTCCCAGGTCCAAAGTCTCTCCCATAGGGAAGTAGCAGAGCTGGAAGTTGAAACCAACACTACCAGATGACCAATGCCGGGCATGGGGGGGTGGGGGCTGGCTTCAGGGAGGTGGCTCCAAGCCCAGTTTAGAGGGAGGGAACTGCCTTTCTGGCCATGGAGCATGCCAGCCTGGCCAGGGCCCACCTTCGAGGCTGGTAAGAACCCTGACACTCCAAGGAGAGCCCCGTGCAGCTGCGCTGCTCCATGGAGCCCTCCCTTGAGGCCCACTCTCTGGGACTACCTGTCTGCTCGTCCCCACTGGCACATGCGTGTTGGGGGGAATTGGGGAGATAACAGCGCTGCTGGCAGCATGAGGTGTGCAGTGAGTTCAAAGATCCTGAGAGGCGGGAGGGCTCCACAGTCAACACGGGTGACTTAAGCTCAGAGTCCCAGAGCACCTGTGTGAGAACAGAAAACAACCCATCTTCCTGGCCACTGTCCCTCACTCCAGCTACTCCACTGTCTGTGCAGGGGGCTGAATAGTAGCCTCCTAAGAGGTATGTCTACATCCTAACCCTTGGAATCTGCGAGTGTAACTTGTTTGGGAAAAGGGTCTTTGCATATGTAATTAAGTTAAAGATCTCATGATGCAGTCATCCTGGATTATCTGCATGGGCCCTAAATCTGGTGGTAGATATTCTTACCAGAGACACACAAAGGAGAGATGAGAGGGGAAGAAAGCCACGTGAAGCTGGGGGCAGAGTTGGGAGGCACCAGAAGCTGGAAGAGGCAAGAAAGGTTTCGCCCTTATGGCCTTTGTAGGGATCACAGCCTTGTCAATACTTTGAGGTCAGACATCGGGCCTCCAGAAACAAGACAGGGTAAGTTTCTGTGGTTTAGCTCCTCCCCCTTCCAGACTCCGCACAGGGGCTTGATTCTCCAGACACTCTCCTTGTTAGGATCTCCTCTCTGTGTCAATCCCTGAGCTTATTCCTGTGGTGACGTTTGTCATTTGGGTCAAATGTCCCCTCGTCTCTTTGTCTCCCCCTGGATCTCAGTCTGAGGGCAGGGACCTTTCTAATTTAAGACCTTGTTCCTCATATCTCCATGGGTTCCAGTCCCAAGCATGTGCCTGAGGCAGTGGACACCCTGCGTGTGTCAGTGTGTGTGAGCACTTTAGGCCAGAGGTCAGACACGGCAGGTTCACTGTGGGAGGGAGACTTATTGGATGAGATGGGGTTGAGTCACGCCCTAAAAAAAAAAGGGGGAAAGGAGAGTATTCCACATAGTGGGGGGGGCGGGCATTGTGCGCTGCTACACTGCAGCAAGGCTGACAGTTGTCCCATGAGGTGCTCGGCTGCCAGGGGTAGGAGACCTCTGCATGACGACCAGACTGAACACCAGCTCTTAGTTTGGACCCTGGACCCTTGAATCCCTGGCACAGCCCTGAGGCATGGATGTCAGGATTGCCCTCACTCAGAGAAGAGGGAACAGAAACATGTTCCCCAGAGGTTTGCCACTAATAAGAGGGAAGGGTCTGGAATGCCGACCCTCACAATCTGGGTCCAGGACTACTATGCCATTCTGTTTCCTCAGGGTGAAGATGACGGTGGTGGTGGTAGAGAGGCGGCAACACTTACAGAGCCCATTCGGTGTGCCAGATGCTACTCAAAGCACTCCGCATGTAGGGACTGGATCAATCCTCACAACTGCCCTAGTGGTGGGTTCTATTGTCAAGGAGGAAACAGGGGTGCATATCATGCAGGGGAAGAGCTCAGGCAAACTGCCTTCTGTTCGTAAGTGGTGGGGTAGGTTATGGGAATAAGCACAGTCCTACTTTCCAAGGGCTGGAGACCACCTTCCATATACATTAGGTCATGGTTGGAGTCAAAAGCTTGCATTTCCTGGCCCTGCCTCCATGGATTCTAGGAGGAAACTCAGGTCCACCAAGATTCCTCCCATGTGGTTGAGCATATCCAAAGTACCTCCTGTTCTACAGAATTTTGTCCTGGCAGCAATTGCTTCGTTCCCATGGGTTTTCATTCTTGCTATCAGTGCCCCTGATCATGAGGGCCCCTCCTGATGATTTCTTCATCCTTCTCCAGTTTCTGGTGCAGCTTCCATCCCTTGCCTTTAGTGTTGCCAAAGTGACCTGCATAGCAGAGAAGACTTCACCAGCCCAGGGTGCTCTGTGCTGCCCTGCCACGGAGATTTTACTGAAACAGCTTCCACTCTTCTCCTCCTTCTCAGTCCTTTTCCTACCCCCAACCCCCACTCCCCACCCCCTAGCTCCGACCCCCCGCCAGCCAGGATCCAGTGCTGGTCCCAGGCCTGGGTGATTTGAGGGACACACAGGACTGTCTACTCCCTGCTCCCCCTGGTGGAAAGTGTCCATCAGATGGAAAGTGCCCAGTCTGTGGAGTCCCCTTGTTCCCAGCACACACGGGTTTCTTAGGACAATTGCCTGCTCTGTTAGATTCTCTTCAATAGTCCTTCAGATATGTACACATGGGTCTGAATATATGATGAACAAGTTTCTGTTCTCTAGCTGATGTTTTGAGATGAGTCATATGGGGAGGGACCAGCAAGCTCAGGAGTTTGAACACTATGTGCCAGGCCACAGGGGTCATTAAAGGCTATAGCACCATCACATTAGAACACAGAGAGCATTTTCTAACTGTTCCAAGTCATTCACTCTTCCTGGGTCATCCTCACCCCCTTCAAGTCTCCAGTGACAAACCGCCAGATCTCCAAGGTGCTTCTGCTGCTTTGGCGAGTTCTGGAGTGAAACTGCCCCAGTGCCCAGCTTCTGGGGGGAAGATGCACCAGCTTCCAGAAGGAGGTGCTGTCAACAGAATGCTCTGTCTGGGCTGATAGGAGCTGTGCGGGGTGGAGAGCCCAGGCCGAGTCTCCTTTGTAAGAAACGACGCACCCTGTCTCTGTGGGTTTTCTTCTTTGTCTGCGAGGTTGTTTATCTGACCATAAGGTTGGGTTTTAAACAGCACTGGGAAAATCAGGACTGTTAACTCAGTCCTACGAGTTTTCAGCGCCTGTCCCTGTCAGTATGGCAGAGATGGGGTGGAGGGCACCGACTTGTGTCCTGAGATTCTCTTGGTCCAAAGAACGTCCAACTCAGGACAGAAGAACACAGAGGAATGCATGGGCAGAGACTTACTTGAAGTCCAAGATGTTGCCTGTGGGGTTAATAATGGTGATAAAGGTGATCTGATGATGATGTGTGGTGACAGTGATGATGATGATGCTATCAACTAATGCTCCCTGAACATGAACTCTGTATCTGACACTGTGCTCAGCCTTTGATATGCAACAGCTCATTTAATCCTCACAGTGACCCTATGACCTAGGTACTGCTATTATTTTCATTTTGCAGATGAGGAAGCTAAGTCTCAGCAAGGTTAAGTAACTTGCTTGAGGTCATGCAGCAGGTTAGTGGTGGAATTGAGCTTCCTGTGCAGGAAAGCCTGCCTCCAGAGCCCCGTCCTTGAGGTAATGTCTTCTATCATGTCTTTTTAGTCCCTGGTTGCCCCTCGTGCGTTCCAGACCTTTAACCCATGTAATGGGCTCCACTCTCCCCCCAAAGGTGAAGGTGCTTTTACTCAATAAAGGGGCATAGTAGAGAGTAACCTGCAGAAAACAGCCAGAGTTTGTAGCCGGGGGTGGGGATGTGGGCTGGAGTGGGAGGAAAGGACCCCAGAGAGGTAGATTGGATAAGATAATCAAGGTTTTGACTATTTCTGAGAGGCAACAGGGAATCATCAAAGTTTTTGAACAGAGAAACGGCAAGATCAAATTTGAATTTTGCAGTGATTAGGGTTGGGGTGGGGCCATCTTATCCATATTCCTACAAACAGCACCCTCAGGAAGGCCCTTGGTTCCACCCACTTTGAGCCTGCGCCTGCCAAGAAGGTAGGAAGCAAGGGTCTTTTGCTCCATTTTGTGGAGAAAGAAGCTGAGGGCTGTAAATTCTGTACCCTTTTGTCTACTCTTAGGGCTCAGAGGTGAGGGAACATGCCATGCAACCAGTGGGTGTGGGTAAGTTTTCAACAACTGACCCTTTAAGGGGAAAACACCCTTATTTGGAGCGTGTAAGTTCCCTTGGTATAAATACCCCACTGTAACTGACTTCAGCCTACCTAGCAGTGTGTTATTAAGTGGGTTGCAGAATTCCTGAAAATGCAACAATTGGTTCTAGCAAGCTAACAGAAGCTGACTCCAACATACCTCTCATGCAACCCAATGCCCTCCCCTGGCCCGTATTTATGGAGGCAACGAGGGAGCTCCATGCCAGGGCTGATAAGAGAGGCAAAGTAACTCGGCCAGGCCAACTTGGAGACTCAGGAATACAGCGAGGGATAGACACTGGCATCTGAGCTCCCAGGCCACGTGTTTGTGCAGACTCTGTTTAGGAGGACATCATTTGATCTCTGCCTGGATCCCTTTCAGAAGAGATTTTACATGCAGTGGTGGCAGTGTTCCTCTGTCTTCCAGGACATGTATCACAACCTCCTACCGGAACTGGAAAAATAATGTCATGGAGTATTTTTAACAGTGAGTACATATCCCCTACAGTGAGAGATGACGTTTGAGAACTCAAGTCCATAAATTGTTTTCCAGTTTCCTTAGGGCATCTGTAGCCCTAGCATTCATCTGATCATTTGTTTGTCTGATATAAACTGACGGCTCAAGCATGAAAGCGTGTATACGTGAAAAACAGACGAGAGGCGTTGCCGGTGGGGTCTTGATAAGACAGAGGTCAGGGATCAGAGGCAGGAGCAGGCGTCAGATCATGAGTCCTGGCATCCAAGATGAAAGTTAAGAAGTAATCCGTCTCTAGGGTTTTGAGACCCAACAGGAGAGACTCTCAAGGCCAGTAGGTAGGAGGGAGGTGCTCGGCACCAGTGATCAGAGAAGATGGCTCACAGAAACCTGACCTTAAAGCGTGAGACTGACCCAGCCATTGGGTCTTACTCACTTCTTAATAATGCCAGGTAGGAAATTTCCCTAAGGTGAGGGAAGAGGAAAGAAACATTTGTTGAGAGATCTTGGGATATGTCAAGGTCTGTGTGTATGAGCATGTATTTTCTCAAGTCCTAGTGGCAAGGAGAGACCTTTGTGGGATAAGTGCTATTATTTCATTATTTGTTTGAGAAAACAAATGCTCAGAGAGGTTAAGTGATTTGCCCATGTTCACACAGCTGGTACATGGCTTAGCCAGAGGGGGTGGGCGAATGAGAGGGTAGCAGCTGAATACAGATCCAGAAAAATTGGCAGGCAGTTAGGATTTGATAGACATGGACTCAGCTGGGTGTCTGCCTGCCTTTGTGGGGCGGTGTGGCAGCGGATGGCTGGGGTGGCTGGGTCGAGGGCTGGGGGAAGCAGAGTGATGGTTCTGCTTTCCTCATGCCACTGGGAGAAAGGAGTTCACTGCCCTCTCCATGCGTCCTCCCAGGAGGAAGTACGCAGAATGTTTACACAAGGGCACATTTCTGGCACGCCGAGGGAGCCAAACTCTAAACGGAGACCATACCCCCAGCTTGGCAGATGCCTGAGAGTAAGGCGCTTGCTGACATGTTGATGGAGAACAGGGACTTCTTGTTTACCCAGCTCACCATCTGGACGAGCAAGGCAATGTCCAAGGAAATAGCTGTAACTAAAAGCTCAGAGGCTGCCTCCCTGGCTTCCCTCGTGTGTGCTCCAGAGCGCTTTGGCTGCTTCTTGGCCAGATACGCAGTGTGGACGGTGCGCCAGGACAGGGCAGGGGCTTGGAACCACCAGCAGACGCAGGGGTGGCGTGAAGAGGAGGTCGCAGGAGCTGGTGAAGGGGGTGACTGCAAGTGTTTGGAAAAGAGAGGTTGAGATCCATCCTCCCCCAGGGGATAGAAGGATGAAAAGGGCTTTTCTGTCAAAAGAGGGATTGGGATCAGATAGATGGGAGACCTTCCTAATTGGTAAGAAAAGGTGCATGGGCTAAGAAGGCCATCTGGTGAAATTCTTTGGATATGGGTAGCAGGGAAGGTTGGGGTGGAACTGGTGCTGGGTCAGGGGATGAGTAGCTGCAGACTATACCTTACAGTTTGAGAGGCTGGTCCATCCCACTCAACACAGCTAGGAAAACTGGGAAGATTTGAGTCCTTAAACCCTTTGAGGGGTTGTAAGTATGAAAATAGTTGAACTATTCCCTCGACCCATTCTTGCTCACAAAGGAACACAGTCCTCTAGAAGAAACAGAACTCCAAGCAAACCCCACATTATATTCATTGGACATTATATTCATTGGATACCTTTCTTGTTACTTCGGCAGAGGCTAATTTGAAAAATTCCTTGCATTGGTCAAGATAGACCTATACCAAACAATAACCAAAAAACCTCAGTGGCTTGGGCATCCAGTTGGCTTAGTTGGTTGATACTCTGATTCTTGATTTCAGCTCAGATCATGATCGCAGGGTCGTGACATCAAGCCCCAGATCGAGCTCCATGCTAGGCATGGACCCTGCTTAAGATTCTCTTTCTCTCTTGGGATGCCTGGATGGCTCAGTCTGTTAAGTGTCTGCCTTTAGCTTAGGTTGTGATCCCAGAGCTCTGGGATTGAGTCCCACATCAGGCTCCCTGCTCAGAAGAAAGTCTGTCTCTCCCTCTGCCTGCTACTCTCCCTGCTTGTGCTTGCTCGCTCGCTCGCTTTCTCTCTCTCTCTCTCTCTCTGGCAAATAAATAAGTAAAATCTTTTTAAAAAAAGATTCTCTCTCTCCCTCTCCCTTTGGTCCTCCCCACTCTTTCTCTCTCTCTCAGAAAAAAACAAAACAAAACCCCGAAAACCTTCAGTGGCTTAGCACAGTAAAGAACACAGCTCACTCACATCACAGTTCCAAATGAGTTGGTGAAAAAGGAGGGCAAGTGGGAGGAGGCTCTGTTCCATGTCATCCAGGGTCCCAAGCCCTGCCATTCCCTAGACCTTATGGTTCTCCACTGCTTGTGGCTGGAAGGCAAGGGATGGGGGGAAGAAAGAGGGAGTGGGATTACCCAGGAGATTTTTAGAGGCCTGTCCTAGCAGTGGCATAAATCACACTTCTAAGTATTCCATTGCCCAGAATGAGACACATGGCCCCATCTGCCTGCAAGCAAGACTGGGAAAGGAAGTACCCAGGAGGACAGGGAAACTAGATTTGGATTTGGTGAACTCACAGCAGTGTCTCTGGCACACATTTCCTGAGATTTCTGGGAGTATCCTACATGTTAAGAGAACTGGTTGCAATGAGCGGTCTTTATGATTTCTCTTACAGATACTGGCTGAAATAAGCACCATTTGACTAGCTCAGAATGGCTCTAAGAAAGTGACAATGTGCCTGGGAGGGGGTTTCTCAAGCCCTGAAGCTAAGAACTCAGCCCTGCATTGCAGAGCCACCTGTTGCTGGTGGCAACTCTGTCCTCAGCTGTCAGAAATGGTTGCAAATCTGGGGCTGCACAGGAGCCGAGCCTTTGCAGGGGGCTCTACCATGGTTTACTTCTATTTTGCTTGTTTTAGTGATGTAGGCACCAGAACTTGTGACTTTTGGGACCTGAACTGGTGAAAAATTCATTTTGTTGGCTTCTTAGGACATTTGAGTTGGTTGGTATTTTGCAAGGTCACGTCTAAAATTGGGGGATTTAAGACAGCAGATCTCAATAGGCTTTGCTTCTCAATACTCCAAATTATCCAGGACATTCTGGTTTATCTAACATGGATTTTCAGACACTTCTACCAAACTCTACATAGAGAAGTTTATAGATGTGAAGGAAAAATGCGTCTAGCTGCTTCTTCCATTTATGGACAGAGTGACTACTATCTTTTTTTTGCCCAGGACAGCTCTGGTTTGCACCTACTGTCCAGGCATAATTATTACCTGCTTTTGATCTCAAGTGTCCCAATAAATCAATTGGTCACCTGGCTTAGAGGAGGCTCTGTGCTGATTCTGATCAGATATTTCCTTGCCAGCCAGCCTGTGCCCAAGGCCTGACATCTGATGATGATGCAAGATTTGAGCTTAGTTAATAATACCTTTTTCATGGGACTCCTGGGTGGCTCAGTTGGTTAAGCAGCTGCCTTCAGCTCAGGTCATGATCCCAGCGTCCTGGGATCGAGTCCCACATCGGGCTCCTTGCTCCGCAGGGAGCCTGCTTCTCCATCTGATTCTGCTTGCCACTCTGTCTGCCTGTGCTCGCTCTCGCTCTCTCTCTCTCTCTGACAAATAAATAAATAAAATCTTAAAAAAAAATACCTTTGTCATTGTCTTTTTTCATTTTATTAACCCTGTGACTTCCTGATATCCTTCCTATCAAGCTTCAGAATCGTGGGCCTGTGCTAAGAGTTATTCAGTTAACAGTCAATAAAACAAAAAAATCAACATGCTTAGGAGGTTAGTAAAGCATGGATAATAAGTTACATTTTGCAGATGTGCAGTTTAGGACCATGAAGTTTAATGAAATTTCCAAAGTCATATGGAAACCAAACTCTAGTTCTGACCCAAGCATCCTTATTCTAGGCCACTCTTCTTTCCTCTGTGCCAGGTATGAGGTCTCAGATGCCCTGTACCTAATGGGTGGTACAAGCAAAATTCTACAGGAGAGCCAAAAATCAAACCCAAGAAGAATCTATGCCATGATTAATTTTTAGATATCACTATGGCTTTCTGAATGTTCTCTTCGTATGATTCATTGTCACCAAAAAGCCTTGTTTCCATGGAGTAATGTGTCTATGCCCTCACAGCCACATATTTTCCCAGCTCTAAAGGTGACCAGTCCACAAAGGCCCCCAGAGCACCTCTCTGAAGGTGAGGAATGGTATCTGTGTTGCAGGAAGGAAGCACAAGACGTGAGCTCCTAATTAGTCAGAAATCGATGAGTCCGGAGTTAGTGCCATTTGTTTGGGGGAGGGTGACCATCAATAGTGTGTAATATGGTAATGATTAAGGTGGACTCCAAATCTACATGTTAATCACATTGAACTATCAGGCACCAGGCTCCTGTCTTGGTTATGGTGTTCTGTTTAGTTTGGATGAGCTGTCTGTAAACTTACAGATGTGAGCTTGGATCTGGGTCTATGCTTTCCTCAATGAGAGCCTTCTTACAAATTTCCTAGGGAACAAATACAGAGGAGGAACTGGAGAAGCTAAAGACGGTCTAGATCCTGGGGCCCAGCAATCGATATTCCTCTGGTTTTCCTGCCTGAGTTCTTTGGGGTCTTAGGGATGCGGGTTTAAGCTGATTTCATGGAAACACGGATCTCTTAGAATGGTAAGTGACCTTAGAGATCATTCATTATCTTCCAAGCATGATATATGTTGATGTATTTTATTTTATTATTTTTTCTTTTAATGATTTTTATTTATCTATTTGTGTGTGTGTGTGTGTGTGTGTGTGTGTGTGTGTGAGACAGAGAGAGAGAGAGAGAGAGAGAGGGAGAGAGAGAACAAGCAGGGGCAGGGAGAGCTGCAGGCAGAGGGTGAAGCATATTTTATAACTGATGGTATAAAAAGAGATTGCAGGGAATACATGGACTTCAAAAGATGTTTATTTACTACTTGTGTATTTAATTAAATGTGTCTTAGAAATAAAATAACTGTCACATCAAATCCATTAGCCCATAAATAGTATTGATTATGACAAAGTGGGTAGTGAAGAAAACAAAGTCATTGTGAAGAGAAATGTCAGTAATAAAGTGGGCACACAAATGTGTCAAAAAATGTCAAAGTGATCTCAAATGAATGAAATCTGGAAAAATCTGATCTGCTATACTCTTGTTTTACTGATTAAACTGAGACCCAGCTAGAAGAAGCTGCTGATGCAGAATCAGAATCAGGAGCGCCCACAACTCCCTCCATGGATGCCACCTGCCTCCGAATGCTTCCCAGGGCCACTTCCTCCTTCCCAGGGCCACTTCCTTCACCAGTTCCACACTGGAGGCATCCCCAGTCACTAATGGGCAGAGCTCAGGCAGGAGAGCTGAGCTGCTGTTCCCTCCTCCCACCAAAGGGTAGGCACTCCTCTTCCCCATTCTTCCAGAGGCACATTTCCCATCTTGTGGAGTAGGTTCCCCTCTCCCCTTTTGTGAATCTGAAACAGGAAGATAGAATTTCCTTGGAGCATCAGGGCTCTCAGTGTTGCCTGGATATTTTGGAAAAAACAAATCAAATTCATTCTGCTTGCTCACTTAATGAGGAACAGTGTGTGGAGGCAGAACTAACTCACTAGAGAGAGTTAACTAATTTTTAAGAGTAAATCTCCAGCTTCAGCAGGGCTTGGGGGCAGGCCCCTTGTTTCCTGAGATCCTCTGCCTTAATCCTGGTCACCAGGAATTAAGGCCTGGGTGACAATCTCTCAAGCATCCGCTGGAGGCAGGCGCTTGATCAGTCATGCAGTGGTTTACATTATTCCCCTGGGCTTAGACCTTCTCTTTCTGTTCTGAGGAGCAGCAACCCCACCTACATGGAGTTATAAATATCAGGAGGCGGAAGAACTGTGTGCTCCCCAGCTTTAGATCCAGGCCATTACACTCTGGCGGCACTTGTACTCCCTGGGCTGGCAGGAGCCTGCAGAGCTTGTGCTGTCCACTCTTTGTCTCCAGATGCAAACCAGGGGGCTCCAACTGACTTTCATGAACATCCAGACTTCTCTTAAATACTACTTGTTTCCATCTGGATATTTGGATATATGCGTCATGTGGACAGACTAGCATTCCAGAACTCAAGACCATGAAAGACCTTGGTGAAGGAGAATGAACCAGGGAAAGAACAGACCAATGTGATGGCAAGAATACTAAAATTTAATGACATACCAAGGTTGCAAAAAAAGGGATGGAAAAGTACGTATCAAGCAAATAATAGCTAAGATAAAGCCAGGGGGCCATATTAATGGCAGCCAAAAAAGACCTCAGAGGAAGGTATTTTTGGAGATAAAGAGTCATTCTTTAATTACTAAAGGAATAATTCATGAGGAATATATAATAGCTCTGAGCTGAATTACACCTAACAATTCACATTCAAACCATACAATGCAACCGTTGTCAGAATTATAAGGAAGGACTGGCAAATCCATTTGTAGTGGGAGATCTTAATGCCTTTATAAAAACTAACAGATCAAGTGGGTAAAAAAAAAAAAAATGACGTACGGAAGATTTGAGCAACATGATTGGCCACCTTCACCCAATGTAAAATCTTATACTTCAAATTGGAAAATTCAGTCTTTTCAAACATAAGATAATGGACAACTTTACCACTATTTTCACTTTTATTTAAATAGACTAACTTTGTCTTCTTTTTAGAAAGAAAGAGAGCAGATATTATGAGCAGGGGGTGCAGGGGAAGGGGCAAATGGAGAGGGCGAGAGAGAGTCTTAAGCAGGCTCCACACCCGGCTTGAAGTCACAATCCTGAGATCAGGACCTGAGCCCAAATCAAGAGTCAGATGTTTAACTGACTGAACCACCCAGATACCCCCGACTTTATCTCTTAACTTACTACTTCATTCATACCCAAACCAAATTACTGTCAAGTTTGAGGTTGTAGTTATTACATTTTTAAAGACACATTTTATTAGGTATGTAAGTAGTACACATTATTTATTTATTATTTTTAAAAATTATTTTATTTATTTATTTGAGAGAGAGAAAGCATGAGATGGGGGAGGGTCAGAGGGAGAAGCAGACTCCCCGCCGAGCAGGGATTCCCCATGTGGGACTCTAGGATCATGACTTGAGACAAAAGCAAATGCTTAGCTGACTGAGCCACCCAGGTACCCAGTAGTACATATTTTTTTAAAACTCATGTACCCCACAATCTCCTTGTGCAGTACTAGTGATGTATGGCAGACATAAAGAAAGATACATTTATGAAGTAAGAGTCTAACTCAAGTTATGAAAGAGGAGTGGGATAATCTCATGGAAATAGAAAAAAGAAAAGAAAGAGAAGGGTAAAATGAATGAAATTTTAAAAATATAAAGAATCAACTAAAAAAGCTGATTCTTAGGAAAAAATAACAAAACTACCAATCCTTAAGCAATATTGATCAAATAGGAGAATACACAATTATGGACATTGGGGAGGGTATGTGCTTTGGTGAGTGCTGTGAAGTGTGTAAACCTGGTGATTCACAGACCTGTACCCCTGGGGATAAAAATATATGTTTATAAAAAATAAAAAGTTAAAAAAAAAAAAAACAAAATAATAAAAATTAAAGTGGAGAAGGAATCACATTTAGGGTATAGGTTTTTAAATCATGACCTAACTATAATGAATTTTATACTGATATATTTGGAAACTTAGACAAAATATAGCTTATCAAAGCTGAGTGGATAGAAAAGTAAGTAACAAGAATAGGTTTAAAGTCATTAAGGAAATTGCATCAGTATTTTGAAAGCTACTTACAATACAGATAAAGAGAACAATGTGAAAAGATGGTTTTACTTTGAGTCCCACTGAATGCTCAAGGAAGAAACAATCCTTTTTTCACATAAACTGCAACAGGGGTTAAAGAGGGAAAGCTGTGTGAGTTTGATATGAAATTCAGGTTAAGTTGGAGGACAGGCAAATTTGGGGCCAATCTAATGTATTAGTCTAACTAATGTATACATAAACCAAATCAATCAATGCATTAAAAAATACATTGGGATTTAGTCAAATTCGTCAACTTAATATCAGAAATTTTTAATAATAGTTAATTTAAAGCATTGTTAATGTAACTGACCACGTTAACAAAAATGTGGTCATTTCAAAAAAAAAATACCTGTTATCTCATAGACGTAGAAATAGTATTTCAAAAATTCAACACTCATTTTGATTAAAAAAAAAAACTTAGCAAAATAAGAATCAAGTGGAATTTCTTTAACCTGATAAAGAATGTCCACTGAAAATCCCCAGCAAAATCTTATTTAATGTTCCAATCTAAGAAGCATCACCTTAAAAGTCACAGACAAGATAGGATGCCTGAATCAGCATCTGTACTCAAAGTGGTACTTATGAGGAAAAGAAATAGAAAGAATAAGAACGGGAAAGCAAGAAAAAGTCCGTCATTATAACAGATGAAATAATTGTTAGATAAAGTATAAAAATAGTCCACAGAATTACTATTAAAGGCAATGAGTTCATTGAAGCTATTGGATACAAGTTCACTATGCCTAACCACCAACGTTTATATACATCCAACAACAAATGATGATTATTCATGAAATGGAATACTACAGAGAAATTGAAAAAAAAATAAATGAGACTAACCTATATCAACATTGATGAATCTCAGTAAATAAAAACATGTTGAATTCAGAAAAGTAAGTTGCAAATGGACATGTACGATGTGACACCATAAATGTAGCAAAAGCATTAAACGCACTTTGGAATGATAGACACTTTACAGATTAGTGGTACCTCGGGGGACACAGGGACACGAAAGGGAAAATTGAGCAGAGTTATATAACATTATTTTAAAAGGAGTCTGAAGTAAATGTGGCAAAATGTTAATAGCTGTTTAATTTCATTGTCTAGTATATAATTTATTTACCTTTTTGCACACTTTAACATTTTATTATAAACTTTTAAAAGATCAGAACCTCTAAGGGCTAAGACTTAAGACATGGCGGCAGGTGAGGTTGGGGATAGGCTGGCTGTCAAGTCTTCCCAGGCGGGTAGCTGCCACTGACATCCTTTAAGCAGCTCATTTCTTGGGTGGTTCCTGGAAGGGGGCAAGGCCTTACTGAAAACTTCACTTGGCCTTCCTGGCAGTCTTTGCCACAGGGTCTGAGCCGGATGAACTTAACTGAATTGGAGCAGGATTGCTTCCTGATATTACAGCCCACACTGCCACTTCACTGGTGCTCACGTTTAAGAGATAAATGGCTACAACCTGCATTCTGTAGCTGGTGCCCTCGGTGAATCTGTTCAAGATCTGGGTAGGTGCTGTAAAACAGTATAAGGAGACTGAATATAGACTGAGGCCACTGAGGATAGAGAACACAGAGCTTTCATTAAGCGAAAATTTAGGGAAGAAGCCAAGAAAATACTTTTGTGTACTTTTCCATTTTCATGTTACAAGTTTTGGATCGAAAGGGATAATACACAATACCTAGACTGGCGGGTAGAGAGGAAAGAATGATTTGGAAGTATGTCTTTTGGAATCCCTTCCTTGTATATCTCCCTTGAAACATCCTTCTCACAATAAAACACAACCAGAAGAAGATAAATGAGCTGGTGTCTTGTGGGTGGTGCAGTAAGCCTCTGAGAAGAAAAGACTAACATAAAGAAAATGCAGTGTTGCAGTCTGGGCGATCTGACAAGGCAGCACACTCCTTCCGTACTCCGGATTCTTGATGAGGTTTGTTCATTTAGGAGAACTTTTTCTTTTTTCTTAAAGGTGATTAATCGTTCTCTTTTTCTGCTTTGTTGGAACATCATGCTCTGATGATTGCTTGCTGCAACCTTGGAATCTTAAGAGAGGAGGGAATGTCCACAGGTCTTTTGATCTAGCTGCACAAACTGTGGACTGAGCTAGACCTGTCTTCTTTGTTAAAGTCATATCAAAAGGAGCACTACTTACGGAACACTCATTCCAGGTCTGAAAAACACCTTCTTCTCTGAAGCATGCATCTTTCTGTAGAGCTTAATTCCTTCCCATTGCGGTCCTATTGGCTCCAAAATGGGATTGAATGGAGTGGAAATTGGCATGAAGGGTCAGTCTTCCTAGAACACTTATGGCTGATGCCAGGTAGGATCACTTTGAAACTTTGGATGTTTTGAGATAACTTGGTGGTGGAAGTGGAGAAAAGTACCAAGACTAAGTAGATCATATGTGGAGGACAGTGTGTGTCTGGCTCTGTGTAGCACTTTGAAATGTGCAGAGAAGATCAACCACACTTAACATGGGTACTGATGGGAACCACAAAATAAAACAGGTTGCTGGTGAACTGATTGGGTCCAGAGAAGAAGAGACTCAAAGGCAGAGGAGACTTATGGACAGGATGGGATGGTTTGGCTACACGGATGGCAAGTAGGGCTGACATGTGGACAAGAAGAAAGACTGGAGAAGAAGGGGAAGGATCAACAGGACATGCACACTTTCCCATCATTAGCTCCCTGGGGTCTGGGATCAGAGCTGAGTCTGGGCTGCTCTGTGCATCAGTGGAACTTCCTTCCCAGCTGCTCAGTATGACACTCCTTCCCCTTCTTCCTTCCCCACCTCCACTGGTGATCTTTCAGAATGCCTCCCAATACTTCTAGGGAGGAGGGAAAGGCAGGGAGGGAAGACTATGAACTACTGTGAATAGGGAACTGGGCTCTAGTCTGGAGACATGCTGGCATCTCAGGCCCGCCTCTGACTAGCTGAAGGGCTCTGTGCTCTCCTAAGTATTAGTAGAGAAGTAAAATCCAAGTATAGGACCCAGTGAACTCAAAGCTTTCACTAGTTCTAGATTTCATTGTTTCTTTTTCTTTCTTTCTTTTTTTCTCTTGTACTCTGGGGATTTGTATTCTGACTTTCTGCAATCCAGGTGCATTCTTCATTTAAAATACCCTGACTCCATATGGTTTCACTTATTTGTGGAGCATAACAAATAGCATGGAGGACATGGGGAGATGGAGAGGAGGAAGGGAGTTGGGGGAAATTGGAGAGGAAGATGAACCATGAGAGACTATGGACTCTGAAAAACAATCTGAGGGTTTTGAAGGGGTGGGGGGTGGGAGGTTGGGTGAGCCTGGTGTTGGGTATTAAGGAGGACACGTATTGCATGGAACACTGGATGTGGTGCATAAACAATGAATTCTGGAACACTGAAAAGAAATTAAAAAAAAAAATAAATACCCTGACTCCCAACGGACATACAATATGAATGCTTTTGTACTTGATGTCAAAATACAAGATTTTTCATGTGAACATTCCCACAAAACTTGTCAGTACCACTGTGCACCATTAGAAGCATTAAAATACAAGTTCATAGGACCCTCAACTTCATTAGGACACAACACATATCCTGACCATCTTGGTATTCTGGAGACCAAGAACTTGGCCTAGCACATAATAAGTGTTCTCTCTCTCTTTCTCTCTCTCTCTCTCTCTTTTTTTTTTCTATTTTTAACAGCAAGTGAAGATCTCGACAGTATTGATTTAAAGTGCTTTATTTTGGGTCCAGAAGACATTTTTCTGGTGGTGTCTTCAAATCCTTCTTATGGACAAGAGAACTATCTTAGTGCTATGAGTTTTTTATATGCATGCATGCACTGACTCTTGGTCCTTAGTAGTGTGTTTGAATTTAAGCCCTTTCTATTCTGGGGTAAGGGCAATTCCTAGGGAAACAGGTAAATAACTCTTCTCTGAGCACCAGTGTTAGGGGCCATCATGAGTGGATGACGATGTATTAGCCTTACCTTTTATTTTTTATATTCTGATGCTTTGTCATCTGGGGACATGCAGACTCTGGAGAGACTACCCCTTCCAAGATTGGCTGATTCCTAGAGATAATAACTGACTCACCCACAAGTGTACCTTTCAAACATAGACCAGCCAATCCAGAGCCTCCTGGTCACTTTTCCCTTGCCCTAATCATCCCAGGGCCAGGTACCAGCAAACTAGAGACAGCACCTCTGTCCCACAGCTCACTGAAATTATTCAAACTAGCCAAACCTAACCCTTCTGACCCTGCCTCCTCACCGTTTTTCTTCCCACAGAAACCATAGTAAAGTCTCGTCACAGTTTCTCTGCCTCCCCGTCCTGGCTGACCCCAGTACTTCCCCATGTGTCCAGGGTAGTGTGATGTGCAATGTCCTTTAGGACACTCTGAGTAGTGAAAGATCTTTTCAATGGCAATCGCCTCTTGATCTGTTGGGTTGCCATGGCTAAATAATAGTATAAACCTGTATTTTAACACACATGGACTCCCCACAACATCCTAGGAAGTAGGAAGTAAGTATTTTACAAATAAGGGAAGAGTTCAGGCAGGTTAAGCACCAAAAATCTAATAGTACATAAGCGGTGGAGCCTGAATTGGAACCCAGATCTGGAACCCTTAAACTCGCAGTGCCACCACATGTAATAATGGTCATTTTATGGAAAGTGTTCACAGTAAGTTTTGTAGGCATATACAAGTGAGTATGAATAGATAGACCTAGCATTCTCTATGCAGTGGTTTTCTTTATTCTTTTTTAAGACCTTATTTATTTATTTGATGGAGAGAGAGTGAGAAAGCAAGTGTGTGAGCAGGAGGGAGGGACAGAGGGAGTGGGAATAGCAGGACCCTGGGATTATGACCTGAGCTGAAGGCAGAGGCTTATGTGACTGAGCCACCCAGGCGCCCCCACAGTGCAGTGCTTTTCATCATGCTTCCTTTTCCTCAAACCATCAATCTTAGATTACTTTGTTTTTGCCAAATTTCCCCCTCCATAAAATGGGGAAGAATACACTAGTAGTGTACATTGTTTCCAGTCCTACTCTTGATCAAATAATTCACATTTGATGCCAGGGTAAGTATAATTTGGAAAATAATGTTCCTGTAGCTAAGACTTAGAAATAATAATAATAATAATAATAGTTGTTATTATTATTTCACTTACAGAGACTATATTGTGCCAGGCACCATGCTAAGTGCTTCATATACATTTTCTTGTTTACTTCCTCAACAATACTGTGAGGGGTATGCAATTATCATTCCCACCCTGAAGATGAGAAAACTCAGGAACCTGCCCAAGGTCACACACAAGAAAGTGGAGGGGTGTGGGACCCCAGTTCCAGCCATCTGATGCTAGAATGCATGCATGGGGCTGGTGCAGGTATATGACCTCCACCACGGGAATGTTCCTAAAATGCATACATATTCTGATTTGGGAGGTCTGAGGTGAGGCTGAGATTCTGCATTCCCAAGCTCCCAGGAGATGCACATGCTAATGGTCTGAAGACCAAACATGGTGTAGCAAGTCTTGCCCCACATGTGGTCCTGCCTGAGGTGAAGGGATGTGAGCAGCAGCCATTACTCTGCTTTCCAAAGAATGTGTCATTTGGGCTCCTTCACTGCTCATTTCCAAACTTCAGCAACTCCCCAGCTGCTGCGCGAAAGCACAACAGCCACTGGGATGATGTGGGCTTTGGGAGAAGAAACACATCTCATCTTTCCCCATGGAATTGGCAGCGATGAGGGAAAGATGAGAAGTGAAGGAGAAAAACATCTGACTAAAGAAGGCAGAAATTCCTTTATTCCAAGAGGGGACCAGACTCCGCGTTTTGACAAATGAAACTTCAATAAAACAAGTTTTCTCTAGGGCATATTTGAGCCCCACTTAGTTTGATGAAAGATCTGATATAGAATATTGTAGGAAAACCTGGAAAAGTAAAAGCTATCCTCAAAACAAATCCCTTGATGATGTGTATGGGCGGGAGGATGGTGCTCCGCTCTGTCGTAATGTACAAGATGCTTTAGCAACTGGCCAAAGAATTCTTAATGTGGATCAATGATTTGCAAAGATCTTTTCCCTTGTGTATTATCTCATGCTACTTCACAAGTGATTAGAGGAACAATGCTACGTTTTAAGTCTTCTCCTAAAAGAAGATAAAAAATGTGTGTATAACAAATGCAAAAACCCATGGTTTCCATCTCAAGGTAAACATTGGAATGGTAAACATAGGAATATTTCTTCCTAATTTGTAATTATCCTTCAAGTTCCTTAAGGAAAGCTCCATGGAAAGAGAAGGGCTGGGATTATGACAAGACTTTTATTGAGCAAATACCCATCTTCCTAACTCTGGGGATGCAAAGCCACCAGACACCTCTTGGCCCTTGTTCACAGACCAAATGGCCACAGCTCCTTCTTCCTGGTTCAGCTGACAAAAATTCTCCAGGGCACACCCAAAGAACTTTCCCTTCCTCTCTTTTCCAAGTGTCTGGGGAATGCATTCATTCATTCTATAATGTATATGTGTATAATATGAGGTGACATCCCTTTTTGCATAATTTATTGTTCTCCAACTGATTTGAAACGCCACCATCATCACACAAGCAGTGTTTCCCTTAGCAGAACAAGACCACTTAAAGGAAACCTGCTGCAACAAGGGCTCAAAATCTCAGAGAAATTGATGGAGGAAATATTGAGGCTGGGACTTTATCCTGAAATTTGAGATTTATAACTTGGAAGATATATTTACTTAATCTTCTATTTAATAATACTCAGGGAATAATTAATTCTACACACTTAGAATAAATTAAAAGTAGATCTAGTGTTTAGCAGGTTTTTAAAATATTATTTTGATATTTAGATAGCACAATATGCCATCATTTTGTATTTGACTTTCTTAGCAGGATCATAAGAGATATAATTCTTACAAAATGATAGAATTTTATTAATTTCACCAATACTTCCTCTGAAGCTGTGGACAATTATATCCTTCTGCTTTTGATGACCATCCTTTAGCATCTTTGTAGAGTTTACATTTTTCCATTGCTAGCTGGCCCTATACTGCAATTATTAATGGTTGGTGTAGATCACTATATGTCATGTATAATGACCTATATATACACTATGTATATACTTAATCATAAATTTTACTTTTATACCTTCACAAGTGACAAAATCTCAGGCTCTTGCCAGTTTTCTCCTTTCTTACCTGTATCCATGTCCCACTTTGGGCTATTTTCAAGAGTTCCAAGTTGCAACTTGGGAGAACTCTTTGTCCATCACTACTTCAGTCATACAGACAAGGGTCTATGTGAATATTTCCTGCTAGCAAGCTGGAAGTATGGATGTTGGATTCAGCACTTCTTTTGATTTAGACCTTAGCAGCAGGTTCCAAGTAGACACTTTGTTGATTTTTAAAATCATAATACTCAGGAATTCACAGGGATGTAGAGTGTTTCCTATCTCTTGCACATCTATTTCAACTTTAATCAATTTCAATCCTGACTCTATCACTAATGAATTATAGGCATTGCACAACTTACTTAATTCTTCTTCTTTTTTTTTTTTTTTTTTTTTTGTAAATTCCTTTTTAAAGTAGGCTCCACACCACCATGGGGCTGAAACTAATGACCCTGAGATCAAGTGTTACGTTCTTTACCAACTGAACCTGCTAAGCACCCCATTACTTAACTCTTTGAACTTAAGTTTACTCTTCTGTGAAGTAGAGATAATAATAATTAAACTGGATAGCACACATGCCTGGCACATGGATATATCTCAATATGTTTTAGTTATCCTCTGATCTCATTTCCTAATTCTTTCCCTTTTTTCTTCTGGGAAAATGATTTATTGCATGTGAAGGAATTTTGTAGATAAATACTGCAGAAACGTTACTGCTCCCATTATGTGACTTTCATGGTATAATTTCTCCCTTCAACACATGTTTTCTAATATAATATTTTAAATATATTTTTTTAATTTTTATTTATTTTTTAATTTCTTTTCAGTGTTCCAGAATTCACACCCAGTGCTCTGTGCAATATGTGCCCTCCATAATACCCACCACCAGGCTCACCCAACTCCCAAACCCCTTCCCCTCCAAAACCCTCAATTAGTTCCTCAGAGTCCACAGTCTCTCATGGTTCATCTCCCCCTCCAATTTCCCCCAACTCCCTTCTCCTCTCCATCTCCCAATGTCCTCCATGTTATTCCTTATGCTCCACAAGTAAGTGAAATCACATGATAATTGACTCTCTCTGTTTGACTTATTTCACTCAGCATAATCTCTTCCAGTCCTGTCCATGTTGATATAAAAGTTGGTTATTCATCCTTTCTGATGGAGGCATAATATTCCATTGCATATATGGACCATATCTTCTTTATCCATCCGTCTGTTGAAAGGCATCTTGGTTCTTTCCACAGTTTGGCGACTATGGCCATTGCTGCTATGAACATTGTGGTACAGATGGCCCTTATTTTCACTACATCTGTATTTTGGGGGTAAATACCCAGTAGTGCAAGTGCAGGGTCATAGGGTAGTTCTATATTTAATTTCTTAAGGAATCTCCACACTGTTTTCCAAAGTGACTGCACCAACTTGCATTCTCACCAGCAGTGGGAATTTCTCCACATCCTCTCCAACACTTGTTGTCACTGTCTTGTTAATTTTGGCCATTCTAACTGGTGTAAGGTGGTATTTCAATGTGGTTTTGATTTGAATCTCCCTGATGGTTAGTGATGATGAACATTTTTTCATGTGTCTGTTAGCCATTTGTATGTCTTCTCTGGAGAAGTGTCTGTTCATGTTTTCTGCCCATTTTTTGACATGATTATCTGTTTTGTGTGTGTTGAGTTTGAGAAGTTCTTTATAGATCCTGGATATCAGCCTTTTGTCTGTACTGTCACTTGCAAATATTTTCTCCCATTCCGTGGGTTGCCTCTTTGTTTTCTTGACTGTTTCCTTTGCTGTGCAGAAGCTTTTGATCTTGATGAAGTCCCAAAAGTTTATTTTCACTTTTGTTTCTTTTACCTTTGGAGACATATCTTGAAAGAATTTGCTGTGGCTGATGTCGAAGAGGTTACTGCCTATGTTCTCCTCTGGGATTCTGATGGATTCCTGCCTCACACCAAGTTCTTTTATCCATTTTGAGGTTATCTTTTTGTGGTATAAGAGAATGGTCGAGTTTCATTCTTCTACACATAGCTGTCCAATTTCCCTAGCACCATTTATTGAAGAGACTTTTTTCCACTGTATATTTTTTCCATTATTACATATAATGATGGCCAAACGTCCTGAGCCTTAGTTTGCCTATCTTTAAGATGGGAATAGAAATACATATTAAATGTTATAAACATTCAATAAAGTCACATTTGTTAAGTATCAACAGAGTACTTGACACACAGTAGGGGCTCAGTCAATGGCAGTTCTTTTTATTATTTTATAACCTTTTATAGGCTTATGCGCATTTCACTAGTTGCTCTCTTTACGTCTTAGTTACCTGTACTCCTTATCCTCTGCCTTCCAGTCAAAAATATAATCAGGGGATAACAAAAACTAGGATACTATGATGCATTGAAGATAGTTTGGAGTGCTCTTATTAAATTATAACACAAGGGACGAGAAACTTTTAGTTTTCTGGGTCCAGTACACAAAGTAGACTGTTTATGTAAGCATCCACTGATGAATGGTTCTAATGTTCATAGGTGCTATGCCCTTTCCTAAAGACAACAAACATGCAAACAAAGAACTGTTGCTATTCTCCTATTCTCTGAGACTCTGAATGCTCTAACACTCATAATCTTGTGTGAATTTATATGCAAACTGGGTAATATTTACCATTCCTATCTTACAATGAGTCAGCAGACCCTGTTATCAAAGAGTAGGGAAGGCTCAGCATTCCAACGCTCAGATGCCAGTCAGGGTCCCAGGCTCCATATGTCAGGGATTGGAACATCTGCTCAAAACCCTGCCAGATGTTCTTTCCAGCAGGTGTCTCTACCACCTCTATTTGTAAGTGATTGTGAAGCTACAGGTGTCTGTGAATCAAACCTGAACAGCAAAAGAGGAAGAAAGAAAGCTGCACTGCAACCCTCAGCTTAGAGGTGCTTGGTTTCTTCCATCACCACTCAAACCCCTGCCTAAGTTCTTTGCAGACACCTTGCACAGCAATTGGGCTTGAGTGGATAAACACGGAACTGGAACTCGACCATTAGCCAGTTAGGATCAATAGCTCCCCATCGCATGCTGCAGGGAGCACATGGGTCTAGGGAGATGATAGAGAGAAAGGAGACCCACTAACAAGATACTAATACAGCTTAATTGGAACAAATGACTATTACTACACTTTATAACTTGCATCTATTTAACATCATTTTCAGTCCAACTTCTGCCTCGCTGCCAGAAGAATCTTCCACAAGTATCCCCTCATATCTGAGCGCATCCTTACACAAATAGCTTCAATTATGCTACATGGTTTCTCAAATAAAGCCTAAATTCTGAAATCCAGCATTTACCCATCTGTTGCAAACCCACACATCTGGACTTATCTTGGCTCCTCTTCTTTACAAACCCTTGTACTTCAGCCATACTAAACCACATGCCACTTGGGGTCTTGCACAATACTACCTCTACCAGCCTGGTCATTTGCTTGTGATGTTCCTGCTGCAAATATTGCCTTTCCATCTCCCCCACCACCCTATAAGTCTAAGTCTCACTTGTTTCTCACTGTCTAGCCCCTGTGCTGTCTATTTCATGATATTGTCCCTGAGCTTCCCAGTCAGAATTTATTCCTCCCTCCTCTAAGCTTTCACAACATCCTTCAAGGTCTTGTGTTTGTGTTTGCTCCCAAACTATAAGGTAAGTCTTTTAAAAAAGGATTTTATGTACTTATTTGAGAGAGAAAGAAAGAGGGAGAGACAGGCATGAGTGGTGAGTAGAGGGCAAGGGAGAAGCAGACTCTCTGTTGAGCAGGGATCCCAACATGGGGCTTGCTCCCAGGACCGAAGATCATGACTTGAGTCGAAGGCAGATGCTCAACTGACTGAGCCACCCAGGCGCCCCTATTGTATGCCTTCAAAAGCACAGCTTTATATCCTATCTAGATTAGTGGTTTACATTAATGGGAACTATAAATATTAAACCAATGAGTGGGTACTTTCCCCTCTACTATTCCATTGCCATCAACATCCATGAGTTTATGTATCAACCAGGCACTTTTTTATCATCCCCATTTTCCAATGGGTGAAACTGAGATTCAGAAGGTTTAAGTGATTGGCCCAAGGCTTATACAGATAGATAGTGATGGAATTAAGAAGACAACCTGAAAAAACTCCATAGCTGAGTTCTTTTACTCAGCATCAAAATGAAAATTGTGCCACGTGTAATCAAAAGTTACAGAGGTCTGCTGGGAATGGAGTGGCCTGAATTGGTAGGAGAAGTAAGCAGGAAAGAGCTTCACAGAGAAGGTTGCTTTTGAACAATGTGGTAATAGAATGAAAGGAATGGATTAACACAAAGGAGGGAAGTGGACATTTCAGGCGTAGTGACAAAAGTGGAAATGAGCATATTGTAGTATCCAGATGGAAAGTAGTGTTCATTATGATATCCTCATGGCCCAGCACAGTGCTGGCACAGAGTAGGTACTCAGTGTATGTTAACTAGGGAAGGGAAAAGAGGGAGGAAATTTTGGAGCAGGAAAATTGCATCTAGCTGAATGAGAAAGCACAGTGATTGCCAGCTCAGTCGTAGAAACACACCAGGGTGTCATTGCATCTTTGTTGTATCGAAGAGTTCTCACTACCATGCAAAAAAGGAAGCATGTGTTCCACTGCAACAAGGGACGGAGTCATCTAGGGTCATCATCATTGCTGTTCTCATCTTTGTTCTGTAGCATGATTATCAGTAGTAAACATTGCCTGATTTTGTCAGGTAAGACTCCAGTGAGCAAGCCTAAGAGAAATCTATTTTGTTTACATTTGACCCACTCTCCTCAGCTCATTTCCTTGAAGATCCTGATGGCTTTGAGCATAGCACTGTTAACTTTGGTGTGAGAGGAAAAGTATGGCATAGAGAGCAAAAACTTTGGGTTCTTGTTATAGCTGTGCCACTGAGACTGTGTGGCCTTGAGTGAGTCATGTGGTTGCCATGTCATGTAGCTTTAGCTTCCCAGTTGTCAGATAGGGACCACAGGACTTCCTTACTTTATGGAATGTGAGGCTCAGATTAGAAAAGAGATTTGAAGTACTTCAAAGTATGAAATGACACATGATGTTGGCAGCAAGGATTCATCCTTGTCTCAGAAAAAATAATCAAAAAAGCCTGTCCTCCAAGTCTTGCCTCTTGCAAACATCATTACAGAATGAAGAAAATTAGGATCTCATCTTGGTGCCTGAAAAGGAAACCAAAACCAAGGAGAGGAGGTGGGTCCTCAACATACCCAGTAAATTTATGATGCCACAGAAAACACCCATGATCTTCTAAAAGCCCACCGATGAAGTGCTGCCTGGGAGCCACCCACTGAGATCTCTGGTTCAGCTCTCACACAGACCTGGGCTGACTTCCCTTGCTTCTTTCTTTTGTGTGTTTGTTTCTTAGGAAATGATCAAGAATGGGATAACTCAGCCCTTTTTCCTTCTACTTCTGTCAAACTGCAGTCTGAGGTGTATTTAAGCTGCAGAGTCCATCGAGTGACCAGAACCAGAGTAAATAAACTCCACTTGTGTTTGTTCTTTGCTTTTCTGTCCCGCTCATGCCAGCCTCCCAGTGAAATGCAGCCCATAAAATTGCTTATTTGCACTAGTTTTCCCATTAATAACCAGTAATTTTAGTTTACTAGTTTAGCCACTACCCTATGGCTCTCCATCCCTCAGGAACACTCTGGCCAGAAATCTAAAAGCATGTACTGCAGTCTGTGAAATTCTTACTCAGTTGTTATCTTGGAGCTCTTGGAAGCAGCATGCTCAGAGGGCTGATAGCGTCAGAATGGGAAATACCTGCTCCAGAAGGGACCAGCCAAGCAATCTCAGTTGGTTTTATCGCTGCCATATCCACGAATCAGGTGCTTGGAAAAAACATGCTGACAGGATCAGACTGAGGAAGCTGTGATGCCATCTGGGGTCAGGAAGAGATTCTTGTCCAAATGCCAACTACGGGGGCTGAGGCAGTGTGGTGCTCTGCTGGCATGAGTCTGGAAAAACCCAGGAGGTACTGGGGAAAGCAAAGAGAAGAGCTGACCAGAATGTCATTGGGGAGAACTGGGGACTTGGGTGACAATGAAGAAGACACTGAGGCTTGGACCTTCTGCATTGGACATTTTGGAAAAATGTTTTATTTTGGAAATATTCAAACATACACAAACAGAGTGACTGGTAGTATAATGAATCCCCATGTACTCATCACTCGGACTCAACAATTATCAACTCAAACCAATATGGTTTCATCCACACCACTATACATTCCTGTCCTCTAACACTCAACCTCACTGGGTTTTAGTGAAACAAATCCTAGACATCGTATCATTGCATACCTAAATACTTCAGAAAGTATCTTCAAAAAGGGGAGACTCTTTTTAAAAATGCAACTATAGAATAATTATTATACCTAAAATCACAATCATTCTATTACACCAATAAATATCTAGTATTCAAATTTTTCCCAGTTGCCCCCTAACAGCTTTTAATATTTTGATCAGTTTGAGATAGAATTTAAAAAAAAAATAAAAAAAAAAAGAAGGAAGGAGATAAAGAAGAAGAAAGAGGGGAAAATGAATCAACATACATTTGCTGAATGTCAATGATACGCCACACCCTGTGTTGAGTTCTAGAGCACTGTGACCTCATTTTAGGAGATGAAAAATCAAAGTGCAGAAAAGTTAAGTCATTTTTCCAAAGCCAGTCTACCAGTAAGTTTAAAGATATATTTACAACTCAGATCTGCATGGTCCAAAGCCTGTCTCTTTGTTTTATACTACATTGCATCTTAAATAACCAACTTATGGGGCACCTGGGTGGCTCAGTGGGTTAAAGCCTCTGCCTTTAGCTCAGATCATGATCCCAGGGTCCTGGGATCAAGCCCCGCATGGGGCTCTCTGCTCGGTGGGGAGCCTGCTTCCTCCTCTCTCTCTGCCTTCTTCGCCCTCTCTCTCTGCCTGCTTCTTTGCCTACTTGTGATCTCTATCTGTCAGATAAATAAATAAAATCTTTAAAAAAAATAACCAACTTATATACCAGGGACTCTTGAAAAAAAGGAAAAGAAAAGGAGTAGAGAGGAGTAAAATCTCCTGTCAGATTGGATAAAAGAGAGTTGGGAGGTAGGGACAACTATATAGTAGATGTTACCAATCTTAAAGAAAGCCTCAAGGGGTGGATGTAGATTTTACAGGTTGTGCAAAATCTCTCAGGCCTAGAGATTTTCCAAGTCTATTTATCAATTGAAACTGTTACATGTTGGTAGTAAAGCCTTCTGGTCTCCAGAGAAAAGATGTTCTAGATGTCCAAAAACACTTATGCCCTTTTGCAGAGAGAACCCTTCCCACCAACAATAGCAGACCCAAGAAGTGATGGATGAAGAAGAAGTGCCAAAAGAAAAGGAAATCCCAGCAAAAATATGCAAAAGAGACACTATGTTATTACAATAAGGTAAACTCAAAGACCCAAAGAGCTCAGATAATCTCAGACACTTATTTTCAGACTCTTTAAAATGCCATTTTTGAGCAGCAACCTTAGTGACAAAGCTCAATGAAATTTGAGCTTAAGACAATGTCAGGGGTTTCCTCCATTACCCATAGCTATTAAAAACAATCTCATAGCCTCTTAGGAAGATTTCCTTTTGATCAAATTGAGGTTCAACCATTGATTTCCAAAGAATTAGATTACTAGAATCATTAGGTTGTAATGAAATTCCAGGGGCATCCTGCCCATTCCCATTCTTCCTGCAGAAGAAGACTGATAGTAATATTTTATATATATATATATATATATATATACATATATATGCACATATATAATATATGTATATGATATATATACACACATATATATTATACATACATCATTTATACACACACACACACACACACACACACACACAGAAGGAATTACAGAATCATAGAAAAGCTTAACTACCATCTGTGAAGGAGATTCCACCAAATGTTTGTGTAAGAATATTCATTTCCAGGAAATTCTTCCATCTATCTTGCCTGCATTCCATTGTTGTAATTTAAGTCAGTATTCTAGATTTGCAAGCACATTTAATAAATTTTACATAAGCACTTTACCAACATTTAGTCAGAGTACTGGGATAAAATCATGATATGATAGAGTCCTAATCTATATCATATGATATATGATACACATCACTTTCAATCAAGAAATAATGGTGTGAGTCCACTGATAACTGGTTTTCTATCAGGTTTTAACGTGGTGATGAATATATCTATTTGTATCTATTTTTTCCTTTATTCTTTCCTCCCTTTGTTGCTCCCTCTCCTTTCTTTCAATGACACCTATTAACCACACATATTAGAAGGTCACATTCAAAATCAGAGACCTTTTTACTTATCTCTTATTTATTTGTTTTCCTTCCTCCTCTGAGAGAGATCTTCTCTACAGAATTGATTTTCAGGAGCAGTAACCTTACTGAAGGGACATTTAAAAATTCATTTACTCTGTTCTTTGGGCAATAGAGAAGAGATGGTGATTAGTTCCAGTTCCTATAGCACATTAAGTTATTTGAACTAACCCTTCCATTAAACAGAATAAAAAATTGGCTACAATTAAAAAAAGTGTCATAAAAAAAATTACTGACAAGATAAATAATCACCACCAGGAAACCTCTAAGGGAAAGTGAGAAACACAGAGATAAGCTGAGCTCCAAAGCCACTTTGACATATTCTTGATCCTGGGCTTCAAGTTTGGCAGACATAAGGGGTGAAGGGGAAGGAGTCAAGAACTTAGTCTCACTCCAGGTGGGAGGTCTGTCTAGCAAGGAACCCTTCCCTCTATTTAACTAAGACCCAATCTAATAGGATATGACATCAGAGTAAGAAGAGCTAGAAGTAAGCCGAGCCACAAGTCCAACCCCAGGGAAAGTGGCATAGATGCCAAAGTGGGAAGAGGAACAGAGGTGAGCGAAACAAACGGTACCTGGGAAATTGTGGATACAAGACGACCTTGCCAGGTATTTGAGGCTGGCATTGATACTGTCTAGGTGGTCTAGATGAATCTGAAATAGTGAGTTTGGTTGAAGTGGATTTTAGATGGTAGTGCTCCCAGAAGGATGCCCACTCTCACCACTCTTGTTCAACATAGTATTAGAAGTCCTAGCATCAGCAATCAGACAACAAAGAGATATAAAAGGTATCCAAATTGGCAATGAAGAAGTTAAACTCTCTCTCTTCGCAGATGACATGATTCTCTATATGGAAAACCCAAAAGACTCCACCCCCAAACTACTAGAACTCATACAGCAATTCAGCAACGTGGCAGGATACAAAGTCAATGTACAGAAATCAGTGGCTTTCTTATACACTAACAATGAAAATACAGGAAGGGAAATTAGAGAATTGATTCCATTTGCTATAGCACCAAGAACCATAATATACCTAGGAATAAACCTAACCAAAGAGGTAAAGGATCTATACTTGAGGACCTACAGAACACTCATGAAAGAAATTGAAGAAGACGCAAAAAGATGGAAGACCATTCCATGCTCTTGGACAGGAAGAATAAACATTGTTAAAATGTCTATACTGCCTAGAGCAATCTATACTTTTAATGCCATTCTGATCAAAATTCCATCGGTATTTTTCAAAGAGCTGGAGCAAATAATCCTAAAATTTGTATGGAACCAGAAGAGACCCCGAATTGTTAAGGAAATGTTGAAAATCAAAAATAAAACTGGAGGCATCACGTTACCTGATTTCAAGCTTTACTACAAAGCTGTGATCCCCAAGACAGCATGGTACTTGCATAAAAACAGACACATAGACCAGTGGAACAGAGTAGAGAGCCCAGGTATGGACCCTCAACTCTATGGTCAAATAATCTTCGACAAAACAGGAAAAAATATACAGTGGAAAAAAGACAGTCTCTTCAATAAATGGTGCTGAGAAAACTGGACAGCTATATGTAGAAGAATGAAACTCGACCATTCTCTTACACCGTTCACAAAGATAAACTCAACATGGATAAAAGACCTCATTCCTCCTGAGACAGGAATCCATCAGAATCCTAGAGAAGAATATAGGCAGTAATCTCTTCGATATCAGCTACAGCAACTTCTTTCAAGAAATGTCTCCAAAGGCAAAGGAAACAAAAGTGAAAATAAACTTTTGGGACTGCATCAAAATCAGATCCTGGAAAAACAAACAAAAATACTTTCTGGGTGAAGTTACACTTTATCCTAGGCCTCAGAGGTTCCCCCCACTCCCAACTGTCTTTTGTAAGGCTAGTGAACAGTGCACAGTAAAACACAATTAGACACAAAAAAGGTACAAAGTAATATGAATAAAAATCAGCAGAAAAATGACTGACAATAGGAACTGACCCACAAAGATTGTAGACATTAGAATTACTTGACACAGATTATAAAAGAACTATGCCTTATTTTGGTTAAAAAATATAAAAGCATGCAATTGCCTGTAAGTGGCTAAAGTTATTTAAAAAGTAATTTAGCAGATTGGAAGGAACTAGTAAAACTCCTAGAATCAAAAACCATAATCATTAGAAATAAAACTAAATAGGTGGGATTTACAACAGAGAGGTAGGATGTGGGATTTACTCAGATAAAGGGGGAAACTGTAAGACACTAATTACTAAGTACTAAATTACTAAGATAAAGGGAGAAAATGGATTAAAATAAATTTAAATTGTATCAGAGAAAGACAAAAAGGTGGAAAATGTGGAAAAGAAATTTAAAGAATAGAGTTCCAGAAGGAGCAGGGTATGAAAGGGTAATAGTATCTGAAGAGAAAAAGGCCAATGAAGGACATTAGTTCACATAATGAAAATACCTAATAATAACTTACACAAAGTGAATGAACAAATATAAATCCACCCCTGGACTCACCAGAGGGAAATTTCAGAGAGTTAAAGACAAAGAAAAAATTACAAATATCAAAAGAAAAAAAAGACATATTACCTTTATTATTTTTTTTTAGATTTTATTTTTTTGTTTCAAATTTTTATTTAAATTCTAATTAGTTAACATACAGTATAATATTGGTTTCATGAGTAGAATTTAGTGATTCACCACTTATAATGGGCTAAATGGGTGATGGGTATCAAGTAGGGCACTTATTCTGATGAAGACATATTACCTTTAAAGAAACAACAATAAGACCAACATTGGACTTGTCAGCAAACACAATAAGCACCAAAAACAAACAAACAAACAAACAAACAAATAAATGGAAAGCCAAAAGAAAATAACTGGTAACCTGGAATACATTCAGTAACAGGAGTAAAGACATTTTCTAACAGAAACGTTAAGTTCAATGACAGAGGACCTGTACTAACGAAGGTACTTCAGTAAGAAGAAAAATGACTTTAATGGAAAGTACAAGATGCAAAAAGGAATGAAGAACAGAAATTAATGAAAAAGAAAGGATACATACATAGAGTGGATTAACAAATGTAAAATTGGTTCTTTGGAAGGTCTAACAAAATTGACAAATCTGATGAGCAATTGGTCAAAAGAGAAAGAGGGGGATAATAAAAAATATTTGGAATAAAAAGGGTATAATTCGAATTCACCATAATTAAAAATACAAGAAGTAGATACCATTCACAAATTCAGTCCAACAAATTTGAAAATCTAGATTTCTTAGTGTATATATAAATATTCTATAAACCAATTCAAGAGGAATAAGCACCATGAGTAATCCTATTACCTTATAGTAGTTATCAAATTAGTAGTTTAAATGTTTCCTGAAGAAAACACCAGGTTTAGCTGATTTTGCCAATGAAACACCAAAATTTAATAAAATATTTTCCATCTCAAAACTATTCATAATACACCCATACAAAAGAATAAAGACTCCCTAGCTCATCATATGAGGCTGGCATAACCTTGATATCTAAGCCTGCCAAGGACAAGTATGGGAAAGGAAAACTATAAGCCAATCTTATTTAATTTATAAATATAGATTAAAAATTCTAACTAATATAATAGCACAGCAAAACTAACAAATGTAGGTTTATCTAAAGAATACCAGGGTTATTTTTTTTTAAGATTTTATTTATTTATTTGAAACAGAGAGAGAGAGATCACAAGCAGGCAGAGAGAAAGGAGGAAGTAAGGCTCCCTGCTGAGCAGAGAGCCCAATGCAGGGCTCGATCCCAGGACCCTGGGATCAAGACCTGAGCCGAAGGCAAAGGCTTTAATCCATTGAGCCACTCAGGCACCCCAAGAATGCTAGGGTTCTTTAACAATAAAAATTAGATTCACCAAATTAATGGATTAAAAGAGGAAAATATTATAATTATCTCAAAAGATCCAAAAAAATTGATAGATAAAATCCAACATCCATTCATTATAGAAATATTAAGAAACTAAATTAGAAAACTAATATTAGGAGTTTCTTTAACCCGATAAGGAATAATATACATATAAAGAGTAATGCATATATGTAACAAAGTATAATCTTCATGTTTTTATATATTTTTATATATGCACACCCAGATTATGCATATAATTATACATATATACAAAATATATACTCTAAAAGATTATACAAGGGTATATATGTACTCTAAAACAAAAATTACATATATAATCATACATATATGGATATTGGGCTTTATGGACTAATGTTAAAATCAATTCCAATCACCACTTCTAGTCACTATACTGGAAACCTAGATAGCATGATAAATCAAGAAAAAGAAATAATGATATAAGGATAACACAGAAAGAACTAAAACTGTTCTTATTTGCAAATGCTGTATTTCCAACCTGGAAAACTCAAATGAGAATTCAGCAAGTTTGCTGAGTACAGACCAACATAAAAAATCAATTGCTTTTCTCTACTCCAGCAATATTTAGAAATTGTTTGTTTAAAAATTTTATCATTAGGAATAGCATAAAAAGCTAAGTAGTTACAAATGAATCCAATAATGTTATTGAGGACTTTTGTGATGAAAATTATACAACTGTAATTGAAAGATGTTAATGAAAACCTAAATAAGTGGAGATGTTTACTTGTATATGGATGAATAATCAAAATGTCCATTTCCCCAAAATTGATCTTTAGATTCAAAGCAAACAAGTCTTACAGTTCTGTTTTTGTTTAGCTTTGTTATGTTTTGATGGCATTTGATATAATGTGTATGAAGAAGAAAAAGTCCAAGAAAATCTGAGACACTACTGAAAAAGAAGAGAGGTTAAGAATGGATATGAATCTATAGTTATTAAATAATATTGTACAATTGGACAAAGTATAGAAAAATAAACCATAAAGCAGTCCTACAGGGACGCCTGGGTGGCTCAGTTGGCTAAGCAGCTGCCTTCGGCTCAGGTCATGATCCCAGCGTCCTGGGATTGAGTCCCACATAGGGCTCCTTGCTCAGCAGGGAGCCTGCTTCTCCCTCTGCCTCTGCCTGCCATTCTGTCTGCCTGTGCTCGCTCTCTCCCACTCTCTCTCTGATAAATAAATAAAATCTTTAAAAAAAAAAAAAAAGCAGTCCTACAGAAGAGGAGCCCAGAAACAGTCCATGTGTATATTTACATTTGATGCATAACAGATTTTTAAAGTAGCACAGTGGGAGAAAATAAGGTCTTTTCAATAAAGATTGGTTGGACAATGTAATATCCATATGCATAAAAATGAGATTGAATCTCTATTTCACATCATAAACAAAATTCATTACAGATAAAGCAAAGATTCAGATGTGAAAATTTAAAATTATAAAACTTCTTGAAGGTAATTTAAAATACTTTAAGATATTTTTTTGGATCTTGGATAGGAAAGTTTTCTAAACAATTAAGAACTACAATTTTGTTATGCTCCACAAATGGTAGTAAGAAAAATATTCATTTTCTAAAAAATGAATAAGTATTCATTTTTAAAATTCTTTTTAAAATTTAGAATTTCTATCTATAAAATGTAGTGTAAGAAAAGTAAAATTAAGCTACAAGCTGAGAGAAGAAATTTATAGCAATAGAACTAGATTAATATCCAGCATAAAGAAAGAATTCCAAATCAATATACAAGGGTATAGCTGAAACTAAAAAGGGGCAAAGACTTGCAGTTATTCACTAAAAAAGGGGTCAATATGGAAAGATTTTCAACTCTATTAATAATTAAAGAAATAAAAATTAAAATACAATGATATATCTCACCTCACATCCAATAAAATAACTACTATAAAAACAAAACAAAAGAAAACCAAAACAGAAAATAACAAATGTTAGTAAGAATGTGGAAAAATTAGAACGCTTGTGCATTGTTGGTGGGACTATAAAATAGTACAACCAAGTAGTATGTGGTTCATTTAAAAATTAAAAATTGAGTTATCATATAAACCAGCAATTCAACTTCTGGGTATATCTCCAAAAGAATTGAAAGAGGGGTCCAAGGAGATATTTGTATAGCCATGTTTATAACAGCATTATTCACAATGGCCCAAAAGTGGAAGCAATCCAAGTGTCCATCAAATGAATATATAAGCAAGATATTGTATATAAAAAAGGAAATTCTGACACATACTACAATATGAATGAAGGACATTATGCTAAGTAAAATAAGCCAGTCCCAAAAAGACAAATGGTATATGATTCCATTTCTATGAAGCACCTAGTATAATCAATTCATACAGAGAGTACAGTGATTGCCACGGGCTAGAAGAATCAGGAGTTATTGCTTAATAAATACAGAGCTTCAGTTTTGCAAGATAAAATGAGTTCTGGAAAGCTGAAAATAGTGCTATCCTATGACCCAGCAATTGCACTACTGGTTATTTACACTAAAGATACAAATGCAGTGGTCTGAAGGGACACCTGCCCGAATGTTTATAGCAGCAATGTCCACAATAGCCAAACTATGGAAAGGACCTAGATGTCCATCAACAGATGAATAGATAAAGAAGATGTGGTATATATGTCCAATGGAATACTATGCAGCCATCAAAAGAAATGAAATCTTGTCATTTGCAATGACACGGATGGAACTAGAGGTTATTATGCTGAGCAAAATAAGTCAATCAGAGAAAGACAATTATCCTATGATCTCCCTGATATGAGGAATTTGAGAGGCAGAGTGAGGGATCTGGGAGGTAGGGAAGGAAATAATGAAACAAGATGGGATTGGGAGGGAGACAAACCATAAGAGACTCTTAACCTCACAAAATAAACTGAGGGTTGCTGGGGGGAGAGGAGGTACGGAGAGGGTGGTTGAGTTACAGACAATGGGGAGGGTATGATATGGTGATACCTCTTTGAGAGATTTTACTTCCTTCGGATATACACCAGAAGTGGAATTTATGGATTATTTGGTAGTTGTATTTTTAATTTTTTAAGGAAATTCCATGCTGTTTTCTATAATGGCTGCACCAATTTACATTCCCACCAACAGTGCACCAGGGATCCCTTTCACCCATATCTTTGCCAACACTTGTAATCTGTGTGTGTGTGTGTGTGTGTGTGTGTGTGTGTGTGTGTGAATAGCCATTCTAACTGGTATGAGATGTTATCTCATTGTGATTTGGATTTGCTTTCCTCTGACGATTAGTGATATTGAGCAACTTTTGTGTACTTGTTCACCATTTGTATGTTTTCTTTAGAAAAATATATATTCATATGCCCATTTTAAAAATCGGATTATTTGTGTTTTTTTGCTATTGACTTATATGAGTTTCTTATATATTTTGGATATTAACCCCTTATCAGATCTAAGATCTAAAGACCTCTTCTCCCACACCATAGGCCACCTTTTCATTTTGTTAATTGTTTCTTTTGCTGTACAAAAGCTTTTTAGTTTGACATAGTCCTACTTGTTTACTTTTGCTACTGTTGTTTGCGCTTTTGGTGCCGTGATCAAGAAATCATTGCCAAGACCAATGTCAAGGGGCTTTCCCCCTACGTTTTCTCCTAGGAGTTTTACAGTTTTAGGTTTTATATTTAAGTCTTCAATCCATTTTGAATTTTTGTGAGTGTGTAAGGTAAGTTTCATTTCATCCTTTTGCATGTGGTTACCCAGTTTTCCCAGCACCATTAACTGTAGAAACTATCTTTCCCCATTGAGTATTCTTTGCTTCTTTATCCAGTATTAGTTGGCTGCATATGTGTGGGCTTTTTTCTGGGCTCTTGCTTCTGTTCCATTGGTCTCTACGTCTGTTTTTATATCAGTACAGAACTGTTTTAATTACTCTAACTCTGTAGTAGAGTTTGAAATCGGGAAGTGATTTCAAGCCTCTGGGTTTGTTTTTTCTCAAGATTGTTTTAGCAGTTTGGGGTCTTTTGTAGTTCCACAGGAATTTTAGATTTTTTTTTCTGTAAAATGTCACTGGAATTTTGATATGGATAAAGAAGATGTGGTATATATGTACAACAGAATATCTTCCAGCCATAAAAAAGAATTAAATCTTGCCATTTGCAATGACATGTACAGAGCTGGAGAGTATAATCCCAAGTGAAATAAGTCAGTCAGAGAAAGATAAATACTGTATGATTTCACTTATATGTGTGATTTAATACACGAAACAAATGGGCAAAAGAAAATATAGAGAGAGACAAACCAAGAAACAAACTCTTAACTCTGGAGAACAAACTGATGGTTACCAGAGGGGAGGTTGGAGGGTGAAATAGGTGAATGGGGATTAAGGAGGGCACTGGTCATGATGAGTACTGGGAGATGTATAAAATTGTTGAATTGCTATATTATGTACCTGAAACTAATAGAATACTGTATGTTAACTCTGCTGGAATTAAACTTAAAAAAATTAACTACAAAAAAAAAAAGAAATACAACCGATTTTTGTATGTTGATTTTGTAAACTGCAAATTTACTGAATTTGTTTATTAGTTCTAACAATTTTTTGTACAGTCTTAGGGTTTTTAATATATAAGATCATGACATCTGCAAACAGAGATATTTTTACTTCTTCCTTTCTGATTTGGATGTCTTTTATTTTTCTTGCCTGATTGCTCTAGCTAAGACTCCTAGTGCTATGTTGAATAGGAGTAGTGATAGAAGATATGGAGTAGACCATCTTAACTTTCTGCTAGTTATTCCTGGTCTCGAAACACTTCTGGCATCTGAGTCTGAGGGCGTCATGGGTCAAAGTCTGAATAAGGGCGGGGACATGAACTCTAAGGGGTGATGGTATTGGTCAGTAAAGGTGCCTTTAGAAACGGAGCCATAGTCCTATGGCTCATTGCTCTGAAGTGAAGAAGTGGTAACTGGACACTTCTCAGAGAGTAAAGGCAGATGGGAGCATAACAGCTCAGAAAGAATAAACAGATATGACTCAATTAGTTAGTTACTGAAATAGATGAGTTGCATAATCTATGAGGCTGCCAAGAGAAAAGATTTTTCCTAGGAACAACAGGTAAGGCTGCTCCCTACAGTGCTGAGAAGATGCTAAGACTTTGGAGAAATGCAGATTTACATGAATACCACACTATGCTCAGTTATTTGCAAAATTATTTGCCCAATGCATAAGCTTCTTTGCAGTGGCTTTGAAGATGAAATTCATTTGTCCAAGAAATGGTATTTAATTCTGTTGTGCTGCAGTCCATAAAATATTTACACTGTTATTCTACATATACACATTACTTATATCCAGCTGCATTTCTCTCTGATGCACTTTAAATAAGAGATTTGGACTCCTGACAGTGTCATCCAAGCCAACTGTTAGAGGAAAGAATCACAGAATCATCACAGCTTACAATGCCTTCAGGATGTCAAACAGCCAATCTTCTGTCTTCGGGCAAGATAGAATCCAAATTAGCTCAAATGAAGAGGCATGTCTTCTAAAGTTGAAAAATCCAGGAAGATAGAATAAATGATCAATCTTTCTTTTTTAAATTTTAATTTCAACATAGTTAACATACAATATTATATTAGTTACAGGTGTACAATATGGTGCTTCAACAATCCTGTAAATTACTCAGTGCTCATTATGAAAAGTGTACTTTTAATCTCCTTCACCTGTTTCACCCATCCCCCTCACTTGCCTCTCCTCTGGTAACAATCAGTTTGCTCTCTAGAGCTGAATCTGGTTTTTGGTTTTCTCTTCTTCTCTTCTACCCCCTCATCTCTTGCTCATTTGCTTTGTTTCTTAAATTCCACATATGAGTGAAATCATATGATATTTGTCTTACTCTGGCTGACTTATTTCACTTAACATTATATGCACTAGATCCATCTATGTTGTTGCAAATGACAAGCTTTCATCCTTTTTTATGGCTGAATAATATCCCACTGTATATAGGCCACATCTTTATCCATTCATCTACTGTTGGACACTTAGGCTGCTTCCACAAATTGGCTATTATAAATAATGCTGCAATAAACATAGGGGTGCACATATTCCTTTGAATTATTGTCTTCATATTCTTTGGGTAAATACTCTGTAGTACAATTACTGGATCATATGTTAATTCTATTTTTAATTTTTGTAGGAAACTCCATCCTGTTTTCCACAAACCGGTAGCTGCACAGCTGGCATTCCTACCAACTGTGTGGAACCATTCCTTTGCCTCCAATTCCTGGCCAATACTTGCTTCTTGAGTTTTTTGATTTTAGACATTCTGACAGATGTGAGGTGACCTCTCACTGTGGTTTTGATTTGCATTTCCCCGATGCCGACTGATGTTGAGCATCTTTTCATGTGTCTGTTGGCCCTTCGTATGTCTTCTTTGGAGAAATATCTGTTCATATGACCAATCTTCATATGACCAATTATTCAGAAAGTTCTGAATTAACCATTCTCCTCCGTAATTAGTGTGTTTCTTAGATGTGGTATTTAAAGAGAAAATCCCAAAGCTAATGATGGTAGACCTAAGCTCAAAATGTATGAAGGTGAATTAGCAGCAATTCAAAACAGTGTGGTGCAAGGGGAAAATAATTAAGCTGGGAGTTTGAGCTTGTGTTTGCTGCTTTGGTCCACCACTGTCCATGTGAACATGGATAAGTCAAGACCACATGAATTCTTCCTACTCAGTGTTCTTATTAAATTAAGATAATAAATACCGGGACGCCTGGGTGGCTCAGTTGGTTAAGCAGCTGCCTTCGGCTCAGGTCATGATCCCAGGGTCCTGGGAAGGAGTCCCACATCGGGCTCCTTGCTCAGCAGGGAGCCTGCTTCTCCCTCTGCCTCTGCCTGTCATTCTGTCTGCCTGTGCTCGCTCTCTCCCCCTCTCTCTCTCTGAAAAATAAATAAAATCTTAAAAAAAAAAGATAATAAATACCTACCTTCCTTACCTTCAAGGATTTGTCTGAGGATTAAAAAATGTGTATAAGACAGAATTTTGAAAAGTATTTAGTACAAAGATAAAGATTTAAAACAGTTCATTACCATGTGTTGGATGGTAACTGCTGTCAAGGACTCGCCTTCTTTTACTATATCACTGAAAACTGCAATTAGCTCTTAATTTCCTTCTGAGCCTAAAAACAATTGATAGAGTATTGGTGACATTTAATTCAAGGGTGAATTATTGAGTGGATAGGATTTTTTTTTTCCTTTTCTTTCTTTCTTTCTTCTTCTTCTTCTTTTTTTTTTTTTTTTTTTTTTGAGTAGGTAGGATTTTCACAGTCCTCTCCTTGGTCTTTCATTTCTTCATTACCCTCTTGCTTATTTTGTGATTCCACTGCTCATTAGCATCTCCACTTGAGTGTGCTTCTGCCAGTGTGACCTATCCACTGTCTCCTGAAACAGGACATTCCCATATCTGCCTCTTTGCTCTTGCCTTCCTTCTGTTGTAAATTGTATCCTACTCTTCTGCTTTGAGGATCCTTTGAAGACCATGGCTCCTGCAAAGCTGCTCAGCTGGCTGTCTTGATCAACTCCTGTCTTTCCCCATCCTAAACACCTGATAGAATATGTTAGATTTCACCACTCACTTGACTGCCTTCGGAGGCTGTCATTTTACATTCATATAAGTCTTGTCTCCTACAAAGAAGATTATACATTCATTGAGAATATGCACAACGCATTTTTTCTTGCTTTTTCCATGGTAAAAAGACACATGCCTAGTAAGTATTCAGTACTGCAAAGAGTTAATTGATATGAGAGATAAAAGGAAGAAAAGTGCAAATCATTCAGAATTTTTTTCTTATGAGAAGGAGCAAAACTGGTTTGGAAATTCCATTTTCAATCTTTCTATGATGTCCCTATCCCTATGCTGGATAATTGAGCATAGTACTCATCTGTGCCTTAATGCAGTATGTGGGTAAATTGTATGTCACTTAATCAATGAGAGATTTGAGAGTAGCATCTTAGAAGTTTCCATTGCGTGAAGTCAGAGCAACAGTATTTTGCTTGTATATCACTGGAATTTTTAAAAATTTTATAGTATTCATTAAAACACTGCATTCATATTGGAAAACATTACAGTTACTACAATGCAGGCTAGGTCCTTGCTGCCTATCACTACCAGCAACAGCTACCTATCAATAGGAGAGGTGTTCAGAAACCTAATACTCTGATATAAGTTTAAAAATGTGTCTTTTAATATAGACATGACACCTCATTTATGACTGATTTGTTATGTATAACAGTGTAAAAGGCCATTGTGCTAGGGTGGCTGAAAAAGATACCAGAAACAATGAATTAGGGTGCTTAAGGGGCTAAGTTTAAGAGACTGTGTTTTTGCTAATGTTCTCAACCCAAGGACACGTACCTGAATTGTGAATGAAAGATAATCACATGCATGCAGGTGTATATGTATGCACATAATGGCTCTATTTACTTATATTTTACTTCCATGACAGGAAAAATTTAGGTAGTTTGAAATGTGTATGCACTCCAGAAGTATAAAATAAATTTTGTAGGGAAATGAAGGCAAAACACACACACACACACCCCGACAGTCCTATTTGGTTGCTGAAGGAAGGCTACAAATGTAGCTCTAAGTTTTGCCTGAAGACAATAAGGCAAGTTAATCAACTGTAAGAATCACAATGCAGTGTGTAAGAGACTCCTAAGTCTGATACTGAAAATAAGATTTTGGGGGACCCTTATAAAAGAAGTATGGTGAATGAGACCCTTCATAAGGTTCTGACAATAGCTACCATACAGAATTTATAGGATTTTTTTCTGATCATGTTCCTCATTGTAAGCTAAAGGAATAAAAGCAATTATATGAAGGATACGAACCACACTGCCCTTTAGAGACCTCCCTGAGGGCCTAAACTGACTCAAGTATAGAAGCTCTAAAGTGATATTGACCAATGGAACTTCCTGCAATGGTAGAAATGTTCTGTATCTGCATTGTCCAGTATGGTAATCACCAGCCACAGGTGGCTATTTAGCACTGAACGTTTGGCCATGGACTGAAGAACTGAACCTTAACTATTATCTTAATTCATTTAAATATAGAAGCCACATGTGGTTAGTGGCTATCATGTTGGGAGAGTGAGGCTCCAAAAAAAAGGTCTGTATTTTATATCTTTACAACTGTGTTTCATGAATATTAAGTTTTGTGGCTGCAATTTGGTAAGTTATAGGATTAAAAGAATGTTTATAGCAGGGGAAATTTTACCTCTGAAAGTATTTTTGGGTCTGCTGCAACACAGAGAAAAGGCAACAGAGGCCTTAAAGCTCTCTGCCATCAGGCAGATGCAGTCTTATCACAGAATGTTTTGAGAAGTGAACATTCCCAGTATACGTATTTTTGGTTAGAAATTATAATTTTTGTTCTGATGCTCTAAGCTATTTGTACCTTCTAGACAAACACATCATTTTAACAACTTTTTTTTGGTACCATCAATACTGCCAACCTCCTTTTCTATTTAACATCCAAGATGCTGAAGCTTTTTTGAAGAAAACTCACAGAAACAAACAAATTGTCATTTCTTCAAATTCCTGGTTTCTGACCTCAATGGGGCCTCAATGCTTTCTTGTGACTCAGCTATAGGTGCACTTTTCAATCCTTCATCCTTCCTCATCTCATCTCTGGGGAGAAGGGACCTTTTCCAAAATAGCACATTTGGTTCAATATGGGAGGTGATCACCATTAGTAAGACAGAAGTTGGCTTTTCTTGAGGTGACCTTTCTGAAGAAAGGCCTCACCATTGTCCTGTTGGGCTACACATAAACATAGGTTCAGACACAAAAAACATAGGTTCAGACACAAAAGACAAAATAGAAGAAATGCAAGATGGGTCCTGAAAGGAGGCCAGAAGAATAAACAAGAAGGACAGGAACAACCAGGGCAAAAGTAAATTCTGAGATTCCAACCGAGGAGTCTGACTAAATTGAAAGTTATCTAATGGGCAATGATTAAGAAATATATTACCTCAGTCAGGATTCTGATTATATTTATAATTGACCATAAGAAGATTGGGTATCTACAGTGTTAGATGCTGGCACCTTCTAGATGACATGTGACAAAATGTGAGGGTCCCATATGTTTTCCTGATATACTCTTCTTTGTGACTTTTACCTTCAAGGTCTCCTGTTATATGTCCATTAGTAATTAATTAGTAATTAATATTTTCTACTTCACGGAGAACTAGAAAACTTCAGATGGAATATCCCTGAATTTGCTGAATTTACTCTCCCATCACAGATGCAGTAACGCATTTCCATCAGTCCTCCCCTCTTCCCACTCAATCACAATGAAAAGGAGTCCTTTACTCCCCCTTAAGGTTACTTTTTCTAGCTACACCCTGCATTGCCCTACTCATCATTCCTAGGAATCTTGCTCTATTAATTACCCCATTTCTAGCCTAGATCTTCAATCTTGTTCTTCCTTATAGTTTTTCCACTTGTCAACTTCAGCATTTAATCATACTCAAATCTCTCCCATATTAAAGACAAAAGAAGTTTCCTCAATCTCACAGTCCCCCTTATCTGTTAACCTCTATTTCTTCTTGCTTTCTAGTTCCAAGATTCTTCAACAAATGCTTACTTGTCCTAACATCACTTGCCCACTCCATTTCTTGACTACTACAATCTGGCATCTGTTTCCACTACTCCCTTGAAACTGCTTTTTTAAGACAACCAATGACCTACATCTCGTTATATTGCTTATATTAACTGACCTTCCTGAAGTGTTCCCTTCTCTTTCTGAAGTGCGTTTGTCTTCCAGATGCCCAAGTCAAGACACATGAGAGCCACCCTTAGCTCTCTTTATTACCTCCTTAGCAGGCAGTCCTCTTTTACCCTTTTCACCAGCACTCTAGAATTTCCCTCCACATAGTTTGGGTGAGGTGAACCACAACCCAGGGAAGAGCCCTGATTTCTTTCACCCAGTCAGTACATCCCAATTTCCTGGCTGCAGTGATTGGTTCAGAGATGAGTAAACAATACCAATCAGGACAAGCAGGGTCACTAAAGTTTAATTCCAAAACTCTTATTTGAGCCATTGGAGAATTGGACTTACTTCCTACCAGATACAAAGTATACACTCTATGGAGTTTCTGGGAGCCATGCTTGAGAGTAGAGACTGCAATCATAAAAGGAAATGGAGAAATGGAGAAAGAAAAAAAAATACATCCTGGTCATAGATGCTGAGTGATGGATATAGACTTTCCTGAAGTTCCAGATCTGTTTACAACATTCTCAGTTTTCTTGGCCAGTGAATTCTCTTTTTAAATATAAGTGATTTGGGTTTAAGTTTTTACTTCTATTATCAGAAGGAGTTATAATTAACATGAGCCCCTGTATCTAAATCCTATCTCCAAATATTTTCCATAATATTTTGCAAGTCTCTTTAAAATCCTTAATGAGAGATCCTTTAATGAGATTTAATGAAAAATCTCAACTCAAACTAATTTAATAATAAGAAAACTATTGAATTTTGTAATAGAGAGTTCCATGGTAGAAAGGCTTCATGGCTGATCGATTCAGCAGCTCAATGATGCCACCAGGATCTGGGTTCTTTTTCTCCTTCTGCTATGACATCTTCAGTGTTGGCTTAATCTTTCAGGCCAGTAACAGGGTGGATAAAACAATGACTCATCCAGACATGACAGTAAGAGTATGAACAGAAAGTATTTCTACAGTTCTTTCTTATCACTGAGAAAGTCTTTCCCTGAAGCTCTCACATCTCCTTGGCTAGGATTGGGTCATGGGCCAATTTCTCATGAGAGAGCCTGAAACAGTTGGTGTCTCTTCAGGCACATGACTATGGGTAAGAGAATCCCATTAAAGAGAACAAAGAAGATTGGAAGCTCAGAAGGAAACCAGTAGGGTCCACTACAATGAGTACTTCATGACCTGGCTCCTGCCAACCAACTTCTCTGCCTTCATTTTTTGCCACCCACCTCTTTATATTTGACCTTCCGTGCGGATTTCTGGTGCTTTTTCTTTGTGTGTTACTTCCTCTTCAGTAATTTGTCTCATAGCTTTCAGCTCAGCCTCACTAGACTGCAGTCTCTGTTTCCTCAACTCAGGGAGCTCATCAGGTTATGCTTGGGCTCCATCTTCTTGCAGAGCTTCTGGAAAGTATTTCCAGGCAACAAGGTAAGATAGTCATAAAACTCACCTCATTTGTTTCTCTTTTCTATAAGATATCAGTTCCATCTTGCCTACTCCCCAGTGCTGCCTCCTGTATTTTATCCAGTTTTTATTTTTTACATCAAAAATAAAAAATATTTTTATTTATTTTATTTTATTTTCATTTTGTTATTGTAGATTTTATTTTTTTGTTAGTTGTTTATGGTGATAGGAAATGTCTAGCACCAGCTATTCTGCTATGGTTGAAAACTGAAGTCGGCTGTAAGGCTTCCCAATGGTAGGCATTGCATTTGTTCTTTTTTCTTATTCTTGAGTTTCTAGGGGCTGCTCTGCCTTCAGTGAATGTTTATTAAAAATCTGTCTAATGCACCTTTCTGGTGGATTTCTCTTGAAGTTGGCATTTCATTGAACTTTTATGCCAGACACTACTGATCAGTACTCAATTTATACTTTATCCTCAAAACAGCCTATCATATAGACACTGCATTTTACAAATAAGGAGACAAAAATGTGAAATGATTGGAGTGACTTGTCTAAGATTTGAATGATTGAATTAGAAGTCATCTCTGACTTAAAAACAGGTTTCAACTCTTCCAGGATAACCTCCTTTTGAGATTTTGACAAAAAAAAAAAAATCGGTTATGGACATGGTCCTCAGAAATAAGATTATTTACATACAGCAAAAAAGTGTATAAAATTTGAGAAGGTTCGCAGACCCTTGGAACCCATCCATAGATAAGCCCAATGTCATCAAGAGGAACCCTGACTAATGGAGCGATCCATACCATTCATTGTCACCTTAAACCCTTGGTGAACTTCTGAACTTTCCTTCCTGCCTGCTAGTGGTGCTATTTTACTGTTTACAATTATACCTCATACCTTAAAGACCTCCACTTCTCTTCTTGTGACATTGTCCTCAGCAGAATCTAAGGTGAGTCCTCATGGGCATACCCTTGCCTGGTAAGACCACTTCTCATGTCATATCTTGCCTTATCAGTACCTAAGACTTAAGAGATCCATCCTAAGAAGGAGGTTATATTTAGAACTAGTTTCACATTTTTCCATGAAAGACCATCAGAACTAATTCTATAATGACTCACTTTCAGGTTTATCTCAAATACTCAGGTACTGAACACTGAAATCCATGGTTTGTCACCACACGTGAGCTTGGTATTGCCAGGCCATCCTGCTACATTTCCTAATCCTTTCACTTTCCTATACTTGTGGGTGGTTATTTCAAATTCCCTGCCCCTCCCCATATCTTTCAAGACCTCCTTCCCATCTTCACTTTTAGTGGATGACTTTGCTTCCCTTTTCACTGAGAAAATTACTTCTTGATTGCATAAGTAAAAGTCTACCAATTCTCACAACTGCATCTACTAAATTACTTGTGTCTGAACTCTGCTATCCCTCTTCCATTTTCTTTAGACTAACTATCCTTTTCTAAGGCCAACCCCTTCTTTTGGATCTTCAATCCCATTCTCCTCTTGCCTTCTCAAGAACATTGCTCCAATTTTTCTCTTTCTATTGCATCAACAATTTTTCCTTTTCTACTGAATCATTCCTATCAACATACAAACATGTTGTAATAGCTCTCATCTTAAAAAAAAAAAAGACTTACCCCTCTTTATCTTCCTTCAACTTCAACTCATTTTTCTTTTCCCCATGGACCCCCAAATTCCAAGAGTTGATTTTTCTCACTATAATCAGTTATTCTTTCTCAATCTCTAACGAAGTCAAATTTTCTCAATCCAGTAGTCAATTGCAAGTTTCTCATTCTATCCATTCTATCAGCAGCATTTAACAAAATTGATCTGTGTTTCCTAAAAATACTACTCATTTTCTTAGACAGACCCTACATTATCTTGGTTTGCACACCTTACCAGTCATTCTTCACTGGCTCCTCCTTCTGGTTTTGGCTCCTAAAATTAGGATATCCTGAAGTGCAATTCCTGAACATTTCCTCTTCTCTTTCTACCTTCATGTCCAAGTGCTCTAGTCCAGCGCTCTGTCTTTAACTACCATCGAACCCAGTACTTCCTAGTGGGAGTGATTTTGTCCCTCAGGGGACATTTGGCAGTGTCTATAGACATTTTTGGTTGTCACGACTGGGAGCAGGGGCTACTAGCAGCTAGTGAGTAGAGGCCAGGGATGCTTCAGAACATCCTAAACTTCAAAAACAAAACAAAACAACAAAAAACAAAAAACGCTCTCTACAACCAGAAAGGATCCATTCCAAAGATGAATGTGTTAAGGTTGACAAACCCCGATATACCCAGACCTTCTCTCTGAACTCTGACTCTAGACTCTAGACCCAACTTCCTACTCAACATCTTCGTTTGGATATTTAACAGATAGCTCAAACTTAGCTGAAGATTGGATTCCTTCTTCCTCAGCTCAGGTTCCCTAGAAGATAGAACCCAAGACAAGACTTATGGTTTAATGGAAGATGTGTCCCCTGTGCAATGAAATTAAGGAAAATGGGAAGTGAGATGAGGAAGTTAGAGTACAAATACAAGGTGGTGAGTTACCAAGCTGTCAAATGCCTCATGAGGCACAAAGAGATGCAGCCCTGTCACTAGACTATTTGGTTGTTCATCTCTAAAAAGATTAAAGGAGAAGGAATTTACCTATAGGCTCCATAATATTTCATATCTCCTACTGGGCAAGCTCCCAGTGGTCCATTGAATTAATGCCTCCAAATGGCTGTGTTGTTCACCTGTACCTTCTTCCAGTTTTGAGAAACCCAAATCATCACAGTGTGGTCAACATCAGGAGGCAGAACTCTGCTGCCCATGCACAGCTGGTTGTTTCAGCAGCCGCTGAGGCAGGGCGAGTGGCCACAGGTCAAGAAGAATGGAAAGGCAGAAAGCATCCGTGGAGAGGCCTCAGCTGTCCAATACAGTAATAACCAAGACCCACAAGGTCTAACACTTTGTGTAGTTCATATTCTGGTGAGAGAGAAGCTGTCCAATCCACTCCAGTAAATGGCATCACCATCCACCTAGTTACTAAGGCTACAAACCTAGGAGATGTTCTTGAAATGTGTTTTTACCCCACATCCCTAATCCTTCCATTTCTATTTTCAAAATGTAATTCTATTCCAACTACTTCTCACAAGCCTACCAGTACCTTGCTTGTTTAAGCCATCATTGCCTGTGCCACTTAATAACCTCCAATCTCATGCCTTATTTCCAGTAGCCAGAATAATCTTTAAAAGTGGCAAATCATATTATATTATGACATGGAACATAATATATTTCTAAATGAAATATTTGTACAGTGGCCTAGGAGGCTCTACATGGTTTGGTCCCTGCCTACTTTTCTGACCTACCTTCTACAACACTCCTTTCATTACTTCTTTCTAACCACATTGGTGCTCATTTGTTTCCCAAATATACTAAGCTTGCCTTGGGATCTTTGCCTTTGCTCCCACATCTATGCGTCTGTTTTTCCTATTCCCTTTTCTCTCTCTTCTTGAATTTCTTTGTCCAAATGTTACTTCTGCAAAGGCCCTTCCTATCCATGCAGATCTATAATTGTTACTCCAGGTCCCCTTCTCTTAATTTTCTTTACCTAATGTTATAATGTGTGGTTTATTTTCTTTCATTGTCTGTCTCTCTCACCGGAATGAGAGCTCCATGAGTTCTGGGACCTCACATGTCATAGTTATTACTGTCTGCAATGCTGGAATATGACTGACACAAAGATTGGACTAAGCAAATATTTGAATGAATACATATCTTTAGACCCCTACCAACTGTGGGCTTGCTGCAAGAATGAAGAGTTCTGGGGCACCTGGGTGGCTAAGTCGGTTAAGCCACTGACTTACTCTTGATTTTGGCTCAGGTCATGATATCAGGGTTGTGAAATTGATCCTCCCTTGGGCTCTGGAGTCTGCTTAAGATTCTCTCCCTCTTCCTCTGCCTCCCACCCCCAAAAGAAAGAAACGATGAGCTCCCAGCTCAATATCCTTCTTCCATTTCCTTGGAGATACAGTCCTGCTCTAAACACACATGCTAGGAATGGTGTAAACCTCCAGATTTTATTATGCCTCCTAATAAAACCCTGAGTTTAGGAACCTGGGATTCCATGCAGTCTGCAAATCATTTTTAGTAAGATAATCTCTAAATGCTGAATTGGGGCAAGTGCAATCCACATGATGCTAGGGAGATGACAGCCTTAGAGGCATTTAAAAGAAAGAAGGGTGCTATAGGCAGAGGGAGGCACAAAAGCAGGATAGGGGAAGTCCAGTATTGCTGGGACATGGTCAGAAAGTGTTCATCAGGTCTAATAGCGTAAACTCCCATGGGGCTATAACAGCAGCAACAGCAGCAGCAGAAACTGGGGACCTGACAGTGTTTCAGTCCATAGCTCCTTCTTTATTTTCTCCCCTCCCCTTCTCTCCCCTCCCTTCCCTTTCCTTCCTTCCCTCCTTCTTGTAATAAAGCACTACCGCAGAAAGGCAGGGGACCATGGAGTTTGTAGGATACAGGAATATTGTGTGTGAAAGGTGGGGAAAGGGCAGTGTTTAATATGGGACGGAGGAGTTTAGGAGAACTCATTGTTCGTAAAAGAAAAGTCTGGGTATGGATCCGGAGGTGTGGAGGGAACAAGTACTTTTCTTTTTCTGAAAGGAATGCTGGAGTCTGAATCTGGAGGAGGGATTTAACTAGCTCCGTACCCAGGATCTTTGCACTGCCTGGGCAACCCTGCACAGGCCTCTGCTTTCCACAAGCCACAATAGAGTGGGGAGGATACAATCATTGGCTTTGATTAAAGTGGTGGCTGGTGTAGGCGGGAAGCAACGCGATCGGCGATGGTGGGAAGGGTGGTCCCAATGAAGCAGGGGAACCAATCAGCGGCGACTCCGGGTTCTTGCGTCCTCCCTGGAGACTCCGTAGCAGTGGAAGTACCAGAGCTGCAGGCTGCCTCCTGGTGCGCTGCGGTCGCCGAAGCGCAGCGCCTCTGGGGGAGCAGCTGTAGCCGCACTCCCAGTGCACCGCGCACGCCCCGGCTCGTGTTGCCCTGCGTCTCTGTGCGGACCCTTTCCGAAGAAGTTGCAAGCCTTGCAAGAGGCTTTGTGGAGGCACTAGGCCGAGAAAAGGGGCTGCGGGAGGAGGGACGTAGGTGGGAGGTGGGCAGGCGACTTGCTTCTCAGATTCGTTCCAATTAGCACCAAGTTGGCAGACAACCCCACAAACCCACGAAGTCTTTGGTTGCCCACAAATCGCATTCTCCGTATTTCAAAATAATCTGATCGTAAGAAAACTTCAACTCCCATCCTAGGTCAAGGGGGGACAGACTCAGCACCACTGCCTCGCAGTAACACTACACAGATAAACCCAGTTGATCTTCAAGTGCAGAGCTCTCCCCAAAGTGCCCATCTCTCCCAGTCCAGAGGAGACAAGCTGGGTCACCCCTGCAGAGAGACCCCAGCGGGAGGGGCGGGATGGCACGCAGAGCATGGCGGCAGAAGCCGACTGCCATGGGACTGCACAAACGCAAACCCTTCTGAGGAGTTTTGCCAGGAACACCGCTGCCTGCATTGCGTCGGACCTGACCATTTCCAACGTGCGATTCCTTGGGAAGGTCGCGGCCAGGGAACGTGCGTGTGCGGGGCTGTGCACCATAAGGGAAGTAGATAGGTGGTCGGCTTTTCTGGCAGGAGGAGGAAAAAGCTGTGCTGGTAAGGGTGGGAACTGAATGACAACCCCCCTCTGCCAAGCCACCCCCTCATATTTTCCATCTACCTCCTCGCTCCTGCCCTCCCCCGCCCTCCCCAACCCACGCCCGAGTGGGCCAATCGCTGCTCCGCATTCCAGGCGCTTTCTCAGGTTTCTGCTGATCTTGCAGCGCCCAGAAATGGACCGAGCGGACCCGCCGCCGCACGCACCCTGCCCCACTCGGAGCTCCTAACCGCTCCCGGCACGCCGCGTAGCCTCGGCGAGGTCCACGCTGGGGTGCGGGAAGCGGAGGAGATCCGAGAGCCATGTAGATCCAGGCTCTTGCTCGCCCGCCTCCTTCGGGATTGAATCAAGGGCTCCCATAGTGTTAGGAGGGGGCGACAGTGCTGTTTATCGTCATTTGCTTCCAAGCCTCGGGAGAGGGTGGCATTTTGCTTTTCCGCCCCGCATCCTCCGGAACTCCCTGCACCAGCGAGAGGACGGCGTCTCTAGGTTGCTGGCAACCGGTGAGAATGGGGGAAGGGAGCGGACATTTCCGCCGTAGCGGCTCGCTCAATCGATTGTCCCACTGAAGGGGCGTAGGACGAGGGGGTGAGGGCGGCGACTCTGTCCCGGCGCCTCTCGGATGCTGCCGCGGCTCCGGCCGCCGCTCCCGCCGGGTACTGCAAAGGCGACCTGCCGCATTCCGACTGGGGCTCTCCTCCGACTCAGCACCGCCCCTGCGCCAAGCCGGCGGGCCAGGTAGGGGGCTCCCCGGTCCGGGGCTGCAGAAGCGCGGGCAGGGGCGCGGGGTGGGGGAAGCAGAGGGTGTGGGGATGCTGCCCGGCACCTGGAACTCCCCTGGCGTCTCTCGGCGCTTTCCCGATCTTTAGTTTAACGAAGTTGTAAACAGATCGGTTGTCGGGCATTGGGGAAAGTGGGATGGAAGAGCCCAAACTTGGATTTCCGGGTGTCTGCGTGTGTCTGTCTGTGTGTATGTACTAACCCTAGCAAAAGTCCAGTGCTTTCTAAAAAAGCTAGAGGTCTGTGCTCTTCGGTGTCTGTAGCTCCGTCCCATCTGAATGCTTCTGATTTTCTACCCCCGTATCACTTTCTATTTCTCTGCAGCGTCCATCGATCGCCCTGGTGGGAGCTTAGAAGGCGGCAGGCGAAGAGGGGTAGGAGGGGGGAGAGCCAAGGAGAAGCAGAGGGGGTGGCAGGCGAGGGGATCTGCTGAGCTGGCTCTGCACCCGGTCCTAGGAGGGCTCACGGAAGGGAGGGGAGGACAGGGTGACCCCCGAAGTGATGGCCCGGTCCGCTAGAACGGCACTGCGCTAAGGCATCTCGGAGCAGGAAGATACACCAATCCTCCCCCCACCCCACTCTTGGCAAAAAGCTACACCCAGGGCCGCAGGCGAGGGGGATTCCAAACTGAGTAAAAGGCAGGGTGGAGGGGAAGGTAAGGAGGAGTGAAGTCACAGATCTCTCCACCTGCTGGCTTTGAAGCCCTTCCCCCTGAGCGTGGGGAAGCTGCGCACTCCGGTGGGGGGGGCGCTTGGGTCCCCCCCACCTCTCCTTTCCCACTGCTTCCCACCCCCGGCCTTCTCCTGGTCTCTCACCCCTGCGCCCTGCTTCCACAATGACGGTGATGTCTGGAGAGAACGTGGACGAGGCTTCGGCCGCCCCGGGCCACCCCCAGGATGGCAGCTACCCCCGGCCGGCGGAGCACGACGACCACGAGTGCTGCGAGCGCGTGGTGATCAACATCTCCGGGCTGCGCTTCGAAACGCAACTCAAGACCCTGGCGCAGTTTCCCAACACGCTGCTGGGCAACCCTAAGAAACGCATGCGCTACTTCGACCCCCTGAGGAACGAGTACTTCTTCGACCGCAACCGGCCCAGCTTCGACGCCATCCTCTACTACTACCAGTCCGGGGGTCGCCTGCGGAGGCCGGTCAACGTGCCCCTGGACATGTTCTCTGAGGAGATCAAATTTTACGAGCTGGGCGAGGAGGCCATGGAGAAGTTCCGGGAGGACGAGGGCTTCATCAAGGAAGAGGAGCGCCCCCTGCCCGAAAAGGAATACCAGCGCCAGGTGTGGCTGCTCTTCGAGTACCCTGAGAGCTCAGGGCCCGCCCGGGTCATCGCCATCGTCTCGGTCATGGTCATCCTCATCTCCATTGTCATCTTTTGCCTGGAGACTCTACCGGAGCTGAAGGATGACAAGGACTTCACAGGCACCGTGCACCGCATCGATAACACCACGGTTATCTACAATTCCAACATCTTCACGGACCCCTTCTTCATCGTGGAAACCCTGTGCATCATCTGGTTCTCCTTTGAGCTGGTGGTGCGCTTCTTTGCCTGCCCCAGCAAGACAGACTTCTTCAAAAACATCATGAACTTCATCGACATTGTGGCCATCATCCCCTATTTCATCACCCTAGGCACCGAGATAGCCGAGCAGGAGGGAAACCAGAAGGGCGAGCAGGCCACTTCGCTGGCCATCCTCAGGGTCATCCGGTTGGTAAGGGTTTTTAGAATCTTCAAACTCTCCCGCCACTCTAAGGGCCTCCAGATCCTGGGCCAGACCCTCAAAGCTAGTATGAGAGAGCTAGGGCTGCTCATCTTTTTCCTCTTCATTGGGGTAATCCTGTTTTCTAGTGCAGTGTACTTTGCCGAGGCGGAAGAAGCTGAGTCGCACTTCTCCAGTATCCCCGATGCTTTCTGGTGGGCGGTGGTGTCCATGACCACTGTAGGATACGGTGACATGTACCCTGTGACAATTGGAGGCAAGATCGTGGGCTCCTTGTGTGCCATCGCTGGTGTGCTGACAATTGCCCTGCCCGTACCTGTCATTGTGTCCAATTTCAACTATTTCTACCACCGAGAAACTGAGGGGGAAGAGCAGGCTCAGTTGCTCCACGTTAGTTCCCCTAATTTAGCCTCTGACAGTGACCTCAGTCGGCGCAGTTCCTCCACTATCAGCAAATCTGAGTACATGGAGATCGAAGAGGATATGAATAATAGCATAGCCCATTATAGACAGGCCAATATCAGAACTGGCAATTGTACCACAGCTAACCAAAACTGCGTTAATAAAAGCAAGCTACTGACCGATGTTTAAAAAGCCAAGCAAGCAAACAAACAAAAGCCCCACTTAGTAGCTTGAAAGACTTAAAAACAAAACAAAACAAAAACCAAACAACAAAAACCCTAGTGACTGACATCACTGTTTGTAGATACTTTACTAATTAGTCTCTGAATGCTCTATTTAACTGTCAATGCATTGTTGCATTGCGGATTTGGGGGGATGACGAACCAGAAGCTTTCAAGATACAAGAAAAGAGAAGCTATTTTCATTTTATTAAAAAAATGGGAAAAGAAGGTGTATTTTCTAAAACTGGTTTAAAACAATTCAGTCCATGAGCTAGTCTAGGTAAACTAAGATTCATATGCTTCCCCATACTGAGACTTTTTTAATCCTTTGGCTTCTTTAATTTTTTTCTCTTAACTAGAAACCAGATGATCATTTAGAAATATAAAATTTCAGTTTGCATGGGACTCCATTATAAAACTTTTGCAAACTGCACAGCACTTTTAAGACAGTGCATCTGATGTATTATATGTAACATGATATACCAGCCAAAATGGGCAATGAACAAATGTTTTTTTATTTTGACCAACCTAACTGTATATGACAAGGTGAAAACACACACACACACACACACACACACACACATGAAAAATTACTGAAGACTTGTTCATAAAGCACCTTATAAATCTGATACTGGTCCTGGTCTTTAGGGATATTCCCTCTGCCTCATTCCCCTTCTAATACAAACTCTTCTCTAAGAAAAAAATAACTGAATTACATTAATTGATTCGTCTGCAGTGCTGCTAAGTTCCTCAACTGCAGGTGAGCCAAACACAGGTCTTTTCTCACCAGTCCTGCACTCTGAATCCTGGCCTCCAGAACTGGATGTAAAACCTTAGCCTCCTTATTGCAAGAGAGCACAAACGGAACTAAATGTAAGCATGTTTGAATCTGATCATATTTATTTTATAATCGCATGCCAAGAACGTTAACTCAGACAATAAGGGATAAGCTTACGTTGGTATCAACTCTTCTAAAAATACATCCTTTTATCATTTGCATTCACCGAAAGTGCACTCCTTCATTTATTCACTATTTTATTAGTAAATAAAGTACTGTATTTAAGTGCATATGTTAGTCAGATGGGAACAATAACTTTTTGGAGCTCAAAGCATGTTCTCTTATTCAGCATTATGGCCTATTTGATTAAGGTGTACCTTGAATTAATTAATGCATGATTTCAGTAAAAAAGAAAAAAATTTAAATCATAAAAATTACAAGTTTGTGGGATGAAGACCCAAAAGAAATAATGGGGGGTGGGGGGTGGGGGGCACTCAGTTGATTTTCCTGCCTTTGCTCAGGGAAATGTCAGGTTTCTGTGCAGTTGTAGGCAGAGAGAGGACCAATATGCCCATCCCTTAAAGGGAAGCTATGTGGAAAACTAAATAAGTCATCAAGGTATATATAGCAACACCTAAGAACAAGTATTCTTTCTAGCTGAAAATAAACACAAGCAAAACAAACAAACAAAAAAGGTGCAATACTGCATGTTTTTTGGTGCATTCTTAGGATGTAAATGAACATGTTTATCTCTTGTATGCATCCAAAGCAGAGCTGATTTCTTTTTGCAGTCATGATTTGAAGTCTGTAGAGACTAGAGCCCTCCCCTTGAGGCTCCCTGAAGAAACTCAACCAATTGATTTAATAGTTGCTTAGTGCCTTTATCCTGTACCCACAGTGAACTGCAGAAAGTGCCTCCATTATTACAGCTGAGATGTTATGTAACAAAAGGGAGGAAGGGTTGAGGCACAGATATTTTGCTTTTGCTTTTTCCACCCTCCCTGTCTCACTTCACCACTGTGAGAAGACCGCAGCATCTGAAACCTGGGAGAGGAGAGATCCAGCAGGGTGCTGTCTCTCTGGCCATCCGCTGGACTTGGTCCCTTTGGCAGCCTGATCTGGGATGTAAACTGGGACCCGAGACCCGTCTTCGAACTGGACATGAACTGGGAACTTGTTTTTTCCCTCTTCTCCACCAGAAGCCAATACTCAGTTTTGGGGAATTTGTTTTCTGTCAAGGGCTGCTCTGGACTTGCAAGGCTTCCTCAGGTCCAGCGTAGTGTTCCATGCAAAGCTCCTTATTTCTCCTCTGTTAGCAAGAGCACTCTGCAAATCTCTGATTGATCTTTTCAGACATCAGTGTGGATGTGGGAACACTGAATTCATAATAACTTTTCCTGGGCCTTCCCTCCTGGCCCACTCCTTTTAGATATTTTCTGTGATGCTCCTATGATCTTTCCGCCTGGCAGTCATTTCACAGGGTGAGCATCTAACTTCTGCTGCCCCAGGCACTCAGCCCAGAGAATGGTGGGGACCCTGAGTCTGGCTGAAAGAGAGTCACATAACATAGGCCTCTGGGGGCCCAGCAGCTGTCCACCAATGGAGAGGCACTCACAGCCTTTTTAAGGACACCAAGGTGGGGAATCTTCATTCTGCACTTAGCATGTGGCTGCCTGCTGCTGCCCACCTTACATTCCTGCCCTGCTTCTTCTGGAAATCTTCCCTGTTACTTCCAGCCCTTCCCCCACCTTATCCTAGAACTAGCAGTGAGGCAATAAACCAAGAAGCTAGAGTAACACCCAGGCTGGCTGACTCAGTTGGAAGAAAGAACATGGATATTTTGTTTTCCCATGCGGCTTTTGTGAATCTGTAAGACTGATGTAACATCATGGAAGACAAGGGGCCAAGGATTGCACAGCATCTGACCACAGGGCATTAAACTCTCCCCTGTGACGTTTTCTTCTCTTTTGAACCTTTACTCATCCTGGCTATTCCTCTCCTACCTGCTTAAAAGTCTCCAGTTGGGAAAAAAAAAATAAAAAGTCCACCTCCCCCAAATTTCTGGGGATATCTTGATCTTTTAATTAGACTTTGAGGTCTAGGACACACAGAACTTGAAACGCTGCACTATGTCAACAGCAATAATCCACTCAGTACTATGGGATGGATGGGTCAGAGGATGAGAAAAATGGGACCAAGACTGATGAGACTGGCTTTGGCTACCTGGTATACCTCTCATAGTTTTGCTGGACTGGGGTTCTTCTGCATGTGTTACAGGAAAAAGCGCTGCATGCATGAGCCTTTCAGCCTGGGATCTGGGATGAGTTGTTATGAAGTTGGGTGGTAGGGGGGAAATGAATGCTGCTTATCCATCTGTAGCTCATTGCAACCAAGTCAGTAGGAATGGAGTACAGGGATTATTTGTGTAGCATAGGCATGCAAAGTTTGACAAAGCTCTTACCCCTTGCACTGTAATGTGCTGAAATGTTTTTGTAGACCTGAAGGTGCACTTAACAAAACTGCCTATTAAGGAATGACTATCTTTTGGTTTACTTACTTTATTTTATTTTAGTGGGCTTTTTACCTTTGAATCCCCATCCTCGGTCTTGAGCTTTCATGGCTCATGTCCTGAATACTTGTTTTCTCCAGAAGGAGAGACTTCTGACATGCTAATAGCCATAGCTCAGCTCTTCCAGTTTTTCAGGGCCCTAGTTCAATAGGGTGGCAAGTGGAAGGGTTGGGTCCCACCAGGGCTGTTAGCCATCCCTGCATCTCTGAAGTGGTTAACTCACCTCAAGTGATCTGAATTCGAGAGACCAAAGACATTAATTCCCTCTGTCCTCAGATTTAGAGAAGTCAGGTTGTAGCCAGGAAAGCTTTTTGTTTTTGCATCTCTCCTTCCCCATCTGTGCACAGCCCTCCCTTGCTCCCCCCTTGAGAACTGAGTACTGATTATCAGTTAAAGGTTCATTTGGAGTGTGTTAGTGAGTTAGCCTAGCAAAATCAAATGAACCAATGGCATATTCTTCTGGAATATGGCTGATGGATAGTCGTTTCTCCAAAATGAAATTGTACATCAGGTTTAGATTCCACTGTGGTGGAAACAAAGCACAGGTTTTATCATAATCTTGACTCACTTGAGAATCAAAAAACAAAGAGGCAAACACATAAATGGTAAGTGAGCAGATTTCTTTAACTAGAAATTTGATTTAGTCCGTAAAGGACCTTCTTTATGTTGTATCGAGTTACAGGTTTTTCAAATTGGTTAACAACTGAAGAGTCAGTAAAAACAGTTTCTTAACCCTCTCATTTAGAATAGGAGACCTCAAAACACATGCTTTTTATCAATTTTACAATTAAATTCCTTGTTTGGTAGATTGCCTTGAACAAAAAGGAGAAAGAGCACATCAGCCGAAGGCAGTTCCCCATTTTCTTCCAGGGAGAACTCATTCCTGGGAGAGGTGAGAATTGGTGGGTGGTAACCATCCGTAGTATAGAATTGTTAGAAAGAATATAAACTGCCAAACAGCCATTTTACTTTTCTGTTTTGTTAAGAAAAGATGGAATCTTTTGATGTTTTTGTTCATTTCAAGAAGACAAGTAAAGAAATGAAAATTTTTAAACCAGACACAACCCAAGCTGAATTGCAATCTCTCATCCACTGTGTGGTGTCTTAATATTCATATTTATATTATGGAATTTCAGGGTATATGCAAACATGTTCAGCATGACTCAGGTAAACCTCAGAAGAATGTACCTTACTTATCGTTTTTATAAAGAAGTGGGCAGGAGCTGAGTTGTTAACCAAAACTCTTGCATTACCTTGGGTCACTGTGCGAACTCATTCAGGGTATAGGTGTAAATCTCAAAAGTCTTGGGATCCAAGGCCAGTCTCTTTGCTCAGGCAAATTGACCATGGGCTTTCTTGGGAAGTCCAATGTGTACATAAGGGGTGAGGCCCTGTTGACCTCAGGACCATTAGCTTTAAGGAGATTAGCCCTAGTCCCAGTGATTTTTATGTAGGAGCTAACTAGGAGTTTACTTTTTATGACATGAGACTTCACAAAGTATAGAAGAGTTTTGTACCATAATTAGAGAAGAAGAAGAAATGGTGTGAGGAAAGAAAAGAAAAAAAAACACAAAAGATCCCCTGCAAAATATTCCAGGTCAAAATTGTCTCCTCTCCAAAACCTGCAGAAACACCTTTCTTCTCTTCAGTGCACTGTCTGGGAGCTGTTTAGGCAGCAGCCATAAGCCAAGAGCACGGACTCTATATGACATACCTCCAGCATTAAAGATACGGTATTACCAAGGTTAAAAACTAAAAATTGAGTAGTATTAATTTAAAGTGCACCATCAGGACAACAAATCATTGAAGCTGAAAAAAGCACTACTTTATTTCTTGAGTTTGCCAGTTGCTTACACCTTGAGTTAAGGATGTGTCTCATTTTCACCTGCTGTGCATTTCCCCTGCCCTGTTTAATATGTCAGGTAGAGGACATTGAATGTTATGAATTGAGAACCTAACTGAAGCGCATAGTTTTCATCTATGCAATTTTACTTGCTTCTGTCACTTTACGATCTGTTCATATTTGGCATCAATTAAAGATAATTTTTAAGGATCTTATCAAGGACTATTTTGACTGGTTATTTGTCTCTTGTTTAACTGGTCTTTAGGGTGGTTTTTCCTGTGGGATATCTTTAAAAAACATCATGAATCTGAGATAAAATCATGAAGCAACCTGGTTTTCTGTGAAACTCATGTAGTATATTTCCTGTGCAAGGAAATGCATTGGGGTTGAATCTTGATAATAAATTCACACTTTGGTCTCAGGTAGGGTCCCCAGGAGGGGCCTTTGGAGTTTAGCCTATGAAAGCAGTGGGAAAAAAAAAAAAAGAAAAGAAAAAAATGAGGCCCCAGGGAGTAAAGTAATTGATTATATTCGATTCAATTGTTTTTTATTTGAAATTGTATTTTTCATTCACAGATTAAGCCTCTTAGAAAGGATTGTGTGCATGCCTGTGTGTGTGTGTGTGTGTGTGTGTGTGTGTGTATAACAGTGCTGTGTTCTGGCATCAACTAACTTGATAGTTACAATACAGTGTTAGAAGCGATTTTGATGTGAAAAAACAAAGCGATTGTTAGTTGTTGTTTACATAGACTTTCCCCACATAGTTCAGTGTGTGGTTAACATTTCTTTTTTCCCTTTTTTTTTTTTTTTTTGAGTGACTTGTTGGTGCATTTCCTTTTGATTCTTCCTGATATTTAGAGGTTCTCTTTTCTTCACTTTGAATATCTTATTTCATACAAGCTTCTTTATGTCAAACCAAACAAGGTTACATGCTTTATGACAGGTGTCTGTTATATGTGTAGGGTGAGGTAGAATTGCATTGCATTGTGATGGGTTCAAATTGTAAGATTTGGAGATGAATCTTACTTTTGCTATAGAAGTCGCTACTGAGAGTAGATCATGAGGTGAGGTAGGTTTCCCATGACTTTTTTTGTTGTGGTCAGAAAACAGGCCAGGCTGATCTCTGACAGAGAAGGTGAGAGAGAACTAGAACCACAATAGCGGTGTGGGCAAAGGAGCCAGGATTTTGACAACCCTGAGTGTGTTTCTCAAAGCTCGGCTTTGGAATGGTCTTCTTGAAGACAGAGAGATTCAGGTACCTGCACCAGTAGGGCTATAATGGAAGCTTTGCTATATACAGAATTTCAAAAAGAAGGCAAGTGAGTCAAAACAAACTGAGGGTTGCTTGGGGGGGAGAGGAGTTGGGGGAAGGGGGGGTGGGGTTATGGACATTGGGGAGGGTATGTGCTATGGTGAGTGCTGTGAAGTGTGTAAACCTGGTGATTCACAGACCTGTACCCTGGGGGATAAAAATATATGTTAATAAAAAATTAAAAATTAAAAAAAAAAAAGAAGGCGAGTAAGTTTTAAGGGAGGCCCATCAGAGGACTCAAAAAGAGAGAGCTGGTGCGATTTGATCCCAGTCACTCTGTCACTGGATAGGGAAACTGGCTGCTACTTCATGCAGTTAGTCTAGATTGGTAGAGCCCACCAGACTAGACTGTGGAGGAAACGTTAACCATGAGGCTGAACAGGGTGTCCATTGAAAGTCCTATGCAGATAAGGCAGCATGGTCACTCTGACTGACTGGAAAGCAGCCCTTTAAACAGGCTTCAAAACACGTCATTGAAAACATCCTACATTAATTAACTGAATTTAATATACCATCAGTTTTAAGATACACTGTTTTGACATATTTGTAAGAGAGAATATGGACAGTTATGATGTGCCACTGTATTGATTCATCCCAATTGTAGAGATGCAAAAATGTAAAAAAAAAAAAAAAAGGTATCTTAGAATTGATGAACCACCATGATTCAAATATATGTCCCCTTTTATTTCCTGATGTGGTAATAGCTTTGAATTCTAAACCCATGAAATTTGGCAGTTCCTTCAAACCTGAACCATCTCTAGAGCATTTAGGTCTTCTCTGCAGTATCTTTTAATCCCATGGTGTTTCTGCTCAGCCCTGCCCTTAACTTTGGCTTTGTGTAGATGCATATCTGAGCCCCCATCTTCATCTCGGTTAGCATCCAGAGATCATTCACCCAATGAAGAACTTAGATCTTATCATGTCTGGAAGGTTTACTGTTTCTGTTCCTCCTTCTCTTGCCCCTTAATAGATTTCTGTAATCAGACAGTCGAAACCTCCTGTAGCCCTTAGCTTTTGTCAAGTTGAAGGCAACCTGACACCTTCATTCCCAGAATGGTGTGAATAGCAACACCTCTAGTTCATTTAGCTCTCTGCAGTTTTCAAATCACTTCCACATTAATTATATTGCTTTATTTCACTTGGCGAATTAGGTATGGCTGATATTGCTACCCTTATCTCATAGGCCAAGGGATCTGCCTCAGGTCTCTGGGTGGAAGGAGCAATCTTGGGTTCATTGGTAATTCCATGGCCCACGGCTGGCACATGATAGGGACTCTAGTGTTTATTGAGCTGAAGAATGCTGAAAGGGTAATGCCACATGCTAAAGAGAAACCAGTGGGCTTTGTTTAGAGCTGCGGGCCCCTTGAGTCTTTAAATTGCTCATTTCTAAAATGGAAACATAGGGCTGCCTGGGTGGCTCAGTTGTTAAGTGTCTGCCTTCCGATCAGGTCATGATCTGGGGTCCTGAGATCGAGTCCTGCATTGAGCCCTGCATGGGGCTCCCTGCTCAGAAGGGAACCTGCTTTTCCCTCTCTAGCTCCCCCTGCTTGTGTTCCCTCTCTCACTCTCTCTCTCTGTCATAAGTAAATAAAATCTAAAAAAAAAAAAAAAAAAAAAAAAAGGAAACATAATAGCCCATAAGGTTGTGTGGATTAAATGAGATGATATAGATTAACATGTTTGGTAAATGCTAATGTGTCCTGTAAGTGTGAGATATGAATAGATACATTATTCATTATAATGAGGAACAAAGGAGTAGGGGAGGAGGCTTCTGGATGATTCCTTCCCAGACAAGGAGCTATCTTTTAAAGGAAGACTCCAGGGAAATCAGATGCTTAGTTCAAAAATAATAGTATTATGGTACAGTCTGAAGACTTGAGGGGCAAAGAGACCTTTTCAGTAAGGATCTTTAGTACATTCTGCATGTGACGGCAGTCATGCCTCAGCCCCACAGAACACTGAGCCACTATTTCTGGTTCTGGTCCTCCCTTGCCCTGTGACATAACGTTATTCTACATCTTCAGACCCCAAATATCACAGGAAAACTCTGCTGCATTATAAGAGAAGGAGCCATAAGGTATCTTCAGTAATTTGCATCCCTTCTCATTGCCTCATTTCTCTCATGTGCGAAATATTGTGTGATCTAATTTTTTCTTTCCACCTGTGAATATTGAGAAATAAAGCAAGATGTTGTTTGCAAAGTTTTCTCATATGCTTGTCTGAGAGATATTATATAAATATAAAAAATATTCTTAACTTCTCTGCTAAAAATAAAATAACCCTTATAAGCACACATGAGTCAATATAGCCTTTTCTTGAATATCACAATATTACAAAGATCTTTATAAAAATGTATAAGTTATCTCTACAGTGAGCCAAGCTTTCCTTTTTAAAAATGATTGGATAAAGTAGCTCTGATTTAAATGACAGTGAAATTTTATTTGATGTTCTCAAGGAATTTAACGTAATTAAGGAGTTGATTATCTGTTAGAATCTTTGGTTCATGCAACATTTTTCTAGAGAATAACATTCAACAGCTACATTCTCTAACCTTTTAATAATTTTTTTTAAAATATCATTAACATGACATATTCATGTTTGTTGAAATAGATAACATATTTCCATGTTGTTTCAAGTGCCAAGGAATATATGCATTTTAGGAATGTTTTGGGAGAAACTAATTCCAATTGAAATGTATTTTTTCAGAATTGAAATCAGAGGATAATTAGTGAGTAGGAACTTGAACTTGGGATAATTACGTTTTGAGCTTAGGACCAAATCCAACTTTTATTAATAGTGCTCATTACTGGGGCGCCTGGGTGGTTCAGTGGGTTAAGCCTCTGCCTTTGGCTCGGGTCATGATCTCAGGTCCTGGGATCAAGCCCCGCATCAGGCTCTCTGCCCAGCAGGGAGTCTGCTTCCCCATCTCTCTCTGCCTGCCTCCCTGTCTGATTGCGATTTCTCTCTCTCTCTCTTTGTGTCAAATAAATAAATAAAATCTTTTAAAAAATGCTCATTACTCAATGTATTGAGTTAAGAATGTTTGGAAATCCAAGGAACTTCATCTCTATAGTGATGATTGCTTTTTTTTTTTTTTCCCCATTCCATACCATATCATTATTTTACTGTTTCTGGAAGGAAGTAATCTTGTTTTATGTGAATTTCAAAGCGAATCTCTCTGAGACTAAGGTTTACCCCATCAAATAGTCCCTCTTCATTAATAAGGAAACATTTTTTAATCTTAGAGAAGTTGTGTGTATGTCAATTCTAAAAGATGGGATGTCTAGCTCCATTTTTGAAAGATCATGGGATTTGGCTAATTGTAAAGGACATTTCTAGTTAAGACAGAATGGTTTTCTTTTAAGTTTCCAGAGGACTGAAGGTCACATTTGTTGACATTTAAAAAATAATGTTTATTTTTAATGGATAAAGATGAGTACTTGAGTACTCTAAATATCATTTAATCACAGGTTTGGTAATTTTAAAAAGCCTGAATAATTTATAGCATACATAATTAGCATGTTGGAAGAAAAGTATTTGTCCTCTGCAACAGTTTCCAGGTTGCACACTCAAGCAGTGTTTCAAGCCAAGACACCCACTGGATGTACAAAAGGAGGTCATTTAGCATGAAAAAGTAAAATGCTTGTTTTTAATTATCATTCTCAAGGGTTTTTAGCAAGAGTATGATGAGTAAAATGAGAATAGTATTTTACTTTCCCGAAGGCAGAAAGTTTGGTGGTGATGACTTTCAAGTTTTTAGTTTTAAGATGGATGGTTAGGAATTGGGCTCACACTAGGGAGATTTGAGACTCCGGCTCATCTGTTGTGCAAGAAGCAGTGTATTAAGTCACTCATTAATTACTCATGGTTATTATGGTGACTAAAATAGTGTGCCCATCAATTAATGCTGTTTAATGTTAAGTGATGGGCTATTATGCTGTTTCTAAAAAGCCGTATAAATTGTGTTATGGGTCAATTTAATGCACTTAGTGGTCAGTGAAGTTGTGACTTGGATTTCTAAACTCAGGACTAAATTATCCAAGAATTTTGCTAGTGTTCAGCAAGATAATTTTTTTTGTTATCACAGATTTTATAGAGTCTTGCAAAGAAGAAGAGGAATTCATCCGATTTTAGGGTAAGATGACCTTGGGGAGCCCTAGAATTCTAATGTTCAGATCTAAAGAATAACATTTTCATAGGTCCTAAACTCACTGACCTAAAGAGAAGATGATTAAAGGTCATTTTTAAAAGACAGAGCTTTCAAAAGTGAATGAAGATGGCCAAGTTTCATTTAAATGCATTTCATTTATTTCTGATGGTTTTATATTAGGTGCAATTTCCACTTTCCACATAAATTATAGAATTGCTCTGTGAATGAAAACTCTGAGCTTTTCACCCATTACAGCAATTCCCAGTTTCTCTGCCTGGGCTGATATTTAACCCTCATTGTATTGAGCTCAACTCCCCAGTTTAGTAAACACGGTAGCCGAGATTCTTCACAAAAACCATTTTTCTTGATGTTCTCTCCTTTGGGAAAGAGTCTTTATTATGGTTTACTTTGACAGAAATTGTAATTTTAACCATTGATAGTTCATTGATAATTGAGTTCTTCCCCAAAACCCAAAAACTCAACACTTCCAGAAAATACATTTCCTCGTCTTTTCTGTTTGAAACTGGATTGATACATTTTTCACATACATTCCTGCTTCTTTTAGAGGTCAGATGTTGGCAGCTCATTTTTCTCAAAAACTGTTATTCATATTCTTAGTTTATCTGGGGTTTGATTTGTTAGAGCATCATCTTTTGGATTGGTGTTTGTAGATGCTATAATTTTTTTTGAGAGTCTTAAAATTGTTTTACTGGCACTTCAATGGTGTTTACTTTTCAAGAGCAAAGGTGGGAATAAATCTGGGCACTTAAAGATGTAGAAATAGAAATTTATCTCTTCCTTATTATCCCTTCCTTCCTATGTACAATTAAGTGCCCATACATCACTTATTTGGGGACCCTGATGTCTGTATTTCCAGGAAAATGCCTCTCACCATCCCCAGCTCATGTATTTGCATGTACACACACACACACACACACACACACACACTGACCTCTACTCATCTACCTGTAGGTACCCCTGTACTATGGATGTGTTAGTTCCAATGCGGTAGCACTTTTAATTGATATTAACAATTTATCACCACTACCTTTTAAGTAAGCAACACACACATATAGAAACACACAAAGATATCGTGATAAAGTTTTCCATTTTGGAGTTTAAGAAACTGCAATTCAAATGAAAGGGGGAAAAAAACCACAGAAATTGGGAATCCAAGGATATTCTCTGCTGGGCTCTGGGCGCTCACCACAGTGAGTGTGGTGACTGTGTATCTGATTCTTTCTTGCTTGGATTTATGCTTCATTGCTCTCTGGACAGGCTCATAGTGGCAGAGTGTGGCCTGGAGCGGACAGTATGTACGTGGATCATCTCTGAACATTGTTCTCTTCCTGCCTGGGCCAGTTCCTTCCACTTTGTTAAATTCAAAAAGCATTTATTTTCTGTCGTGTGGTCCTCTTCACAAAGTGACATTCCTAAATGGAGCACAAAGCCGGAAATGTCTCTTGGATTTGCAGAATTTGGGTCTATGGGTCCATGTCCTGTCTCTGGACTCCTCTAAGACTTTGTTTGCTGCTTCGTAAGTGTAAGTGATAACAAGAACACCTGCCTCGGCAGTGTTACTCACCTGACTCATAAATACCAAACTATGCTGATACTTTTTTGGAAAAAGGTGTTTTACCTCCCAAAGCCTGGCAACATTCCTCAAATTTGGGTGAATCAAAGACTTGTCATAAATCACTAAAAATTTAAGTGATATAATATACTAAAGTAGAGCAAGAGTATTAGTAGTATTTTAATCCATTGCTCAGAAAGCTTGGACCCACCCTACTTTATTGAGACTCTTAACTTGCAGACCACAGAAAAGGTGCACTTTTGTTTGCTGTCTATGCAAATACCCCATATTTAGTTGTGTCTTGGTTAAAGGAGTGTAATAAGGATTCCTTTTTTGTCCTTATTTATAAGAAACTTTCACATACATGATCTCATTTGACCCCTACAGTGGCTTCCGGAGATGGGAGGTGAGGGATAGATATTTCTTTCCACTGCAGGTTGAGTTCCCCAGGGAAAGAGACTAGGAGGGGGAGATGCCATGCAAAATGATTGGAAGGAAGTGCTGTGGGATTATCCCTGCTGCAAGGTTCAGCAGACGGAGGTGTAGGGCCATAGAGCAGTCACAACAGTGGCTCAGCCAGCCCAGTAAGAACTCTGAAGCCAGGATGGTCCTTTTGAGTTGAGCTTAGGATGGCTGAAATAGGACAAGGGGGTCAGCCTTTACTTGTTCTTGCTGACCCATCTTTGGATGGGGTTGTCTTGAGAAGGAACTTGGCCTTGGATGAGGTCATTGTCTACATTAGAGGCGACTCCCAAAGAAGGCTGATAGCTGAGGGCACCCCTGGCAGCTGGGGGATGAGTTTTTCACTTGTGAGGTGGGCTTGGGTTGTGCATTGGAGCACCCACTACAGAGGACATAATAAACATGTATGCAGCCAGAGCCAAGGTACCAGCATACCAAGAGGGAGAAAGATGAACAATAAAGCAGAGGAACATTCAAAAATGGGATCATCAGCTTTTTATAATCAAGAGATTACTATAGTTCATAGATTGACTTGTTAAATGGACAAAGTGCTCTAAGGCCCCTGGAGGTGCTCCCTTCTAATGCACGCTAGAAGACATCTTCCCGACTAGCCTGAGCTCTCCTGTATGGATCGAGTTCAATTATTAATCAGGAGTGATGGGCAATGCTGGCTAATGCTGCCTAATGGCATGGACTGGGTAATTGCATTCCTTTGTAATGCATGTTCAGAGCACAGGTTCAGATGGTATTGACATGGTCTCTTCCTTGCTTCATCTGGACACCTCTGTGGTGTAATGCTTTGAGGTCCCCATAAAATGCACCAAACCGCTTGTGCGGCTTAATGTGTCTGTGTAATATTAGCACTTCCTCTTAATGTGTCACATGGATGACAAAGAAGTACCTGGAAGGGAGTAGGTGGGAAGGGGGCTTTTAAAAGCAAACTCAGCCCATGTGGCATATCACCGTGCCCCTAAGTGTTTTTGTGGCCAATTTAGAATTACTCGGCATGGAGTCCATCCACCTGCATCCTCCTTAGAAGACTCAGCTTGGCATTCTGTCCAAAAATGACAAGGTTATTTAGATCTTTCATTTGAAAACAGATCTCAGAGGAACTAATTGGTTGGGAAGCTTTGCACTTGGATATGAGAAAACCTTCTAGGTTATGGTGATTAATGGTAATTCTGATTATTCTTGTGTCTCTAACCTACTAGCAGGAAATTTGCATTTGCTATAAAATCCAGCTGGTCGCACCAGAAGCAGATCTGATCCAAAGTAGATTTGAACCTACTCAGAGAACAAATATGATTCCCCAAACATCTGTCATTCTGTAGTATCGAATCACAGTTGTGTTGGAAATCTAGATTTTGTTATTTTGAATCCCAAACCATAGCGTTTTGATACTTAAAGTGTAGAATAAAATGTCAGCTTCTTTTGGCTTAGGTAGTAAATCATAAAAGCCCATGGATCTTTGCAGTTTATAAACTAACCATTTAAGGAGTAAAAGTAGATTAGTCATATTTAAGGCAAGCCAGTTTCAGAGGTGCGAAAGACCCTATAAGGCTTAGATTTTTCTGGAATCAATGGAACCTGAAGCTTGCTGGTCTCTAGACAAAAGAGGGAAGATAAAGAAGCTGCCACCTCAGAGGTTTGGCTCTCTTACCTTATTGTTGGAAATACAGTCTCTGTTTCAATGTGTGTCTTTGTGCAGTATTTTTGTGCTCTTATTTACTTTTCTTTCTTGTTTTTAAGTTTTTCTAGCCACCAGTGAAACAATAGCTAAGTATGACCCTGTTTCAGACCAGACTCCTCTAGAAAAGTGACCTATGGGAAAAGCTGATTTGGAACAGAGAAGTACATTTCTTTCTGGCACTCTAGAAACATCATCACTGTCATTTGATTCTTCTAGAAATATGAGCTAGTCTCCCATATGTATTCCCTTCCTTAAGGCATAACAAAATCATAAGGACTCTAAATAAAAGAGGTCATTAGTATCTCAGTGAAGGAAAGGGCTATTTCTATGGAATCAATGGAATAGACATAAGGAACCATAGGGATAGATTGGATTTTGTAAATATAGAATATTAGCTTCTACCTAAAACTCCACTGATCCACTCTCAGAAAGGTATTTGCAAGGATGTAAGGCTCCCAGTCACCTGCTCTTTTGCTGAATTCCCTTGTGACTAATGCCATATATGTATAAGGGGGCTTTAGAGGCATAGCCCATGATCCTTTTCCTTCATGCAAAGTGTACAGATTAATCTAGGGAGCAAATTCTACCCTGGATTCATAGTTTCTAAGTCCTACTCATCTAAGCCCTACTCAACTATTTTAAATAGCACAGCTTCTTTCTATTTAGACAGAATTTCTACTCATCCACACTTAAAGATGGAGTAACAAGGGGCTATTATGTACATGACTGCATGGTCACAGAGAAACTGGAATCTTGCACACAAGCTACCAAATGACTTCCTGAACATTACAGAGGATGGAGGTTTGCATCTGCTGGAGTTGTTATGTTTGGTTGGGAAATTGTGTGTAACAGTAGGAGATGTAGATCCATACTGACCAAGGCAGTTTGGTGAGCATAAAGTGCTCAAGACAAGAGCACAAGACAAGACAAGAGCACAAGACAGGAGCCAAGAGCTGTAACAGATTAGAAATCTAGACAACATCCAAGACCCGGAATATTTTTAGTTGCTGTGAAATAAAAATTTATTGGGTATTAGCTATTTAGGAGAGAAGATAAGGAAGCTTATCTTTGCTATAGAGTTTTCTCTGTGTCTTTGCAGCCACAGGATAATGGCAGCCCCTGGGCTTCTTGGTAACATCTTAGGCAACATTTCCATGAGAGTATTCTTAACCCAGGGTAGCATCACAGAGGTCCTGGTGTTGTCAGAAGGATGGGTTTTAATTTGGTTTGGTTTTGGAAGCAAAATCTAGACTCGGAGACCATTTACTGTGTTACTGTCGGTGTGCCCAGTAGCTCTTATAGCTGGTTTTCTTTTTCTTTTTCTTTCCTTCCCCCTTCTCCTCTCTTTCTTCCTTTTTTCTCTTCTCTTCTCTTCCCTCTCCCTCCCTCCCTCCCTTCCTTCCTTCACTTCTTCCTTCTTTTTTTCTGAAGTGTTAAGAGACAAGTCTCCATTTCTACTGTAACATGTTCTTTACATCGAGAAAGCCAAAACTGTTATTGAACTTTATCTCAATACTCAAGGTCATAACATTGGTGGTAGAAGAGATGGAGGTCAGAAATTCCAATTCTCCAGCTAAGATTTAATCACATAATCTTGTACTGCTATGAAGATAAGTGATCTGATGCAAGTTGGGAAAATGGTGTAAACAGTAATTAATTATTTTATTTTTGTGCTCATTTTAAGTCATTCTATCTGAACACAGTGGTGGTTTAGCCTGATGTGTGGAACATTCATTTAAGCCAAATTTAAAATGAATTTGTTTTTATGAATAGAGATGTATAAAAAGATTTTATTTATGTATTTGACACAGAGAGATCACAAGTAGGCAGAGAGAGAGAGAGAGGAGGAAGCAGGCTTCCCGCAGAGCAGAGAGCCCGATGTGGGACTCGATCCCAGGACCCCGAGATCATGACCTGAGCCGAAGACAGAGGCTTAACCCACTGAGCCTCCCAGGCACCCTGTATATAGTTCATAAAAAAAATCTACCTTTTCATAAATTTGTTGCAGTCTTCCTAGTACAAGATGTACATGATTGTATATTTTACCAGTGCTGTATATGGTAATATTAAATTATTTTTTTAGTATGTCACACTCTATTATATCAGTCCAAGCTTTTAGCCATAAAGGACATAAAATCAGGCTTGGCTAAATAAAAATTTTAGCAGACATAGAAGACTGGTCTACTGCTTTAGATTTTTGGTATCATTATTCCCTTCTTTAAACGTATTCTTTCCCACTCTATAAAGGATAAAGTTCACATTCCTCAGTGCAGTAAAGTAGGACATTAACCCTCCAATCCAGGAAAACTCCCATGAAAGAGCTTCTCTCTTAAGTAGCTAGCACTCAAGAAATTTTTTATTACATAGTGTCATCTTATGTCACTTTAATTTGTGCAACCTATACTCCATATCACAGAACTACTCACCATTTCTAGAAATTTCTACACAACATTTGTTGAAATGACATTAATGATATATTCATTTGTAAGTCATTATACTTTTGCTTGCATTGTCCTTTGACTGACATTGCCTTGCTTTTCTACTTTTACTTTTATTAGACAACTATTCAACCCATAAGAACCTACCTCGGTCATCACCACCATTATATCCCCATAATAATCTGAAAAATACATTAAAATAAATTCCGATTTTTATCTGTCACTCCTATTGCCCTGCATTACCCAAGGGTAGGAATCATGTTTGGTACACTATCGGCGTGCAATAAGTGTTGAATGAATGAGGAAAGAAATAATATTTTGCTATGTTGGATGCTGTGGGGAGAACGCAAGAGAATTTTGCAAGCAGGTAAGATTTTAAGTGCTTATAATATATTATTTATGCAACAGCTTTCTTCGAGGAGCTTAATGTTCTAAAGTCTTTAGCCTTATTTTATCCTTCCAGATTTACCATTTGACTTTTGAAAAAAGGGTAAATAGTACTCCATCTGCTGTTTCTGTGGGCAGGAAACAGGCTTCTCTCTTTCACATGGCCCATACAGGTCTTCTTTATGAATTCTTTGTGTCTATACATTAAGTTAAAAATTACATAATGAGGTTGATAACTAGGGGGTCATCTCTAGGAGAGGGAAGGGGTCAGGGAGAAAAGATAGTGAAACAAGCCCAGAAAAGGAAGAGAACCTTCTAAAAATGACACTAAATTAATGGCAGATCTAAGACTAGAAGCCAGAAGGCCCAACAGGGTTGAAATATTTTCTCTCTCTTAAAAGTCAGACTATTACTATTCATAGTGCAGTGGGGACTGTTTTTTGTCTTTCTGTTCTCACTCAAGTCCAGCAGTGGTGTGGGGTTTTCCACTTAGGCTTCTGATTTCCATGGCTCACAAAAGCAGATCAACTCTTTTAATGCTTCTAGAATTAAACCAGTCCAAGCCTTCCCACCCCTTCCCACCAAAGCATCATATTATAGAAACATTGGGGTCATAAAATTTGCTCCAAGTAAATCACTTCAGGGAAAAACTGTGCCATAGGCTTTCTTTGTTGAGGATCACGTGGTCTCTCCTAGAGGAACTGGGTCCCCTTTGTCACCCAGCTGAGTCCTGTCCTTTGCTGATGTTGTCTCTACCATCCCCATCTTGTGCTATTTCTTTGTCCTCTGTGGTGTTTGCAACACCTCCCAATTTAGCATCCTCCTGCCTTTAATGAACGTGCTGTTAGTGTTTCCCTCCTACCTCATCATTAATAAAGATGTTAAGGGAAACTGGGCCCATCACCAATCCATGGAACACCCCACTAAACACCTCCCACCCACTTGCAACATAACCATTTATCATTCCCCTTTGTTTACAATCCTTTCAACTGTTCTCATCCGTGTGACAGAGCTTACATCCCAGCCAGCTTGCAGTCCTTCCACCGGGGCAACAGAGAATCCTGCACTTCTCAGCTGTGCTGTAATCAGCACAAGAGCCTTTGTTCAGTGGCTGTGCAATTTGGTGAGAAGTAAGGGATTTAATGAAGAAAGAATACAAATGCTTGAGGGCTGATATATGCATATTTTTAGCGATTGTTTCTAGAGAAGGAATACACAGCATACAGAGGGTTGACATAGGAGTCAGATGCCAAGAAAATGACAAGTGCAGCCAGTTAATCTGCCAAAGAGATGCTAGCGGTTTTGTCAACCCAGAATGTATGTAGAGACACTCACAGAAACACATACACTCACTCACTTTCTTATGGCTTAAAATAGGTTTACAGCCACCCTTGACTCCCAAATGTTAGATGAGGAACAAATTCTCTTGGTCTTTTCTTAGGACTGCATTTTATTTAACTTTGATATACAGGACTCTGGGAATTGGAAAACAAGTAAGACAGGTTCTCTGTTCACAAGGAGCTCAGTGTGGGAGACAGACAGTCTGTAGCATTGGCAGGGTGATGGGGTGAGCTCACTACCAGCAGAGGCCAAGAGGGAGCTAATATTCTTTTCTTTTTTTTTTTTTTAAGATTTTATTTATTTATTTGACAGTGAGAGATCACAAGTAGGTATAGAGGCAGGCAGAGAGAGAGAGAGGAGGAAGCAGGCTCCCTGCTGAGCAGAGAGCCCGATGCGGGACTGGATCCCCAGGACCCTGAGATCATGACCTGAGCCGAAGGCAGCGGCTTAACCCACTGAGCCACCCAGGCGCCCCGGGGAGCTAGTATTCTGACAGGAGGGTTGGGAGAGATGCTGGGAAGGGGACGTTTAAACTGGGCCTGGAGCATCCTTACTTTTGGCGGAATGGCAGCGGGTAGGGGGTAAGTAGCAATAGGAATGTATTCTCTTACAATTCTGGAGGTTAGAAGTCTGAGCACAAAGACTGTTCTCTCTCTCTGTGAAGGCTCTGCGGGATGATTCTTTCTAGGTCTTCTAGCATCCAGTGGTGCCTGACAATCCTTCGTACTCCTTGGTTAGCACAGGCATCACTCCAATCTCTGTCTTCACATGGCTCTCCTCTATTTGTGTATCGGTGTCTGACTTCCCTTATCTTATGAGGATACCAGTCCTTGGATTAGGGCCAATGACTAATCCAGTAAGCATCATTATGTTTATCATTACAGATCATTCTTTTTCCTACCTGTGTTCATTGATCTAACTTTAGTGTGTCTGTCCACATTCTGCCTCTCTTGACTTACAGTTACTTAAAATGCACACTGTACTCAGGCATGCATATACCATAAAAGGTGAAGAAGCAATTTCTTTGTTCCTTCTTTGTAATGCCTGGTTGATCCAAGCAAGTCTTCAGATTGATTTCAGCCAGGTATCTTGTCTCAACTCTCTGAACTGCCAAGGCATGAGATTCACCTCTTTTATGGTACTTCACACTTAAGGATGAGTTGTCTTTCTCCCCCACTGCATTATAAGGTGTGTATTGGAAGGAGGCACATTGTGCATAGATGTGTGGCTCCCATAAAAATTATAGTCTTCCTCACCTATTGTGAGTTGCTTAATCCATGCATGAATAGATGCATACGTGAAGGAAGGAAGGAAGGAAGGAAGGAAGGACTGACTTAATATTCTCCCAACTAAAGACAAAACTGAAAACAAGAATATTTTCCTGCCTGAGAGCTTCCCTCTTATTTTCTGCTTTAAAATTAAAGCAGGTAATTATGGACATTGGGGAGGGTATGTGCTTTGGTGAGTGCTGTGAAGTGTGTAAACCTGGTGATTCACAGACCTGTACCCCTGGGGATAAAAATATATGTTTATAAAAAATAAAAAATTAAAAAAAAAATTAAAGCAGGTAAATTCAATCTGAAGGTGATACAGGGGAAAAAAAAGTGATATGGTCTTAAAAAGTATCAATCAGTGTCATGTAAGAAATAGAATGTGTTTAGTCCTTCCCACCTTACATTTGCTCTGTTGATCTGACCTTTCCATGCTTCCTTTTTATCAGCCTCAGCTGTCCTGTGGGCTGCCAGCTCCTGCTGCCCATGGAGGATGCCGGGGGACTGCTGTTGCTCAGATGGGATTTTGGTCTACATTTTCCTCTTGACTGTACAGTGCTGAAAACACTCATCTAAATTTTGAAAAGAAAATACATTTTGAATTTACATATACCTTTTTTTTTTAAAGATTTTATTTATTTATTTGTGAGAGAGACAGTGAGAGAGAGACAGTGAGAGAGAGCATGAGCGAGGAGAAGGTCAGAGAGTGAAGCAGACTCCCCATGGAGCTGGGAGCCCGATGTGGGACTCGATCCCGAGACTCCGGGACCATGACCTGAGCCGAAGGCAGTCGTCCAACCAACTGAGCCACCCAGGCGTCCTACATATACCTTTTTAATCTTTCTTCAAGTCACCCTGTCTTCTGATTCTCTCCATTTCTCTCTCACTGATTCTTGGATCTTAGCATTTGCACATCCTATAATAGCTGTTTAAATCCCATTTTTGATTTTTTAAACTGAGACTAATGGTTGACAGGGGTGTAAATATGGATATAATTCTACTGCTTCTTTTTGCTTAGGAATGAAACTAACAAGATAAAGGCAGAAAATTACATGCATAAGTGTGATATTTGAGGAGTGAACACGTCCAGCAGAACAAAAGCAGGTGGGGGTCTGCACATCTGGGGTTTGATGCTGGCTTTGCCACTGACAGGTGATGTGATCCTGTGCTGTTACTTCCTCTCTCTTGGGTTCAGTTTCCCATTCCTTTGCAGTTCTGATCTCTAGGTATCTTTCTAGCTCTGGGGATACCACACAGAGTAATGGTTCCTGGTAGGATTCTCAGTACAATCATAAGATCTCAAACAATAATTCCCTTATTGCCAGGGGCTGGTTTTTCACCTTGTGGTTATTCAGAACTCTTGCTCTCTCTCTGCCCCTTCACTCACTCACACACTCTCTCTCCCGCTCTCTCTCTCTCTCTCTCTCTCTCTCAAATAAATTAATAAATCTGAAAAAAATATGTTTCCCTTATAATTTCACCCTATGTCAATCTATTTTATGTGAGATGGAAGGGAGCTGCTGATTATTTCAGGAGGGGTAAAATTTTGACATTTAAAGTACGGACAACTGTGAATGTACATAAATCTTTCCTTCAATCATAAAGAAGAAGAAGGGGAGGGTATGAAAAGCAGGAGGTCTGGGGTGCCTGGGTGGCTCAGTGGGTTGAGTGTCTGCCTTTGGCTTAGGTCATGATCCCGGGGTCCCACTGAGATGTAGTCTTGAGTAGAAAAGCTAATTCTTGATGCCCATGGAGAGAATAACTATGATGTAGTATTCCCCAAATGCATTGAGCTTTCAAACTCTTTTACTTACAGCATAATGACAGAACTGCCACAGGAGCTTATGAAAGATAATGTGTGTTGAAGATGTGATATTAAAGATGAATTAATCTTTGTAAGAAATGATCAAACTTGATTCATACATTTAATATGCAATAAACATTGACTAATGCCATAAAGATATGTTAAAATAATAAAAGATGAGGCATAATATGGACCAACAGTCTTCAAAGAGATGATGCACTATTTGATGCTGGTTTGCAGTTTTTCCAACCAAAGTCTGAGTTTCCAACCCTTTGCTTTTCCAGAGTGTTTTTGGTAGGTAAGGTATGAACACAAAGCACTGAGCCAAATGGAATCACAATATCAGCTTATTCCCCATGGAACTGCAAAATTATATTCTAGGGCAACATTTAGACTTGAAGCATCCTTGAAACAAATAGAACATCCTCCTCTTCTGTATCATGGAGAGTGGAACCTGCACACCCAGGCCTCGGAAGAGAAGCAGAGGAGTTGTGAGATGCCTCTGCATCTCCACACAAACCCCACCCAGTAGTTTGATTAAACCTATGGAAGTCAACTCAAGAGAGCCAGTTGTTAAATTTTTAGGAATTTTGTAAGCCTACTGTGGCAATATTCACAATTCATCACTTTCCAATTATTTATTACATTTTATTATTATCAATGTTCTTGAGATTATTCACGTCTGTTATATCCATATAACGAAGAAACCCCGTAGTTGGTGATGTCAAGTTGGTAGCTTGAAATTGGCCATGGTGGGAGTATTTACACCATAAAAACTGGCTAATGCTCTAGGCCCTTTTACATTTTTTGTAAAGCTTATTGTTAAACATTTGTCAATACTACTGTGTGCACCCCTAGCCATGACATTATTATTGTGTCTATTTTGTTAAGAGGAAACAGAAGGAAAGAAAACTTAAATAACTGGTCCAAGGCCGTAAAGCTAGTTAGCCAGGCAGACTTGCCTACATTTTTCACTCTGATATTTTGCTAGACTGTTTCTTTACATAATGAGTGTAATGTTTCTACACGTGAGATAATTGGCTTCATGTGTGAATAGGATATCAGGTGGTGGTAAGCTATAGTAATTGGCTAATGGAGGCACCAAAACAATTAATTACTTTATTTAAAAATGCTGAGCAATCTTCTGTGCCAGGAAATTACAACAGGAAGAAGACACCGATAAGTCATCAAGGGGTTTCACTACAGCATGGTAAGTGCTGGGGTAGGGTAAATATAAGGTCCTTTAACAGTATACAGTGAAGACACCTAGCTAAGACTCAAGATCCAGGAAGTCTTCCTGGAAAAAAGTGACTTCTAAGCTGAGAACTGAAGGACAGATATTCCTTAGATAGATGAAGGTCATGGAAAGGATCTTCAAGCAGTAAGAATAGCATGTGTTGAGGTCCATGAGAAAGAGGGAATGTTGAGGAATTCAGGCACTACAGGCAGTTCAGTGTGGATGGAGGTTAGACACCATGACAGTGAGCAGGAAGCAGACTAGGGCAAGGTTTGCCAGCCGGGCCTCAGATATTACATTTGATCCCAAAGGCAATGGGGAAAGATTTTAAATTGGGAAGTGATAGAGTTAGCTTTACATTTTATGATTACCTAGTTGCTATTTGAAAATTGGAGGGACCCAAGACTAACAGTCAAGAAATCTCTTAGGGCTCTGGAACATGGGTATCCAGACGCGGTGTCTTTTTGTAAGTCTCTTCCAGTGAGCTTTTTCACTTGGAAGGCTGATAGCAATGCTGTTGAGAGCAACACCAGTACAGGAGTTGGGAAGCCTGGTAGCAGTGGGCTAAGGATTGAGTAGGAGGTGAGGAAGTGTTGACAATGTTCAGAAGAATCTTGGGGAGAACTGTATAGGGAAAGCATGGAGGTCATACGAAGCTGGAGTAAAGCTTCACCATCCACTGGAAATAGCTTTGTTTTTTGACTTCTTGCTTATGATGTTCCTTATGTCCTCAATGTTCCAATTTCAGGAAGAACACATGCATTACTTATAGCAAACAACCCTAGCATTACCCCCATCAAGCCCAACCCAGGTTCTAGGATGTCTTCTTCTTCCTCTGGCTCCCTCCGTCTGACAAAATGCTGATTTTCTCAACTCTTACTTTTATTCATTCTTGGCTCTTTGAGGACAGAGTCTATGTCCTATTCAACAGCTTATCTCCAAGATTTGGTTTCTGGTTGACTCTAAATCTTTGTGGAATGATTGATTTATACTGGTTAAGTTGGATGACGGTGACTTTTAGGCATTAAGTTCCTTTAGAGGGTATTTTCACATTAAGAGGTTTTTGCAATGACATTGGTGGAATAAGAGGGCATTATGCTAAGCAAAATAAGTCAATCAGAGAAAGACAATTATCATGTGATCTCTCTGATATGTGGAATTTGAGAAACAAGGCAGAAGATCATAGGGGAAGAGAGGAAGAAACAAAACAAGTTGAAACAAGAGAGGGAGACAAACTATAAGAGACTCTTAATCTCAGGAAAGAAACTGGGGATGGCTGGGTGATGGACTTTGGGAGGGTATTTGTTATGGTGGGTGCCATGAATTGTGTAAGACTGATGAATCACAGACCGGTACCCTTGAAACAAATAATACATTATATATGTTAATTTTTAAAAGGGAGGTATTTGTTAGCTCAAAGGAATCTCTAACTTGAGAATGTGAGGAGAAAAGCTATTTAGAGAGTGAAGTATGCATTATTTCCTCCACGCTTGCCTACTCAATCCAGTCTCTTCAGTTTTCTCAGAGTTAGATTGTGGTGGGAAGGAGACATTTCTCACCACCCCTTTCTTCAGTCCCCTGTTTCAAAATGGAGAAATTCAGAGTATAATTCATATAACTCATCTCTCATCCTTCAGACCTGTTCTTCTTCCATTTCTGAAGTGGAGTTCACCAAACTCCTGAACTACAACTTCAGTGGGGTCCTCAGCAACTCTTCCTCCCCTGCTGCTCCTACCTCAGCATGGGTTCTTGCCATGTGGAGCTTCTAACAATGGCCCAGACCCCACCTCTTGCATTAGCCCCTCTCATTATGCAGGCATTTGTTTTGTCCAGAATGCTCTTCTTCATTTTGATAATTCCAAGTTGTCTTTCAAGACCCTGCTCAAATGTCACTTCCTTGATGAAAGTTTTTTTGACTCTTGTAGGCAAACTTAGCTGCTTCCCACATTTCTGTAATAGCTCTTACCACATTGTGGGGTAATTTACTTGTTTTCAGGCTTGTCTCTTCTAAATCACAAGCTATCTTTGTATAGACTCACCACAGTGCCCATCACATAAAAGATATTAAATAATATCTACAGACTGGTAAAGGAATACATGAATGAAGACCCACTTCCCAGTGGGCCCCTGGAAAATGTCTCTGTATTTTAGGAAGGCATTCTGCTCCTTCTCCTCTCAGTTTAGTGATGCTCATTTGAAACCCAACTGCCTCTTGCATATCCTGTAATATCTCTAGTCTGCTATATAAGTTTGAATACCTCTCTGGAGGGCACACGTGAATGCTATTTCAACATGAAACTGCTTTTGTTACACTTTCCTATAATTAGAGTCTCTATATAATGGGATTTGCTAAATTGGGAAGAGTTAGAGCATGTGTGGGGGCAGGAAATAAAACTGATAGATTATATTCAGCTCACACTTTCAATCACTCAAGAGATTTGTTGCAGACATGGCAGATGGTGAAATATTCTAAAAAGACTTGTAGAAAAGGATCCACAGAATGCTCTGGAACCAAAGCAAAACACAATAAAACGTGAAATGGAACGGTCAGACATGAAAACGAGAAGACACTCATTCAGTCCACCAATATATACTTCCTGTGGGGCTGTTCTAAATGTCTGGGATACTGTAGTGAATGGCACAGACAAAAAAGTCTCTGCTTTCAAAAAGTTTATATGCTAGTGGTAGGATACAAATAATAGTAAGTCAGTGAAATATATAGACAGTACTAAATGTATGGAGAAAAATAAGACAGAGAAGGACAAAAAAGAATATCAGGAGATTCCAACTTTAAATAGAGAAGCCATAAAATGCAATACTGTGGTGTTGATATTTAGATGAAGACCTAACAACAAAGGTGATCCATGTAGATACCTGGGGGTTGAGCATTCCAGGCAGGGAAAACAACAAGTGCAAAGGGCCTGAGGTGGAGGTGTGTCTCACTTGTTCAGACAATGGCGAAAAAGACAGTCTAATAGCAGTAGGCTAGGTGTTGGGTCTGTAGGTCATTTTAAGGACTTTGGCTTTTACTTTGATTAAGGCAGAAAATCACTAAATGTTTTAAGCCATGAAGTAACATCTGACTTGTTTTACAAAGACAGAATCCATCTACACTGGCAGCATTTTGAAATGGATTTCTTAGGTGAAAGAAGGCTGAGCAAGACTCTGTAATACAGATTCTATCTTAATTCTCCTTGAACTCTATCTGTATACCTATATACTATCTTTTGCTTTCATTTAAGAAATCTTTATTAAGAACATTTTTGGTTCTTTGAGGATGTGATGATGAGCAAGATGGATGGAGTCCTCACTTTTGAAGAACTTGCAGTATGGTGGGAAGATGGATGTGAAACATAGTGCATGGATTAACTTGGCCTGGGGGCACAAAGTCATCTCTCCAGAGGAAGGGGCATCTAAATTGAAATCTGATGAGTGAGTCGAAGCAGCCCAGTGAGGTTAGGAAGGAAAGTATATCAGGCTGAAGAAGCTGCATGTGTGAAGCTTTTGAGGTTGGAGCAAGCCCTGTAATTTCTTGACCCTAGACATAGGGTGGGAGGTCAGTCTGGCTAGGGTATAAGTGCATAGGCAATGGGGGTGGACACAGTGGCAGGGAATGAAGCTGGAGAGGTGGAGGGGATGGATCATATAAGGATTTATTCCTTATATGGAGACACCAGAGAAGCATGATAAGATTTATATTTTGAAAATGTTTTTCATTTTAGCTGCAGTGTGGTGGATGGATTTCCCTATGGAGACTAGTAAAGACACTGTTGAGGCAAGAAGTAGTGGAGGTTTGAACTAACCATGTGTCAGGGATCCCAAAACCTGGATGGATTTGGGACACATCAGGAGGTGAAATGAATAGAATTTGGTGATTGATTGAATATAGCAAGGGTAAGGGGTTGCGAGATATCAAGGATGATTCTCACATTTCTGGCTTGAGAGACTGGAAGGTAACAGCACTGATTTCTGACATAGAATACAAGAGGATAAACAGGTAAGGTAGGGAGTAGGAGCTGACTTTTGGTAGCTGTGAAGCACCCACGAAGACGTAGAACAAGGTGTAGTCAGAGTGATACATACCACAGTTACAAATTTGGAAATCCTCAGCACATGCATGGTAATTGAAGCCTTGAACACGATGTGACCACTAAGAATAGAGGCAAGTAAAAAGGGCCTTGCAGAGCTTTGGGGGAAGTCACATGGAATGGCCCGAGTGCGCCAGAGGCTCAGAGCAGCCTAAGGAAAGCCAGGAGAGTGCGGTGTCATTGCAATCCAGTGTCGAAAAGGGTAGCTTTGATTTTCTGCGGTTTCTCCTGGCTCTGGGGCCTGTGTTCATGAGGCTGTTGAGATTACGACATCAAATAGATCTGATCCTTCAGACTGTCTCCTCTTCAAGCCCAGGAAAAAAAGCATGTGCTGCCTTATTATGGAGACAAGCTTTGCTTTTTTTTCCGTCTACTTTTTTTCTCTTTTGCTTTAAAATCAGACTGACTTTAGTCCTGTCTTTCCAAATGTATGCAGTGGACACAAGGTCTCTGACCTGCTTGTGACACCAGAGAGAATGAATCCATGTCTTTAAATGGATCGAGTGATGTATTCAGGGTCTAAGGGTGCTATTCAGGGTCTAAGAGTGCTTCTTGGGTCATCCTTGGGTCTCCTCTGTTCATCAACATTGAAATTTCATTTTACAGATATGAAGACTAAAGCTCAGAGATGTTTTTTTCAGTCAGATGCTTGAACCCCTAGCCCAGTGCTTGTATTGTTTGCTCACACACACCCACATAAAACACACCCACAGACATACCCACTAACACAGTTTGGGCCACCTACTTATTCAGCCACCACTGGTGTATTTTCTATAAATGATATTGGAAGAGATTAGAGAAACACATACAAACTTTCCCAAAGACAGTTTTGGGAAGACCATCAGATGCTGTTTGTTCACACTTGCATTTTGTGTCCTGGTTCTCTATAGGCTTTGTAGAAACTAAACGCAGACAGGATATTGACATTGAGTTGCTAAAGTCAACGGGAGAACCTCCACAGAGCCAACAAGCCAACACTTAGCTAAAATTGCACTTTATTTTAAAAATCCAAAGGGTTGAGACCTATGACGACTGGCTTCCAAAACTTCGTTGCTTTTGTTACCATATGAGTAATAACAAGCAGGATGGATTGTGGATAAGGGGTAAGAGCAAATGATGACTTTCTGTTCAGTGAAAGACACCAGGGACTAGTTAGAGACCACAGACATAGAGATGATATTTTCAACATCTAAAATCAGTAAAGGAATTCGTCCAGAAAAATGTAAGAAGTCCATAGAAAGAAGGAGAAAGTATAAAACTAGTAAACGGCTAATGAATATTTGAAGGAATGCCCCGTCTCATTAGTAATAAAACAAATGCCAATTTAAAAAATGAGAACTTCTTCTAGACCCATAATATTGGCAAAATTTTAAAAATGGGATAATAGTGTTTGTGAGGACGTAGGGGAACAAGAACTCTCATGCTCCATTAGTGAAGGTAAAAATGTGCACAGTCCATTTGCATAATATGCACCCATGACCCAGCAGTCCCATTCCTGTGTACTGACTTCAGAACAGCTCTTGCACAGGTCTGCCTGGAGAAATGCCTGAGGGTGCCCATCACAGCATTTTTTTGTGATAGTTGGCCAATGAATACAGCCCAGGTGTCACTTCCATTGGAAAGGACAAGTTGCATGTGATGTGTACACGTAATTGTGGGATACTATATATCAAGTGAGGTATAGATCTTAAAACATTGGACTGAATTAAGGTTGAGTTCTAGGACACATGTTTATTAAGGTAAAAACACACACATGAATGAAGAGTACTGCCTATTTCTCAGGGACACCTATTTATTCAAAGACATATTTCCATCACATTGGAGTGGGTACTTGTCAGTGGACTGAGAAAGGGGACTATGGGGTCGAGATCAGGGATGAAGAGGAAAACTAGCACAAAAGAAGTTCCTTGAAATGATTCTCAGGACCTGAGATCCAAAAACAAAGGAAAAGATAAGGCATAAGTTTTTGAGTCATAAAGTTGACATTTTCCATTTGAGCCTGGTCCCTAGTACTTATGCACATGACTTAAATGTCAAGTCTCAGCTTTCTCATCTGTAAAATGAGAATAATCAGTAACTTCCCTGATGGCTCATGGTTGATAGCAATTGAGAAGATAAAAGCATCTTATTTGGCATGTAGTAGATGTATAGTCAATGCGAAGTTTCTTCCTCCTGTCCACTGGCATCTCTTGGGGAGGTACAGGGATTGCCTTCCCCATTTCTCTCCTTGACTGGGTCTTTAACAGTTGCTTATCTGTGACCATTCCCCTCAGTGGGCACTGCTGCTCAATCCACAGACTCAGACTACTGAAAGGACACAAGTTGTTCTGGGGCCGGACACACAGAGGAGTCTCCTTCCAAGGTCAGTCTCTTATGACCCTTCAACTCAGGGTGTGCAAAGCAGCACTGGTTTTTCTAGGTTGTTCCTGGGAAACAGCCTGGCTTCTCTGCAGCCTGATATTCTGGGTTTCTGGGCCCTTGTTCCCACTTTAGTGAAAGGCTGGGCTGCTCCTCTCATAGACTTTAGTTACTCCTCACTTACTTTATCCAGCCAGCCTGGAATTACTCCCAAACCCACATGGATTTTCAAAAGTTGTTTTGCTTTACCTCCGTTGACTATATCTAGTCTAAGAGAAAGTCCCTCCTCCTCTCTCACCACAACTAAGTAAAACCTTTCAACAGTTCCTCATAGTCCTTGGGATAAAGTCCAAACTCCTCAAGACAGTCTCACTTTACCTGTTTGAAAAGTCTCATCTCTTTTCACTCCCTTAAGTCTTTGAATTATTTGCTTCAGTCATGAAAATTCTCTTTCAACTGATTTTATGTGTTCTGCTCTCACTTTAGTGTATTTGTCCAAGCTGTGTAATCATTCATTCAACAGATTTTTGTTGAGTACCAACTATATGCCAGGCACCATGATAGGCCCTATTCTTTCCCCATGGGATATTTTCCCTGCCTCATTTTTGGCTAGTTTCCTCTTCATCATCTTTCAGGAGGCAGGTGAAGCATCACTTCCTTCCAAAGCCTAGCCCTCTCCCCTTCCCTACACAGGTTAGATGTCATGGCTGTGTCCTCCACAGTACCTCATATGTCTCCTATCATTGCACTTTTGTATAGTTTTCTTTGCTCTTTTGTTTCTATCTTTGGACTCCATGTGCTAAGGGCATAGGGGCTCCATCTGTTTCGATCACCTCTGTGTCCCCAGCTCCTAGCCAGGGACAAAGCAGACACTCATTGAATGAATATGAGAGAATGATCTTGTAACGTGTTCTAGTGTTGTGTTACACCACTGTTTTAGATTCCAAGAGACTCTGGAGATACCTTGAGTGCAAGCTGTTTATCCCTCACTATTTTTATTAAAAAAAATTATCAAGATATAATTTGTATGACTTATTTCACTCAGCATAATCTTTTCCAGTCCCATCCATGTTGCTACAAAAGTTGGATATTCATCCTTTCTGATGGAGGCATAATACTCCATAGTCTATATGGACCACATTTTCCTTATCCATTCATCTGTTGAAGGGCAGAAAGATTCGTCAAGCAGAGAGAGTCAATCATCATATGGTTTCACTTACTTGTGGAGCATAGCAAATATCATGGAGGACATGGGGAGTTGGAGAGGAGAAGGGAGTTGGGGGAAATTGGAAGGGGACATGAACCATGAGAGACTATGGACTCTGAAAAACAATCTGAGGGGAGTGAAGTGGTGGGGGAGTGGGAGGTTGGGGTACCAGGTGGTGGGTATTATAGAGGGCACAGATTGCATGGAGCACTGGGTGTGGTGCAATAATAATGAATACTGTTATGCTGAAAATAAATAAATTTAATTAAAAAAAAGATATAATTTGTATACCATAAAATTTGCTTTATAAATGTGTGTAGTGTAGTGGTTCTTAGCATATTCATAAGGCTATGCAATTATTACCCTAATTCCAAAATATTTTCATCAGCCCCAAAAGAAATCCTCTACCCATTAGTGGTAGCTGCCCCCCTCCTCCACTCTCCAGCCCCAAGCAGTTGCTAATCTACTTTCTGTCTCTCTGGATCTGCCTCTTCTGAACATTTCATAGAAGAAGAATCACATAATATGTGGACTTTTGTGTCTGGCTTCTTTTATTTATTTTAAGTTTCATATCTATAGCTTGCATCAGTATTTCATTTCTTTTTCTTGCTGAATAATATTACATTGTAGGAATACACCACATTTTGTTTATCCATTCATCAGACAATGACTGGACATTTGGATTTATTCCAACTTCTGGTTATTTTGAATAATACTGCTATGAGAATTCGTGTATAAATTTTTACGTGAATGTATGTCTTCAGTTCTCTTCAGTATCTACCTGGGAGTGGAATGGCTGGGTCCTATGATAACTCTAGGTTTGGCATTTTGAGCAACTGAGTACTATATTCCCAAGTGGCTGCTCCACTGATAATCTATGGTAGTTCAAATTTCTTCACATCCTTATCAACAATTGCTGTTTTCCTTTTTTAAAATTAAAAAAAAAATAAACCTTTCTTACAAAGGTGAATATTTCTACCTCATGGGGTAATTTCTTCCTCATAAGGTAAATATTGTAGGGACGGGATGAATTGACAGAGGGCATTTAATGCAGTCTGGATTCAGTAATGTGAGCCATTGTGATGGTGGCTTCTGATGAACGTCTCTGCATCCAGGGATTCTCACAGACTTAGAAAATGAAGTTGTTCAGCTTGGGCTTTGGCTTTGTGGGGGTCCCTTTAGTGAAGGCAGTTCCCTATGGCAGTGAGCTGAGGGGGTTAAGGAATGGAAAGGTCAAGAAGCCCTGGCCTCATGTGTTCCATTCACATCTAGGGAGTGTTTAGGGTGAATAAGGTTATACTCACCGACCTGACACACACACTAGTGTGGGCATGCAACGCTAATATAGACAGGGTGGCCCTGAGCACTAGAGCTGTGTTCAGGACGATGTGAATATTCAGAAATCTGGAAAACACAGAGCCAGGTGTTTTGGCTCTCCCTCTTCAGATGCTTTCACAGGTCGTGGTGGAAACACTTTCCGATCTGAGAGAAGTTTTTCCTGGTCAGTTGATTCTTTTCAGGGCTCCTCTGCCACGCTATGCTTTCACTCAGCTCACAGTATCTCACCATCACCTCATAAGAGCTGCTCTTCTCATTCCTGTCAACCGGCCCTGTGGGAACAGCACCTTGCTGGCTTTGCTTAATGCAAAGGCAGCAGCAGGAAAGGAGGCAACACAACCCCTTCTGTGGCTCCCTTGTCATTACCATGGCCTGAAGAGTTACTTTAGCTTCAGGGATCAATAACTCCATCTCTGAAGCCAGAAGACTGGCCTGCTAAACGATATTCCTTACCTCAAGTCCCTGGGTTTCTCTGATCTCTGAGCAGCCAGAGTGGTGGGATACATTAATTCTGTTTGATGTATGTTCGTCCAACAGTCAGCTGATTGGAATTCCTGATAAAAACACCAAATATGCCTACCAGGAGACTTTCAAAGCAGGTTGACTTAGGTGTCCTATTTACTGTGAAGTTTGAACACAGTGAGAGGTTTTTTTTTTTTTTTTAAGATTTTATTTATTTATTTGACAAGAGAGAGACACACAGAGAGAGAGGGAACACAAGCAGTGGGAGAGGGAGAGGGAGAAGCAGGCTTCCCACTGAGCAGGGAGCCGGATGCAGGGCTCGATTCCAGGACCCTAAGATCATGACCTGAGTGGAAGGCAGATGCTTATCAACTGAGCCACCCAGGCCACCCCCTCCCCCACAGTGAGAGGTTTTGCAAATCTGTCCTGCTTGCCCCTTACTGTGCCTGTTATAGCTCTGGGCACTGGCACAGGCAGTGGCACATTTCAGGACATGAGGGGCCAAAGGGGCCTTCTTTCCAGCCTCTTTGGGACTTGCTACAAGTATAGACTAAGCAATTTCAGTGGCTCTTCTGTGTGGTTGGGATTAATTAGTCAAGGTGAAGGTACATTGAAACTGTGGGGAAAATGGAGGGTGATGTGGAAAGAAAATGGGATATGTTGATAGTGACTGTAGGTGGTTGGGGCACCACTTTGTAAAATGCTTCCTCATCTGAAAAGTAGGGAATTAACTGGAACTCTCACTCTGTAAATTTGTGCTTATTGCTGTTGCGCTGCCTCAAGATGAAAAGGGCCAATAATAACAATAGTGGTCTAAAACTTAACACGACTTTTAGCTGGAAGGGGGGGGGCTTCCCTCCTTTCTTCCATTCCCCCTTCCCTCCATCCTTCCTTCCAGGCTGTGTGAGACATATTGGGACTGAATGATTAGTCAGGAACCAGCAGAAACAACGGATGCCTCTTAGGTGTCTTGAAAATCTAAGATCTGTGATATTTTAAGAGGAGGACCATGTAAACAGTTTGGGGAAATGTGCTCAGAGTACCTAATGGAGATAAGGGAGGTATATCTGACAGTGTTTTTGAAGAAATAAAGCCAATAACAAAACCTCAATCAAATGTGATATCCTTTCTCAGCTTCAGATAACTGAATTGTGCTATTTCATTTATTAGACTCCTAGGTGACTTGATCCTTTTAAAATTTAAACCCACGAGTACTTTCTGGCACACATTGTATTTACACATTGGCATTTCTACTCTGTTTTCAGAATAAAACTTCAGATAGCATTTTGGTTGAGAGAGAGAGTGAGAAAGAGAGAGAAAATAAAACGTGATTACTCCACGTAGGCAACAAACCTGCTGCCCTCATCCAAAATAGATTTGGAGATAGTGGCGTTTTTACCGACAGTGGCTGGAACACTGGGTCACACTGCCTGTGTGTGTGACAACTCACGCATGCATCTCAAACTCATCCTGGATGGGCCTGATTACTCTAAATTTTCTGCATTGATTGTTAGCTTTTTAATTTGTGGAGTGAAGTGTGGTGGACAGAGGACCCTGGACGAATGGGCGCAGAAGATGTGCACATGTGAGTGACCTGAGTGGGAGAAGTCCTAAGACTGAGGATGGAGGCCTGTCGGACATAAGGATTCTTCTTTTCCTCCATTGATCTCTTCAGTTCAGCCCGTTCATTTCTGCATCCAGGACTTAAAGGGACTTGGGAAGCACCAGTCTTGATACTCTCAGGGAAGACATTTTTGGATTAAAGTATTGGATTTTGTGGTCTTGGTGGATCTAACGAATCTTTTAGAACTCTCAGCTCTGTCCTTTGACTGTTCTCTGGTCTCTATTATTCTGGAATGTTGTTTATCATGACCTAAAAAACCAAACTATGACCTGGTCTCCACGTGCTATGTGGAAGGGACTCCTGCAAGGTCTTTTGCGTGCCGCCTGTGAGAAGGCTACTTTCTCAGCAGGGCTGTTCTGCAAAGTGATGGAGGACGCTGGGGTCCACACTGCAGGCTGCTCTTTCTTGGCAGCAGTATCAGGTGACAGAGCTGAAGGCCCTTTGGGGTGCGCCTGAATGTCTACTGTGGCTGCCGGGGCACCAAGAACAGCTCACATCAGAGAAGAGACAGGAGGGCATTGAGAGTGTTTAACAGGGGTGGGATGTTACCATGCTACTGCCTAAACAGATGGTATGACAGTGAGTTTTTCCAAAGTTCTTCAAAATACCCCTTCTGAACTGGGCTTTTCTGTGCTTTGATTTCCGCAGGCAACCTAATCACCCCACTCTCCTAAAATCCTTATTGGGTTAGCCCTTTTCAGCCAGTGAGTACCTCTCATTAAAAATGCTCCTCCACCATGGGAAGGAGATATTCCCAAATGTTTTGTTACAGTGGTGGGATTATGGATGTTTATGCTCTTTTCTAAACCTTATGTACTTTCGGCATATTACTTTAAAATAGAAATTACTATGTAAAAAAAACTTCAGTTTTCCCAAAGCTCATTAAGGCTAAACAGGCTCATCATCACCAAATGATCATTTAAAAACACTGTTTGGTGATTAAATTGTAAATGAAGCAAAAACACATGGATTAATTTTTCCCACTGGGGACGTGATTGCAAATTTATATTTTATTGAAAATAATGTATTTGTAAAAGTTATTTTGTTTAAAAAAAAAATCCTCTTCAAACCAATGTTGAAGTAGCTATAGCCTGGAAAGGAACACTTATGAAATTAGGGTTTGCACTTGAGCTTGCTGATGACTTCCTCTGGAAAAAGGGTAGGGATGCAATAATTTATGGAGTATGACCTTTTATATCAAATGATGAGCCATGAATGAGGTAGCACAGTTCTTGGGTTAAGACACTAAATGTTCCTTCCTGTCTAACCATCATACCATCTAATGAGACTGCAAGCATCCCTAGAGCAGTGACCTGTTCCTTCAGCCGGCCTGTGAAGTCACCTTGCACTAAAGATTGTGTACAGTCTAGCATGCTGCAGCCTGCAGAGACTACTGGAAACTGATATAGGACACTGAAAACTCTCGCAGAATGATTTTAAACAATGTCTGGTAGTAGATACTGGACACTGGCCACCCTTAGAGCTACAAGCAGTGCTCAGGTGGGCTGAAGCAGCTGCGGCGGTCAGAGGTCCACCGGTGGCTTTCTCATACACACACTCCACCAGGGAACTGGGATCCCAATCATCTCTCATTTCTAGAGGACGTGGGCCACTGAACCTGCACGGCTGCTAAGGCAGAAAAAAGACAGACTCTGTTTGGTTCTGGCACTTAGCACAGAGCTAGCTGGCTGGTTAGGCTCCAGTCCGTTGTGTTGGAGAAAGGGCATGAATCCAAGTGCAGCAGCCAGTGTGTATCAGGTGGACCCTGTACTGGGTCTGCAGTCCTGCATGGACTGTACTCGGGTACTTCTGACCCTGAGATGCACCTGGAGGCCCACAGTCAGAGGAAAGAGATGGATTGTATTAGATACTGTCTCAAAGGGACCTCTTTGCCCCCCTGCCCCCGACCCAGGGATATTTGACATTATCTGGAGACATTTTTGGTTGTAACCACTGGGGTGGCCGTGCTACTGGCATCTAGTGGGTAGAAGCCAGGCATGCTGCTCAACATTCTACAGAGCACAAGACAACCTCCCACCAGCAGGACCTGTCTGGTCTGAAATGTCAGTAGTGTCAAGATTGAGAAATCTTGCTCCAAGAAGAGTATGGACTGGGCCATTTTTGGGGATGTAAGTTTTGTTCCTTTGTAGCAGAGCTATGAGCTGCGTGATTGTTAAGCCCCTTCTTAGCTTTTTTTGGTTTCTTTTCATTTTTTTAAATTTTTTTTCTTAAAAAAAAAAAAAGATCAGGGAGTAGGGAAATGTGAGGCATGGAAGACAGGTAGGAAATTAAGATTGTTTAGTGTGAGAAAGTGAAAAGTTAATCACCACTTGGTAGCCATCAGGCATGGATTTTTTTTTTTTTTTTTACATGAAGGATGTTGAGAAATTACTATTCTCTTTTGGAGAACATTGAAATAGAAATGATAAAGTTGAGGAGAAAAGATTTGTGTTTGATCTGAAAAGGTGTTTGTGTGTAACAAGAAATCAGTCGTGCAGAAGAAAGTTGTAAGATCACTTTTCATTGAAAAACTTTGGTGAAGGGCAGTCATCTCTCGGGTGAAGATAGCCTTGAACTCAGAGCAGAGTCCCTTTGCATGTGGGCAGCCTGCGGTTCTCTTATCCTATCCTTTCCATATTCCACAGGATAAACAATGTCACGATTGCTAATTTTTTCCCCCTTAACGTTCTAACCCCAGTTTTCATCTTCTCCCCTCACCAGCTATCCAACCACATCTGTTAGTAGACACTTAAATGGTTACTGACCCTCCATTTTTTTCTTTCTGCTCAGGCCTGTTTCCATCTCTCTTCCTCCCAGCATCATTGACTGTTGGTTGAGAGCTTTCCAAGACTGACACTCACATCAAATGCCACCCTGTAATTGTGACCCACCCGGGGTATAAACAAGGAACTCATCACTCTTCAAACCCACAATGTGATGGATGCCTTGGCTCAGGAAACTTTGCAAGTCACATTAGCGTTGAATTTTGCTGCCTTATTGGATTTCAATGCTGTATCTAATTTGCTGACCAATATCATTATCCTTGGATCTTTCTTGATGTTCCTCCAAATCTCTCCTGTCTGCCAAAGTTCTGTGATTGAGATGATTGTTTCGCTTGGAAAGTATTTTCCGGATGGATTTGATTTTTGTGGTTTCTGCCCCATATTTGTTATAGAGGAGAGAGGAAATGATTTGATGTAATTTCTCTGCAAAGTTTTAACAAAAAAGAAAGGAGAATATAGGATTCTTTTCTCCTTCTTCCATATCCTCTATTTAACCTCAATGTCTTTTAATTCCATTTCTGCTTTCAAGAGTTTATTTCCAAATATCCTAGGCACAGTACTTGTGTCTCTGTCCTGTGTAGACCAATTATCTTTATTTAGAGAAGAATTCTGTTTCATAATGGAACACTGTACACCCTTCTCCAGGCTGACAATCCTACAATGTTTTTGTCTGGCAGTAATTAGAGAATATGAATGCTTTTGTAATAACTTGCTCCTCAGAGCACATATCTTCCCATTGGTAGCTCATTTGCATCATCTTTCCTGATGGAATATTTGCCTTTCAATCCTACTATTTAAGAGGGCAGGCTTTGTGGTCAGTTCTACTGGTTCTAATCCTTGTTCTAACACTAACACTCTATGACCTTAGGTACATTATTTACAATTCCTTTGCATCAGTTTTTTCATCTGTAAAATGAGGCTCATGATAACATCGACCATAAAGGATTTTAGTGAGGACTAAGTAAGATGAATTACTTAATACAGGTCCTAGTGCAAGTAATTCCTCTGTAAGTGTCAACTATGTGTAGCAGTTACCCAAAGAGGTCTGAAGCAAAGAGAAACACATTGAAGATGGAAATGTTCTGAAACCTCCAGAACTCCTAGGTACTATTATTATGTTATCTGCTTGTCACCATTTCTTCGTTGGACAGGTCCAATTGTGGCCTCCGTTTTGATCTTGGATGGATACTCATCCACAGGTCCTGGGGGAGACCACAGATAGCAGGGTGAGGGGCTTGGCCCTGGGAGAAGTATATTATTCCTGCCCACACTCTGGGACTCGCCTTCCCATGGTTTGCTGCCCTCAGTTGTCACCTCTTGCTGGGGTCATAGCCAGCTTTCTGCCGGCATGTCATTTTTCTCTCCAAGTCACAACTGATTTGTCAAGTCCATTTTTTTGAGCTCTGGTTTCAGATGTAGTCTAGAAACTGTCTATTCATCCTTTTTTGGACCAAGGCAGTTGGTTTTGTCCGGCCTCTTGTACTTTGGAGAACCCATTCATGTAGATATCAGTCCCCCCAATTAGGGAAACAGATGCTCTGTTGCCCAGATTCAGGATATGGTTGCTGCGTATTTGCTGACTTGCAAGCCAGTACTTGAAGTTCCATCAGCAATTTCTTAGAAATTGTTTGTGCATGTGATCTGAGCCTCTAGCTCCTTACTTACTTCCCAGACCTTTTTCTTATCTAGATGATTTATGAGATCAGACTCTCTAAGTAGCATATCTAGAGAAATGTGCATAGATCAGAACACTTACTATGTTTTTCTTTTAAATGTTGGTTATATATATATATATATATATATATATATGCTTGGGTCTGTGTGAGGTCAGATTTTTGATGTGCTGAGGGGCTCATTTCATTCACAACAAAGGGTGCACTGGCTGTCCTGTAACCTTACTAGGGGAATTTTGGGGTATCCAGACAAAAAGAGAAAGGTAGGTTGCAGAAGGAGGGTTTTGGGACACAATGGCCCCAGTTATTATATCAGACCAGGAAACAAAACCCAAATAAGGATAGAGTGGAGGGACAAAGCCATGGGAAAGGGGAAGATTTGCCATGGACACACTTCTAAACCCTCCTCGGCCACACAGTGTCCCAAACCATTGATCTCAACCCAAAATTGCAAATAAGCCCAGAATTTCTATTGGCTGCCAAAAGCGTGTGTGAGTTGAATAATCTCCAGGGTATTGTCAAATATGAGCTGACACTGGCATTTAATCTTCTTCTTAACTCGAGTTTTCTGTGCTTCTCCAGAGTAGGAAACTCTTAGCTAAGTTGAGTCTAGTTCAGCTTCTGCATGTGTGGCCCATAGGCCACCAGGCAGCAGAGAAAATACACCATGAGGCCAAGAGTCAGGTGTTATATGTTCCTGTCAGGACCTGCTGACTCCCACTTCTTTGTTCTGCCCAAGGTGTTTTTGTGTTAGTCCTTAGGCCAGCAGAAAAATCCAGCTCTGTTTACTTCCGGTCAACTCAGTTCCTTCTTAATCAGAAGATTCTTCACTGACTGTCAGTGACTGTGGAGGACCCTGGGACTTCCGAGATGGAAAAGAGAGTCTCTGCCCTCAGAAAGTTCTAAGTAAAGGCGAGACTAAAAATCAAACATCTGGTTTAGTGTGATATCTGCCGGAACAGAGGGCGCGGGGGAGCCAAGGGAAGATAGAGGAGAGCTGCCTGCCTGCTGGTGTGAGGTGAGGTGGGCGGGGCAGGACGAAAGGGGGACCAAGAAGGCTTCTCAGAGGAGGTGAAAAGCTGAAACGCAAGTAGGAGTGACTCTGGCAGACATCCCGGGAAGAGGGAAGAGCATGTGTGAAGGCCGGAAGTGTGAGACCCTGGTGCTTTTGCAGAGCTGCTAACTCTATATGGGTGAAGCATGGGGCTGGGGCATGGAGTCTAACAATGAGAGGAGGGCAGTAGCAGGGAATGAGGTGGGAGAAGCAGGGGCCATGAGAATTTTGAAGGACCAAACGGGCCAGGGAGGTTATAAGATGCAAGTGAGAGGAGATTGTTTATAATGTTGCAACACTTCCTGTGGTCACAGTATAAATGAAGGATTGGAAGCTGGGAGAAAAACAAGATCTGTAGAGAATCTTCACTCTAAAGCCGATTGGGGTTACTTAGCAAGGTGAACCGAGGGCCCTCGTTTTGCACAGAGGCACAAGCACATTTTGTTAATGGTGTTCTGGGACGCCTAGCCAAACTTGCTCAGTGCCCTTGACTGGAAGCTAGCAGAGCTCCTATACTCTCTCTCTAGTGTGGATCCTTGGAAGGGTTAACAGAATAAAAAAGGAAACAGAGCTTCAGCTATGGGGTATGTGAAAAGATCTTGTGAAAGAAAGCAGCCAGAAAATCTGAGGCAGAGAGCGGAGGAAGGGAAAATATGCAGAGTAACAATGGATTTTAACAGAAATGTGAGCCCTTGGCAGAGGGGATGTGTCTGACTCACTCTTCAATAAGGAACTGAGCAGAGGGGAGTGTGGTGGCCGCTTGGTGACAAGAAGGGAATGGGGGATCTCAATAATCTGCATTTCATTCATGCACTTTGTATTTGGACCTCCGCTCCATGTTAAGGATGGTACAAAGAATCTAACCACAGGGGAGAGTGGATATTGATGTATCAGTTATACATCAGCAGTGATTCAAGTGGAAGCTTGCTTATATACAAAGTCAAGGCTAGGAAATAGTATTTTTGATGGTGTTGTCTTAGGATACAAAGAGTGCCAGAATTTGGCACTGAGAGCTGATGTTTATTAAGCACTTAGAATGTGACAGGCGTAATTCTTAGAGCCTTGCATATCACTCATTCAATTCTCCTGGCAGCTTCAGGAGCTCGGTCTTATTAACATCCCCATTTTACAGATGAAGAAACCAAGGCACAGAGTTTATGCAAGTGGCTCAAGGTTGCACAGCTCATGAAGTGAAGAGCCAAGATTGCAACCATCCCACTAAGCCTTCTCTGAGGATGGCCTAGTTAGGGGAGGTAAACCAGTTAGATGATACGGAAATGGATGTAGGTGCTGGTCAGAGCTGTTCACAGACAGCACTGGAAAATTCCAAGTGCCTTTGGGAGAACAGAGTCATAGGAAAAAGCCACAGAGGAAACCAAAAACAAGACATTCCAAAGCAAACCAAATGGCATGGTGCAACCTTGCTGGAGGCAGGGAGACTGAGCATCCTGGTGAGGACTTGTGGGCGGGGGGTGCTGGGAGGAGAGGCAGACGTAGATTCCTCTGCTGGGGAGACAACTCTCCGAGAAGAGCATGTGTCAGCACAGCAGGCAACACAAAGCAAGGAGCATCAAAGGAGCACTGCCATGTGGTCTCCTGAAAGCCCCATGTTCGGGATTCTGCCCTGGCAGATGAAAACTGAGTGTGCAGGACCAGGTCAGCCCTGGCCCAGGGAAGCTGGCGCATATGTGGAACCTTTATGAGGTTACCTGCTCTGCTCCCTGTCTACGTCAGATTTCACTTACTCATCTGAGAACACTCAAGTTTTCTAGCAGTATATGCCCTGGGATAGCTCAGAGAAGATGCCACTGTTTTTTTTTTTTTTTTTTTGTAGGATCAGAAATTTGTGAAATCAGCCATGGTTTCTTTAAATGCTTGAGGTGAGGGGTCAGGTCACCTTTTTTTTTTTTTTCATTGTCTCAGTGACATTGAGAATTGAATCAAGAAACTCCAACCTCTGCTGGTCCAAATAACTTCCTTATTTTACAGACATAGAAACAGTCTTGGGAAGAGAGGTGTTTGACAGGCCCACCCAGCTGGTTGGTGGCAGGGGCAGCAGTGAGTCTGATTCTCCTGATTTCTGTTCTGTATCCCTGAGCCAGGTAGTTTTACTCAAGTTGTGCTTTTGCAAAGTGCTCAGTTCAGATAACCAGTGAAGTGGTCAGTTATCCATTCAGAATGACTGTGTTCCTGTGCTAACAAGTCTCTTTATATTCGTTTTTTTGCTCTATCCCCTGGTTTTCTTTTTCTTCTTTCCTCTCCCCACCCATCCCATGTCTGACTTCTCCCATGATGACCTCTTTGTCTTCTATGCTCTCAGGGTTGTTGCTGCTGCTCTTTGTCCCTTCTATGGCTCTCCCCCCTCCCATCCTTTCCCACCCTTTCCCTCCTCATCCAGGGACAAGCTCCCCTTGTGCTGGCTCACGGTTTCCCTCTCTACTTAGAGAGAGACACAGACAGACGGCTCCATCCTCTCCCCCTTCAGGAGTGCTGAAAATCAGTCCATCTGCTGTGGATCTGGTTATTATTTGAAATTTTGCCTTATGGTGCAATACGGAGGCCAGGATTCCTACATTTTCTCATTCTTCTCTTTAAACACAGGGAAGTGGATTTTTCTCACCTAATAAGCACGTTAATAAAAATTTGGCAGGGAACAGGGAAGCCATTTTGACATCCCCTTCCAGGGGAATTAATGCAGTGTTCTTTTGCAAATGGGCACGTAATGAATTTTTGTTGAAATGTGCTAGTCGTGGCTTAAGCACTAGCTTGCTGAAGAGCCTTGGACATCAGTTTTCCTTCTTAGACTAATTTTGCCATGTCTGATTGTAGCAATGTGATCAGTAGGAAGATTGAGGATGGAAGATTAGTAACCTTGGAGCTAGAATTGGAGTGTGCAGGAGGCCCAGGGCTAGAACCCTCACTCTTAGATCGGAGTGGCCTGGCATGGGGATGGGGAGGCTGTGACCTTCAGAGCATTGAGAGGAGGAGGGGCCATCTGCCAGCTGCTCTCAAGAATTCCCTCATCACTAATAGCCCCAGAGTGCAATTCCGCTGGCAAGGACTTCTCAGTGGGAGCATCTCATCCTGTGTTGACACCTCAGGGACAACTAAATGCAGTTCAAGTACTGTTGGTCCTTGTCAGCCCCATCTTGTGCAGACCTGATCTTGCCTGGGATGCTCTCCCTCTCTGGGAGCCTCCTCAAACAGACTCAGGGAACTTCGAGGTCTCTGTCACCACTCACATACCTAGTCTCTTCTTTTCAAGGCTGCTTTTCCGAGCCACTGGCCCTCTTTTACTAGGATGCTAAATAGGGTTGGTCCTCTGAAGTCCAGTTTTCTCCACGTCCCATTTAGTGTGTTTCCATGGAGGCTAGAGATGAAGAGGAATTTTATTTCCTTTTTTGTTATAGAGTTTACTCCCAGATTCCACATCCCTGATGCTCCCCTCCTTCCGAACAATGGACTAGTACACAACTAGAAAACCAAACTGCTGGTGGGACCTTGGATAAGCGTCTTCATGGCAACCAGAAATGGAGGCTGTTAACACCTGCCCTTCCTACTTCACAACAAGGCTCTATTTTGAAAATGAATTTTGATAAGTGTGGAATGCTATGAAGGAAATATCGTATTAGTCTTAGCTTTTAGCTCTTTGAGTTAGTGTAAAACACTTCAGTTGTTGAGTAATGTTCTACATTCACCCTCCTCAAGAGCCACAAACCATATTATGTTGAGTAGTATTAGCAATGTCGTTGGATGCCGTGGACTCAAATTCTTTTTTCAATAAGAATTAAATCCAAAATAGAGACCCCATTACTCCTCTCATTCTAACTTCCTGAGATAGTCTGCCTGTATTTATAGGACTGAGTTATTTGGGCATTTTCTAGAGATATGTAAAGACATCCTTACTTTCTTGAAGGAGAGGCCAGGGGGTTATAGAGAAAAGTGACAGTTCCTTCTAAATTTCCGCCCTTTCTGGACAAAATCTTTACCTAGGATACAAGCAGGTCTCTAGAGGCCATTTGGATATAAGTAAAAGGATTGGTGTTGTCCTTGTGACATTTGGTGCCAGGAGCCAGGAATGTTAAGCATTCTGCTCTGCTGCATCCAGTCTGCACTGTAAAAAAATAAAAAAATAAATAAAAAATAAAGTGGCCCCAACCAAAATGCTGAGAAACACAGGTAGGTAGGAAATCATATAACTACAGAGAAAGAGAGACAGATAGTTCCCTCTGGGGCCAGGATTCCAACACCCTCCTTTTACAGAGGACTAGAAAGGGAAAACAGTTCTCTTAAGGTCATACAGGTCATACAGCTAGCTAGTGGCAGAGCCGGGAAAAGAGCCCAGCTCTGGAGTTCATAGCCCAGTGAGCCTTCCTGGTGCAGCAGAGGGATGGGGAGGGCTGTGGCTGCAGGAACAGTCCTCACGGAGCACAGCCTGCAGGCAGGTCCTGGGTGACAGGGCCACTTGGTCATTGACTGTATCTGCAGAATTGAGCCAGCATGCCACCTGCCCCTCCCTGCCCAGCCTCAATGCTGCCCAGGGCTGGTTGGGGACTGAGGCTTTGCTTTGGAGCAGTTAGGTTTGCTTGTTTTGTTCAGCTTTTCCTTCTCCCTCCAGGAAGCACCGCACCCCCCACCCCCACTCTGGCCAAACAAGCCCCAAGTTGGGAGCAACCTTAGTTAGCTTAATGAAATGTAGCAGCTTCCCTAGGGATAGAAGTGGGGGTTCTCTTGGTGAGTGCCCTGTGTTGTATACACTAGTGGAAGGAAGGGGGAGAGGCTCTGGGTGGGTGGACAGCAGGAGGTCGGATGTTTATTCTTAGCTCTGCTGCTATGTGATGCTGGGCAAGTCATTGAAGTTTCTTGTTCTTGGCTCAATCTTGTTCTTGGTGCTCTGCCTCCTGGACCTCACCTTGGGCACTGCCAATCATGAATCTTCAAAGTGAGGTGCTGGAGCTGGATGGTGCCCTGCAACCTCCAAGGGAGGAACCTTAGAGAATCTATATGCATCAGTCAATGCATACAGGAAACAACACATTCAAATGAGGTCACTGAAGATACATCAATGAAAGTATTGTCCTCTATGGAGGCAATCAGGTTAAGGGTGCCCAGTGGTCGCAGACCTGCTCCTTATCCCCTGTGTAAACTGTCTTATCCCTTCTGGAGAGGAATCTCAGGATTGCTGGCTAGCTTCCTTTTCCTTCTCTAAATTTATTCTCTGTGCTTCTGGACCTGCTCTGTAACCTCAAGTTGGTAAGGAATACATTGCCTGGGCCACCATGCTTCAAGTAAGGACAACAAGAGAGCGGGCTGGGGACTCACCCACTGCTGGGTCATTATTGGTTGACCATATTCTTTCTCTGAGGCCACAACCCCTATAAGGGAGTTTTCTCCACACAGCTGACCTCTGGGTTCTGGGAATTCTTTTGCCCCTTATCTGATAAGTGGGAGAAGCATCTATAGTCACCAGGGATTATTACACAGTGAGAAAGGTGTGCAGCAGCGAGGTCTCCTAGCTGCCCATGGAGATGGCAGGAGAGACCTCTTGGAAGCAGAGACACTTGACTTGAGCCTTGACACGACAAGATTAGTATGAGAACTACAAGCAAAAGGAACAGCACATGTAGAGGCATCACTGAAAATGAAACTAACAAGGCACATTTAAGAACTCCAAGTCCTTTTTTGATTGCAAATAGTAGAAACCAAACTCAGGTTTCCCTGCTTTGCTCTCTCCCCACACGTTCACCCTGGAGTCTGGCTGCATTGTCTGAGGACCAAGCACGGTCTGAGGGTGCAGATTTTCAGACTGCATTAGAATTCTACCTGTGCAGAGAAAAAAAAATGTGTTGCTTCCAAAAACCAAAAAGTCCGGGGGCTGCAGGCATGGATGGCTTTAGGTAGACAAAGGGAATCCTCAGGCCTCTGTCTTTCCCTCTGCCCATCTCAGCTCTGTTGGGTTAGCTTAATCCCTACAGGCTTTCTCCACTGTGGGAGGTAGGGTGGTAGAGAGAGGAGGAAAGAAACATTTCCCGTGGCACTAGTCTCCGGTGTTTCTTTTAATCTGTAAATCTAGAGAAAGTGAGACATTCTTTTTCCTGCCTCCAGACAGCAAATATGAAAATTAGTCCTGCTGGGCTAGGGGGCTTCCGAGCTGGGATGGGGAGAAAGTCTGACAAGGACCTGGCCTAGGCCTATCTTTGAGCAGGTTGTAGGTACAGAGTCCATACACCATGACCACATAGAGAAGGTTCCCACAGGAAAGAGGACCCTTATTACCTGAAGAAGAGGGAAGGCAAAGCATTCTGGGAAGACCAAAGCTATAGCTCCCACAGTCCATTGCACTGCCTATAACTGGAAAGTAGGATGTATATGTGGAGGGAGAGGTGTGGGTGTTGGGGGATAAAGATAAATAGGGAGTGGGGTCCAGGTAATGACAGCTTCCCTGTGGGCAATGGGGAACCCCGAAGGATTCTATACAAGGGAGAGACTTAGACTTGTATTTTTGAGGCATAATTTGAAAAACAAAGCTGCTCTCCACTAAAATAGTAATAAATAAAATTATATTAAATTTTATATAATTAAAATGAACCATATATCCTTCCTGAAGCCGAAAAGACATGCATTTGGGATTATTTGCTGCTTAGGTTTCCCTGCTTTGCTCTCTCCCCACACGTTCACCCTGGAGTCTGGCTGCATTGTCTGAGGACCAAACACGGTCTGAGGGTGCAGATTTTCAGACTGCATTAGAATTCTACCTGTGCAGGGCCTGATCCTTTTAAGTTTGGAGGCTGAGGGCCAGGGCTTAATGTGTCTGATTGCTGGGCTGGGCTCCCCCTCCGCCGTCTCTATGGAGCCGGAAGCGTTTGCAGGCAGATCCTGGCTGGGACTCTGACAGCCAGCCTCCCAGAGCTGCTGCCTTCATCTCCACCATGGGCCTGTGAGTCACAGACGGGTCCTGTGACCCGTAGAGCGGGCGCTAAGCCACACGCTCCACTCCCACCACTCCCACCATGCCAGGCAATCACTATTCACACTATCTAATTGCACCACCATGTTTCATTTGTTATGACCCACCTGTCCCTGTGCAGAATAGGGGCTGACAGTCAGTTGGGGGTGGACATTTATCAGCTTGATGGAAGCTGAGACATTTTGGTGGGAGTGACTGTTGCAGTATCAGTAGCAGAGGCTTCTGGAAGAACGTGATGGGAGAGAGGAACGTGGGCTCTGGAACTGGCCTGGTTGGGTTCAATGGCAGATGCTGGCCCTTACTGATATGTTGTCTCAGGCGAGTGGCTTTAACTTGCTCATCTGTGAGCTATGAGATCAAAGCTCCCACTTTGCGTGTGTGTGGATAAAATGGGATAGTGATAGCAAAGCACTCATCCCAGGGCCTGGCTGGTAAGTGTTAACCGTCATTAGTTCACATTTTCCTGGACTTTTGATTAGATAGGTCCCTGTTTTCAATGAGATCTCTCCATATTGCTTAACGTTATTCTCCTCCGGTGCTGGACTGTCAGTGGGTGGTCAGGTCAGGCAGGACAAACATGGACAGAGGCGGCAAGAAGCTTTCACGGTGGCCTCTGCCTCTGGGGGCACATCTTCTGTCTTTCTCAGAAAACTCTTCCTCCTTTCACATCCCGTGTCCTTCTGGGAGGCAAACAGATCATTACAGAGCTGGAGGAGACATGGGGTTGATTCAGTTTGCAGAAAAACTTGGTGTGCAAATATTTTCACACTTCACTTACTTATTAACTCAGACTGAGATTGGGAGCCTCAACAGTGTCATATATGGCCTCTCCTGGGGTCATCTGCCTTGAAATGAATGGCTTATTTATCCAGTAGTCGGCTTTCGGAAAAATTTTTTTTTTTTGGTGTGTGTTGTGACTTTTATTCTAGTGTATAAATGGTTGTTCCCTCCTAGTTTGGACCAACTGAGAAGTAGGATCTCATGGCTGGAAAAGTAGGGGGGCGAGGTCACAAGACGAGCATTTTCTTAGTGATAAAGCAGAACTGGAGACTAGGACTTGTGGTCACAACAGGGCTCCCCGATAGTTACTTGCCCTTGTGGTCACAGGCAGAGTTGCACACACCCAGCCCCTCCCACGTAGTCAGGCCTCTTGCCCCACGGAATGAGGGTGGGGGAGGAGAGGGTCCTATGCCCTCATCTTATACCAGCGTGTCACCAACTAATTCTGCTCCTCCCCAGCATTCCCAGTCAGCAACTGGCACAACTGAGCCACCCCAGGCATTCAGGAAGAAGCTCTCAAGCCAACCCTCGCAATTCTTCTTTTCCTTCCCACCTTCTCCTCGAAGTGACAAGAATTTACGGTGAACAGACACATACCCCAACAAAATGCCTCGCTTTCATTTCTAACCATACCTCAGCTCCACCACTACCTTCGCCTGATCCAAGCCACGCTCACATCTTGCTCAGACAATCTAGATATCTTCCCCATGTTTCTCTTCGCTTCCTCTCTCACAGCACAGCAGCGAGGACAGCAAACCATAAATCAGATGTGTTACTCCTCCACTCCGAACTCTTCATAGTTTCCCATTCAAAGGAAAACCTAAGCTCTTTACTTCCCTGTCTAACACTATGCATGACAGCCCCTGCCAGCTTCCCTGGCCCCCCTCCCCTTCTCCCACCCCATTGCTTCAGCCACTGTGCCCTTCTTGAGGTTCCTTGAGAACTCTAAGCTCATTTTTGCCTCAGGATCTTTGCACATGCTGTTTCCTCTTTGGGACACTCTCCCCCGGATCTTTGCTCATCATTTCATTCAGGTCGCTGCTCAGCTTTGCCTCCTCAGAGAGGCCTCCCCTGACTGCTTTGTCTAAAAGAGCTGCCCTCTCTTTTGTTCTTTCCCTTCATCTCACTTCTTTAAAACCATTTATTACTGCTCGACATATGTATTTTTATTTATTCTTAATAAATAAAATGTAAATTCCAGGTAGTTAACATATAACTAGTTAACACTGTGTAGTATTAATTTCAGGTGTAAAATTGAATAATTCCACAATTCCATACATTGTCCAGTGCTTATCACTACAAGTCCCCTCCAGGTCCCCATCACCTGTCACCCATTCCCCCACACACCTCCCTCAAGCAACTCTCAGTTTGTTCTCTATAGTTAAGAATCTTTTATGATTTTCCTCCCTCTCTTTTCTCCCCCCATGTTCATCTGTTCTGTTTCTTAAATTCCACTTATAAAATCATACGGTATTTGTCTTTCTCTGACTGAGTTATTTTGCTTAGCATAATTCTCTCTAGCTCCATCCATGTAGTTGCAAATGGCAAGATTTCACTCTTTTTGATGGCTGAGTAATAGTCCATTGTCTATATGTATTTTAAATGCTTGTTTAGAAATTCACTTTGTTAATGCTGTTTCCCTGGTGCTTAGCACAGGACCTAATATGAAGTAGGGGCCCAGCCGCCATGTACTGAGTAAACCAACCTTGTAGCCAAGCAAGTTTGAAAGAAAAAACTTAGGGGCAGAGTCACACCTGCTCAGGCCCTTCTCCTGGGTTCATTTATCAGTTTAATCATTCCTCTTTGTGGTTCAAAGGCAAGATGAAGTTCTTTGCCCTGATGTTTCAGAGAGGCTGTTTAGCACTGTGAGTGTTGCTATTGGCCACATTTTACAGAAGAAAAAACCGAGGCTTACTTTACTTTGCTCAAGGTTGTGTGGCTAAAATGCGGTAATTCCCCAATTCCCAATTAAGTCTCTGTACCTTTATCTTTCTACTCTATTGCCTTTTTGACAGAGGTTCTTCTCAGAGCTTTTCTAATTCTCATCACAATCCAGTAATGAGGTGCCCATTTTACAGATGAAAAAGCAGATGAGAAAGGCATTCTGGGGTTGGGAGTGTTAGGTGACTTCCCTGGTATGATGCAACCTGAAGTAGCAAAGCAGAATTTTCATCTAAGCGGCTTCATTCAAGGCCTTTGCTTCCCACCTCTGCTCACATTCACTGCCTTTCTCTGGGGAGCAGAGGTTGTCAGGCTGTCCTCATGGGGATCAGTGGGGTGAGCACATGTTTAGCATTGGCAGGCATTATGTGACCCAGTTGGCATCTATCAGGCACATGGTTTGGGCTGTCACTGTGCTAGTTCCTGGGGATACAGTGTTGAAGATGACAGTCTGTGCCCCCAAGAAAGTTAACGTAGTGGAGAAATGGAAGAGTGAAACCCTTACTACAGGGTAGTAAGTATTATGATGTGGTGAGCCCAGGGATAGTAGCACATGGGAAGGACACTTCATCTAGTCTTGGGATGTTAAAGATTCCAAGAAGAGAGGATCTACCCAGAGTCCTGAAAGATGAGTAGAAGTTAACCAGTTGAGAGGAGAGTGCATGTGGTCTGCCTTGAGAATCACATGCAGCTCTCAGTCTTTGGACTGTTGTTGAGTGAAGGAATGGGGACATATGAGGCTGGAAAGAAAGACAAGTGTCCATAGCCTGGAGAACATTGAGTGATGAGTGCGGTGGCTGAGACCGTGCCCTGTGGGCAGTAGGAACTCGAGTGTCTTGAAGAAAGCAGGCAGTGTTGGCAGATGTGCCTGTGAGATGGATCGCTCCGGTTTTAGTGTGGACAGCAAACTGGAGAAGGAGCCAGAAAAGAGGCAAGACAATCAACCAGTTATGGGACCACTGCAGTGTTGAAACCTGAACCACGATGGTAGATCTGAGGATGGAGAGGAGGGGACGGGTTGAAGAAATATGACAGAGATAAAATTGTCAGCTACCATCTTCATAACTGGACACTCTACACCCGATAATTTCCAGGTAAGAGGCAGTAGGTACAAAGAAAATATGGACACAAGACTATGCGTCTTCACTAGAGCAGGGTGCAAGCCCATTCCAGGTGCTTCTCGGATGTGATGCCGTCCCCTCTCCTCTGAGTTTGTCCTCTGGGGAGGAGCTGACCAGCTGCAGCCATGCTGTTATGCCGCAGTGCTGTAGCCTCCTGCTGTAGCAAAGCAGCTGTGCAGCTGTCATTGTTCCCTCATCTGGCTCCCCCTGTGACTTGGCAGAGTGCAAACCTGTCCTCCACCGCTTCTCTTCTGCTCCCATGCCGCCGGTGTTCAAGAGCCCCCTGACCCATCCCAACAGACTGCTCCACCAGGTGCTGACTGTTCTGCCCTCGCATTATAAAATTCCTACTGATGCTTCAGGCATCCCAGGAAATGCAGGCTTCTGAACCGGGACAGGTGAGAGAATCCCTGGGGACTCTGGAAGCACAATGAAAGAGAAGTGGAAGAAGAAAATGAATTTCAGTGGTACCTCAGATCTTCTTCTTCATTGCAGCAGACTGTTGGTAAGATCTGAACAGGAGACACTGCCTCCTCAGACGTGGGCCATCCACTGGCAGGGCTGAGCAGATGAACTAACCAACAATGACAAAGCCCTTAGAAATTTAGGTCTTAACTATTCCCAGGTGTCACAAGTTGCTGTTTGTTTTGCCTCAATGAACTGAAGCACCGAAATACTTTCTTTTCTTAGAAATGGAGTATTTTGAGACGGAGAGATGATAAATATAATCATCTAGAACAAGGCAACCACTTTTTTTTTATTAATTTATTTGCTTCCTTACCTGAATAAGAGTAGACATTCTCCAAACCTCTGTTATAAAGCACCCATCAGGAGGTAGTATGGGGTAAGGCACAACTTTCCTTCTTCCCACCCCTAATGATTATAGGGAGAGTACGACCCCTTTTTCCCATGATTTCCCCACTGCTTATGGAAAAACAAATTAAATACATATTGCTAGTCATATCTCTTGAGAGAAAAATCTCATTTTCCTTACTGTAAAATCACTCCTGGTTTCATAGCAACTTCTTATAGAAGTGCCAATATACAGGGGTGCCTGGGTGGCTCAGTGGGTTAAGCCACTGCCTTCGGCTCAGGTCATGATCTCAGGATCCTGGGATCGAGTCCGGCATCGGGCTCTCTGCTCAGCAGGGAGCCTGCTTCCCTCTCTCTCTCTCTCTCTGCCTGCCTCTCCATCTACTTGTGATTTCTCTCTGTCAAATAAATACATAAAAAAAAAAGTGCCAATATACATATGAAGTTAAAGATCTGAGTTTGAGTCCTGCCTCTCTTGACTAAGGTTATAACAACTACCTATTCTCTTTAAGCCTCAGCTATCAATCTCTAGTAAGGAAACCTTACCCAAAGTGTTGTGAAGATGGAATGAAATAGTGTGTATAAAGCTATCCTGCCTGGTGCACAGTGAAGGATATAAAATATAATTGATAGTGATACTCATAGTGGTAACAGTAATAATAATAATAAAATATAATAAAGAATCAGAGCATTTTATCTGGAGATGAAGGCATAAGTGGTTAGGCAGCTGGAATCCATAGGGAACAACATAATGTTGTGTGTCCTCTCCCCGTCCAAGTCTCATAGTCTGTGTATGGGCTGAGCAGTTACAAGAAACTGTTATCGGCCTTATGACTTGCAATCCCACGCTTCCTGCTGCCAAGTCTTCTGAGGGCACATCTGCCATCACTTTGCTCTTGTCACCAGCTCCCTCTTCAGCTACTCAGGGCCTTTCCGCTGTATATAAATGGCCTAGAAGAAGAAAGACATCTATGAACTAAATCCTAAAGATTCTGAGATATATGCTGGATTTCTCCACACTTCCTCCAGAAAAAAGAAAAAAAAAAAAAACAAAACAAAACTCTTATCAACTGTCTCAGTAAAATTTGGTTCAAAAAGAAACACTGTTTTCATATAATGTGAATCCTGGATTGTTTCTCTCTAATTAAAAAACTTGAAAAACACAGCATAAACGGAATGTCCATAGAATGACATTTGATTGCTGAATTTTAAAAATCTATTTCAAAATAATTTTTTGATTACTAAGTGCTTTCATATATGTTTCCTTAGTTGACTTTTCTAACAATTCTGGAATGAGCAAGGTAGGGGTTATTATGGCAATTTTACATTTTGCAAAATCTACATTTTACACTTTTAGATGAAGAGACGGAGAGTGCTGAGAGATTTACCCCCAGTTTTACATTTGTAAATAGAAAAGCTGGGATACAAGTCTTGTCCTTTGACTCCGTGCCCAGCATCCTTCTCATGGTTCATGTGGCATGAAAGTGCATTTGCTCGGTTTTGAGTTCCTAGTCCATTGCTCCTTCCATCATGATACCATTCTCCGTCCACATTCCTTTTCCTCAGAGCCATTTTTCTGAAAATCAACTGTTCTTTAAACGGGGTTGCCATTTAAAGGTGTATTTTCTCAGTCTTAGAGAAAGGAGCCTACAGAAGTCTGTCACTTGTCTCGGCTTCCAGTGACCTTCGGAAGGAACCCTATGGATAGGAAACAGCTCTCCCCGTTTCCTGCAAAGGCCTTTTCCATTCAATGACCCAGGAATACCAACCTGATTTACTTGTGCTGCTGACTACGACCACAGTCCCTGCAGTGGTGAGAACTGTGACTACCATATCCCACAGGAAACTTTGGGGCTGTGGAAATGTTTGGTAGGAACCTTCATAACTATCTCCTGTCCAAACAGAATTATCCCAGCTCTGTCCATTCGTCCTCATAGTTATCTCTTCATAACCTCTCATGCATTTCCTTTCTCTTCCTCAGAAACTAGTGGGTGGTTTCCTCAGATGCATTGTCAGAGTGAATGACCACGGTAAGCTCTCTGGTCTAGAGCCTTGTTCTTAAACTTCAGTATGCTTGAGACTCATGAGTGGAATTTGTTAGAAGACACACCACAGGCACAATCCTCGAGACTGTGATTTGGGAGTTCTGGCTTTGAGGCCAGGAGGCTGCATTTTGAATCAGCTCCTTCAGGGATTCTGCTGCAGAGATCTTTTGCAAACCAGCTCATGATCAGAGCAATAAGTGTAAATGACTGCAGAGGTAGACATGGGTCCTGCCACATAGCAGGGCTCAATAAATTCTGCTTGAGTAAATGAGGATGTCGTTCACTTCAGAGTGGACTCATGCTGAGATGTGTGTAAAAAGTGACTCTTCTACCCCTACCAGGCACAAAGAAGAGATTAGTTTTTGCATGCTTCTGAAAAACAACGGCAGAGGAGTTTTCCTGCAGATCCAGTGCAAGGGAAACAGATTTGATCAATGTAGCAAAAATTCTATAAAGCATGGCATATGACATGGTCTTGGCTTCCACGAAATAATAGGCTAGACAACTCACTCCAAAAGGGAGCACCAAGAGGAATTAAAAACCAGTTGCTCCCTTGGGAATTTTGTCACACACAATGGAAAGACCACTAGCAATATTGCTGTGACATTTCGGAAAAAGGAGCAGTCACATTTAGCTGGGGGGTCTTGGAGGACTTTTCAGAGATAAAATGTTTGAACTGAGTGTAATTGGGATAGGAGGGAACAGTGTGTTCTGGGGGATGATCTATAGTGGAGAGAAGCATGCCTGTGAGAAACAGTGAGTTGCCTCTCTTGACTAGCACTTAGGAGGGTGGGGAGAGGGGAAGATGCAGATACAGACATGTTACATATGCACAATTTTGTTTAATTCTCGTGACAGTTCTACAGGGAAGGTAAGAATGGCCCACTGTATGGGAAAAAAAAGTCCAGAAGAGTAATTAAAATGAGCTAAATAGTTCCGAATCACACAGCTTGCACAAGGAAGACCTGGGGTTTGAACCCGCCTCATGTGCGTGCCCAGCCTAACGCCAGGGTACTCTCACATTTCTCCAATTAAACTGCCAGAGAGCCCTGAATGTCAAGCTTAGGTTTTTGTGTTCAACCTCTAGGCAATACATGCCTTGCCAAGTAGTCTAGAGGCCAAATTTCATCCCAAAAGTCTGTCCGGCTCTCTTTGCCTCTTTAGTATGTCTTCAGAAACCGCCACCCTGGAGACAACCACAACTATGCCATTTGACCCATCAGATCTGTCGGCGGTTTGTTGTATGCAAACAGAGTACCATGGCATAGCAGGTGGGGAGTTCTACAGATTCCTTCTCCAGCTGCTATTGTCTAATTAATATTGTCACCACATGGCCCAGTTATCTTGTCGAGAGCAGGCAAGTGTCATCAGTGCATGCTTGGGTGCATTGTGTGTATAAGAGTTGTTAATAAATCAGCAGATTTTCCATGTGAACAAAGCCTGCATCTCCTGCTGACATCTTAATTCTAGGGTTCAGAAAACCCAGGACAGGGATAATGAAACTTCCTGCTTAAGTAGCAGATTAAGAAACTCCTTGGCTCCGTGAGGCAAGAATGACCATAGGGACACCTCTGGTTATCGTTTCTCGTCAGAAACTTTGTTACTGCTCTCCTTCGTGGGAACTAAAGTGAGGCACCTTTCCCTCCAGCAATGGTTTTGGTGAGACTATTCCCAGACAACGGTGAGAGGAAACGGATGACTTGAAGGGGGGTCTCTTTCCTCAGTTAAATATGTTCCCTCTTTATATAAATGAGATACTGATTTAGAAAGGACTATTTTCTTCAGTGATTTTCAGGTTTACCACGTGTTTTCCTATATCATTTAATCCTTGAAATAGATCTGGGAAGTCTCTGTAATCAACTCCATTTTGTAGATGAGAAAACTAGGAGCCAGGCATTAAATGTCTTGACCAAAAGTTAAATAAATATTAGTGAATGTGGGTAAGACCACTAGAACTCACATTAGCCACTCTCAGAGGTAGTCACACATTTGCTTGTTCATTCATGCCTTTATCTATTCATTCAACACTTATTGAACACCTGCTATGTCCCTAGCATTGCATTAGGTTGTGGGAATCTGAAGATAAAAATGGAAGCTATTTTGAGCTCCTTGAATAGAAGCTAATGAAAGAGGGAACAAGTCAATTATCAGTTCATTCTTTGGAACTCTAATTGGTGTTATTTCCACTCACATTTAAATACAAATACACAACAGTAGGTTCCATGAGTCTTCCGGCTAGTTCTCCCGTCCCTAAAGATGTTTTGCTTTCACTTATTCATCTGCATGCTTCTGGTGTTCTATTACCTACCCCGTTCAATATTTGCCTCAGTTCAATAGTAATTACTTCCTAGACACATGCATTTCATTTCTCTTGGTTCCTAAAAAGAATATGTTTCTGTGTATCTCTGTGTTGAATCTGTATCAGATAAATTTTCCACCTGAATTATCTCCATAAAGGTTGTCCCCCACTTTCTTTTTCTGAAGCTTCTTGGAAAAGATTTAACTCAAATAATCATAATTGCAGCTTCATAGAATAAAACTTTCTTCTCCCTCCTTTCTGTTCCATTCTGAAATTATTTTTAATTTTTATTTATTTTTATTATTTTTTTAGGGGGAGGAGTGGGAAAGGGACAGAAGGAGACGGAGAGAATGTTGAGCAGGCTCCACACCAGTGCAGAGCCCAACGTGAGGCTTGATCTCAGGACCTTGAGATCATGACCTGAGCTGAAATCAAGAGTTGGACACTTAACAGACTGAGCCACTCAGGCACCATTATTTTGTATTTTTAATATCACACACCACACAGTGCCTTGGAGTATAGGTATATGCCTACATGTCCTATCTTTCTTGCTAAATCAAATGGCAAGCTCCCTGAGAGAGTGAGTCATGGTGCATTAAGCACTATGCCCTTCACAGAACCTAGCATATTCCATGATATATTTAAGGGTCTCAATAAATATTTATAAATTGGACTCCAGGATGCCAAAGCTTATCTCTCCAAAAGATTCCTTCTCAGAGGCACTGGGAGAGATGCCTCAAGTGCCCTCTACTCTGAGTAGTAATATCCTGACAGTGAGCCCACCCACTACCCCCTTGACCCAAATAGTAACCTTTGAGTAGCCCACAACCTCTCTTGCCGAGCATTTGCTTTCCTAGTTCCCATTTTACTTACACATTCTTGGGTTCCTCAGGTCCTTTGGTGAACACCACTTCTACTTGGAGTTAAGGTGCAATCTTTGAGCAGATCATTGGGACAGCTCACTGTACCAGCCAGACTGTGGTTGTTCTGTATCTCCCAGATACAATTTGTGCGAGTGTTGAGTGTTTCCTCAAGAGAATACTCAGAAATCTGGTCAGTGTAGGGAAGAGCATTGAGCCACATGGAAAGGAGAGAGACTCAGTGTAAATGGGATATGTAACTACTTACCCACAGTCTGAGGTCGACTTCTCCACCGAAACTCTTGACCTTTGTTTAGGATTCTTCTACCATATGTCCTCATCAGATTTTTCTCTCACTGCATTATCCAAGTTTTCCTGCATGTCTGGACCTTTCTCCCCTTCATATAAATATGCTCCATTTCCCCTCCTAAAGTCAAAACTGAAAATCTTCTCTGACCCAGGCCCATAATGGGTGCTCAATGGTCATAATTATAATCGTTACTACTGTTCTTTCCAGCTACTGCCTCATCTTTTTCCTTTGACCATGCAGCTGTTCAGTCTACTTCATGGCCATCTGCTTCCACCTTCTCTTCACTCCCTGACTCTTACTCCCTTGCTGTCTGGCGTACGCCTTACCCCTGGAGGGGGCTGGCCTTTTCTCCTGATGAGCACATTCTGTGGCCTGTCCTCAGCCATGGTTCCCTTCAGTCTTTCTGATGTTCAGCTGTACTTCATCCAGGAGTTTCCTGGGTCCCCAGGGTAAACTAAATGAGTTGCTTTTCATGTGTACCCAGGTCCGGTTCTACCTCCGCCTCCCTCATCTTGCTGCATTTGGTTGGAAGTATCCATGGGCCATCCATTTTCCTCAAAGGCCGGGACCACAATTCACGCATTCTGGGTCCCCAATACCCAGAGTAACCAATACCTAAGGCCGCTCAGTATGGTAACCGCTAGCCACATGTGGCTCCTGATCACTTGACATGTGTCTGAATTGAAAAGGGCTAGATATGTAAAATGCACATGAATTCCAAAGATTTAGTACAAAGACATAAAATATCTTATGAATAATTTTATCCTGAGTACATGTCAAAGTGATTACATTTTGGATATACTGGGTTGAGTAAAGCATATTACTAAAATTAATTTTACTTGTTTCTTTTGACTTTTATGAAGACGTTTTGAATTATGTAGGTGGCTCCCATTTTATTTCTATTGGATGGTGTTGACCTATAACATGGCCGGGAAGACAGGCCCTCAAACCATGGTTATTAAACTGAGTTGGATTGAGTTGGACAGTAGCCTGCCTTATGAACCTCCTTCCCCAGTTTCGGTAGTGAGCCTCCCCTGGCTCTCCTCCCCCCTCTGACACTTTCATCTCCCATCCTTTGAGCATCGGTCACTGCTAGGGCTGAGCCTTTACCCAGCTCCTGTGCATCTACCCTGTGGAGGCTGACCTCAGAAAACGAATAAATGCACAAAGCCATGGTGGTTTCTGTTTTAAAGCAAATAAGTGAAATAAAAAAGTGAGGGAGCCCCTAGCAAATAGTGAGAGTTAGCCACCGAAGGCCTCCATGACCTTCCCAAGCGGCTTTTGGAGGCGAGGCACAGGGAAGAGCAGGCTGGCAGGCACAGCCCTCGTCCGCCCACTTACATAAAGGCTGCTGTGAACAGCAGAGCAGTATTTTAAGTGCATCGAAGGTCGTGGATTGAAAACTGAGAGACCTTGAAATCGAGAAGTGTTTGCTTTAGTAACCATGGGCGTTGCCTCTCTGGGTGGGAACAGCAGGGCGGCTGGGTAGCCAGGAGGTTGAGGAGGCAGCCCGGGGCTCCTCCTGCGCCCAGAGCTCCAAGCCTCTTCAGTCCTGTTCTGGGAGAAAGCAGCTGCCTGTGGTCATTTCAACTCAGGGCTGGGTGGGAGCCCTCCCTCTGCTGGAGCACTGCCTCTCTACTTTGAACTCTGGTCAGATTGAAGAAATGGGTTCTCTGATTGTTGTCTCACCTTGTTCTAGAACCTTGGTCAGAACCCCTTACCTCTTCATTCCATGACTTAAAAGCCTTTCCCTTTCCCGTCTCAGAGCTTGGGAGGACATATAATATAATATACATAATAAAATATATAATAAAAAGGATTCTGAGTTTCTCTAGGTAAATGCAAGGTCCCAGGTTGTGTTCTGTTATGAGATGAGCTGGAAAATAACCAGCCTGGGACAATCCCCAGCTCTATCTGTCCCAGTGAGTGACAGGGCTTGGATGAGTTAAATAATGATGTCAATAGTATTGCTTATTAGGAACCCCCTATCTCCCGGTCCTCTTGCTGGCCAGTGAGCTGGATGTTCGTACCAGCATCACACAGGAGAGAAGGCTGACGCTCCAGTGATCCCACGTCCAAGGAGCAGAGCTGGAATCAGAGCCTGCACGTGTTTCGTGCTTTTTTCACTCTTATTACATACAGTCCTCTGAAAAGCCAGGAGCCCCAAGGCTGTGTTATGTGCTCACTTCTCATTCAGTGATTAGCTTTTCCAGTCCAATTTTATTTGGCCCAGAAACTATTAAGATTTGACAGATGGGTGGTGAATGGAACTTCTAACATTTAACTATAGAGTTATCTTCCTAACTTTCTGAAGAAGTGAACTGGATAGGGATTTTTCAGCCCTTTCACAAATAGCTAATCTAAGGCTCAGTGCGGTGATGTGTTCAAGGTCACGTGAGGAACAACTGGCCAGGCTGAATGTCTGGATCTGGGCAGGGGCCGCAGGAAGGAGCTGTCCCTTCCCTCTGCAGAGATTTGAAATTTAGAGGGCACAAGTTCCCATAACAGAGGAGAATCCAGCCCTTCCCAGGCTGCCCTTGAGGCTGGGGGAAGGGAAAGGGCTGCTGTCTGCGCATTGGCATGCCTCCCTCTCTAATGAGTGCCATCTGTCCCTGCAAGCATCTTGTGTGGTGGCGGCATCCTGTTCTCCCTTGGTTGTATCCTCACCATAGGTCTCTCTGTAGTCTGAGGACCCATCGCTCAGGATTGCAGTGGCTTACAAGAAGGCATAGGAGAACCTTTAGAACGGTGGCAGTGCATCTTACCTTGAAAATTGCCTGGTAACAGATAATTCATGATGCCCTCTGCTTCCAGACAAGATCACACCTACAGCATCCCTGATAATGTGGGGAGAGACAGTGTGTTACTGTTCTTGATGTTCTGTGTGAGGGTGACATAGCCCAGTACCTCATGGGTAGGTAGTTGCTCTTCCCATCAAACTTAAAGCTTAGGGGTCGGCGAAGAAATCGGACTTCTTACTCAGGATCTTTAAGAAAATGTGGACGGTGCTTGCCTCCCAGGGCTGACCAGGCAGGCACTATTGAGCATTGATCAAGGACTACGGGACTATAACTGAGACCAGATACATGTCTCTTGGGCTGAGGGACCACTCAGGCTGGTCAAGGTCAAAGGTTGGTCCGGAAGCATTCGGTGAAAGTCCTTCAATTTGAGGATGGAGAAACCGGGCACCCCAGACAGTGGTCCACCTCGATCAGTACCAGGTCAGAGGCCAGATCAGAATGCTTGGTGACTGCCCCCTCTCCTTTTCTGGAAGGTGCACCATCAACTAGCTAGAGATTCCCCACCCAGGCTACAAATGGGAGCCTCACAGACACGCCCCTCCCAGAGAGTCTGAGTTAAGGTGTGGGGAAGCCTCAGAGTTTTGTTTGTAGACTTCACAGGTGAACGCCTGGCGAGGAGAGGCCCAGAAGTGGAATCGTGCTTGGTGAATGTCTGCTGTGGGGGCAGTAGGCCTCTGGAATTTAGGTGCACCCTGGGTTTGTACTGAGGGAGAAGGCACAGTTCCTGTCTTCAAGGGGCTTGAAACTTACTGTTTATTCCGGAGGGAGGACGGCAACCAGGTGAAAACAAGATTCACACAGAACGGCGTTGCAGTGAAGTTTCTAGCATAATTTGCCTGCTTATCCTTGACAGAGCACAACATATCCCACGGGGCGCTCTGTGCAGGTAAGTCAAGCAATGCATGTGAAATAAGACGAGGCAGGGTTCCAGTGCAGTGGCAAGGGTATTTCTGTCTTGAGGTCTTCACACTGGCTGCCTGACCCCTCCTTCTAGAATCTTCTGCTCAAGGTGTGGCATGACTCACTCCTTGTCTTAGAGGTCTCAACTCTAGTGTCACCTTCTCAGAGAGCTTTCTAGAGTGTGGCCTTGCCTGTCAGTCATGCTCTAACACATCACACTCGTTGATTTTCTTATCTCGGACTGGAATCATTTCTTTGCTTAAATTTTCCGCCTCTTCCCACTGGAGTATAAACCCCATAAGAACAGGGAGCTGGTCTTTTCCATCCTCCAGTATATTCCAGCACCCAGAACAGAATTTGGCACATAGCAGGTGCTTCATGGACATCGGTACAGTAAATTGTCAGGGAAGGATGCTTGTGGTAAAGGTAGCAGATGAGCTGGGTCTTTAGACATGGAAGACTTTCCAAGCAAAGGGGAAAACATGGAGGCACGGCAGGTGGGAAGTGGGGCCTGAGCAAAATTGTCCACGTGAAACAAAGGGTGCATATGTTTGGGGAAAGGTGGTGGGGGACAATAAGTCAGACAGGCTGACACAAAGGCGTGTTCTAGGACTGATGGGAGATATGGCTGGGAAAGCAAGTCTGAGCTTATTCTTGGAGGCTGTGACTGTCAGGGGCAGACGTGTGGCCCCTGTGGATGGTGGGACCCACTGAAGGTAAGTGTGGAGGAGAGGCACATGGTCATTCAGCAGCAGCATAGAGCTGTTTGAAACTGAGAAAGCAGCCGGGGACCCTGGTGTCACAAAGTGATGACCTAAGGCAAACAAGTCTTAGTCCCTGGACTCCCTCAAGTGCCAGGTGGCCTAAAGCTGAGCTGGAGCCCTCTGCTTGGGAGCAGTGTATCCGTCGGGCTAGAGAGGTGTGCCCCCATGGGAGGGGATGGTGTCGGGAGTTGGGGAGGGGCAGGCGGCCCTGTGGATGGGCTGGCAGTGTGCCTCACTGCTGACAGAGAGTGACTCAGATCCCCTCCTGGTACCAGCCTGCTCCGGCAGTGCAAGCTGTTCCTTTGGCTCCTGGAGACTGTGCTGGCTCTTCACTTCTTCCCTAGGATTGAGGCCAGGAAGGAGGGGGGCTGGTGTCTGTGTTCCCACCCCCTCCCCTTCTCCCAGAACAGGGGTGGGAGAGGAGTAAGTGCAGGTTGGGGTTCTAGGCTCTGGGTGCACCTCCTGCAACACCTTCCCCGCGCTGTCACAAGCCTGCTTAGCATGGGCACAGTGGGGTACCAGGTATGCTGGACAGATGACCAGGTGATGCAGTACTTGCATCGAAGGCTTTCCTGAAAAGTTACCATCAAAAACTGGGTCAGGTGAATAAATACTGATGGAACACAGGCACAGACTCAGTGGCATGGCCTAAGACCATTCAGCACAAAACGTTCGTACAGTACTTTGTAGCTTGCGAAATCTTTTCACATCCTTAATGTCAGTGTCCTCACAACCGCCCGGGAGCAAAGTGATGTTCCTGTGTGGTTTTTGTTTTGTTTTGTTTTATCTGAGGCTCAGAGAGGTTCAGTCACTTGTCTGAGACCTTAATTTGGGTCTCTTGTATATAAGAGTTATATGAAACCATGTACTTGCACCAGTTTTCTTGGGTTCTTAGACATAAGCATTTGTCATATTTTAACCCTTTCTTGGAATGTCACATGAAGAACTCAGGTGAACACTGGTGCCCCTGGAGCCATCCATCCGCACTTTTTAAGGGCTAACATGCAGGTGAGTAAACACTGGAAGTCCCTAAGCTTTCAAGTGCTAAGCCACCCACTGATAAAATATTTCCTATTTATACTGTTTCCCAGTGACTGGTATTGACATCACACTTAGCCTGACATAGTACATTAGGTTGAATCACGTGAAATTGCCATTTTTTGGTTAGTCAAAAACGGTCAAATATCAGCCATATTTTGCGGTTCAACTTAATATATCGAAGGTGCCAGATAAACAACTGTATTCGACTTGAGAGGATCCAGAACATATGGGGGTTCCTATTTTCAAAACAGACCCCGCTTCCTCAGTCTATATCACATGGGGTGATACCACCCTGGAGTGTTGTTAGAGGACAAATCAGATAGTATAAAAGAGCTTGCTTAGGTCAGTGCCTATGATACTCCAAACCTGACTTTGTCTGAATGGGTGTAAGTTCTCGCCCTCTGTAGACAAAGGCAGCCAAGACAGTTAAACATGGCCACCCAGTGCATCTGCTGTCCAGCTTCCCTGGGATGAGTAAGACTTCTCATGTCTCATATCTCCGATTACATGGAAGGCTCTGCAACATTTGCGGGAGGGGGCCGTAGTCCACATAAGCCCACTCTCATCTCTGACACCAGCTGTACGTTCAGAGCTTCCTAAGGCCATGCTTAGGTTCAGTAATCTGCCCAAAGAATGTGCAGAACACCCTGAATGCTGTTATGCTTATGGTTATGGTTATGGTTTATTACAGGGAAAGGTTACAGCTTGAAATCAGCCAAGGGAAAAGCACATAGGACAGAATCCAAGAGATTGTCAAATGTAGAGCTTCCAGTTGCCCTCTCCCCCACAGAGTTAGGACCACATTACAGTTGACCTTGGACAGCACAGGCATTAGAAGGTGCCAAACCCCCGCACAGTCAGAGTTTCATGTATAACTTTTGATTTTCCCAAAACTTAACTACTCAGAGCCTACTGTTGACCAGAAATCTTACCGATAACCTAGTCAATTAACACATGTTCTATATGTTTTATTTATTATACACTGAATCCTTACAATAAGTAAGCTAGAGAAATGCTGGTAAGAAAATCTTAAGGAAGAGAAATACCTTTACAGAACTGAATTGTATCAAAAAAATCTACATGAGGTAAGTGGACCCACACAGCTCAAACCCATGTTGTTTAAAGGTACTTTCCTGACACTGACGTGTGACAGGATACATAGAATATTGACAAACAGGGAATTCTTCCTTCAAGCTTGGGGTCCAGAGTTTTGTGTGGAGTTCCATCCTATAGGCATGGGTGACTTCCCATGTGGCTAATCTCAGTCCCCCAGGCCCCAGGCGGTTGGTGACACCGTGCCACTGACTGAAAGCCTGCATCAAATTGCTGCTGTGGCTCGAAACCTACTTAATCACATTGTTACAATCTAACTGGCTTTGGATCCCCTGCCAATCCCCTCCTATCAGCCATGATGTTCCAAGAGGTTACCTCCTAGAAGTTGAGGGTAAAGGAAGCCCTCTTTCTGGGCAAGGTTGAATTCTTTATTACCTAGGTTCTATGTAGGCCCTGGGGACACCAAGATAATGGGACATAGGCCCTATCACAGGGAGCTGATGGTCTATTGGGAGAGAAGGTAGGTAACCAGGGCAAGTCAGTCAGGGTGTCATTGTACTAGCACCAAGATCAGCGGAGGGCACTGCTCTGAGGTGCTTCCTGGAAATCCTGGCATAACCTGGTGACAATTAGAACAAGGCCAGCCTGGTTAGTGAAGTTTGTGTCCCAAGCTGAGACTCCCAAAGTGTTCGTAGATAAGAGGCATATGACTTATTCTGACAGGCTGATCAGTTCCACTGGCCTAGAGGACCTCCACATCCAGCCTTCCACAGTGGCTCCCAGACCGTGGGGCCTGGAGGGAAGGGGGAGCGTTGAACCCTCGAAACAAATGAGAAGCTCAGCATCTCAGTAGGTTGAAGTAGCCTCAAGGCTGAGGAGAAGTACACAAATGATTGACTGGGAACAAAAGTGTGTAGACATGATTATATAAGCTCTCAGAGACCTGTCCACAAACCACCCATCAATGCTAGCCCTGTCCTGGAAGCTGCTCTCTCTAATAATTGTAGCTGTGACACAGATTGCCTCTGGGATCTGTGAGAGGGCAAGGCTGCTCTTCCTCCTCCTCAGTCTTCTCAGTGGCTCTCTTGGGTACCCCCGGGTGGGAGGGACACCCTCAGATGCTCTTTGGCACAGTTCGCCTGCTGGCCAATGGCATGGTCTCCCTCACCCTTGTTCCCGTCTCTCACCACTCCCAGGTATTTGCTTATCCTGACACTGCCCTCATGGTCAACACTCTCAGGGAAAGCTAAGCTCAGTGTCCCTTTCCTCTCCACCCCCATACATTTCATATTCTATTCCTGGCCCTCATCTTTATTCCCTGGGTCCTTGGGGATCAGAAACTCTATTAGACCAATTCAGAGGGATCGTCACACCTGTCTGTCTGCAGAGAAGTGGCCTTGCCAGGGGAACTGCCAAGTGTCAGTGGGGACCCTAAAGACCACACCTGAACATGGCCCTGTGCAGTGGGCCCTGTGGCCTTAAGCCTCAGGAAGTTTCCTTTCCTGACTTAATGTTGGCCTTGTTTAGCATGGCTGGACAGCACAGTGCTTGTCACCGTGCTCCCTTTGTCCAAGGGAAGGGGCAGGCTGTGGCTCTCATCCCAGAGTACCAACCCACAGCCACCTTTTCATGACTTGATAACTGATAATCCCTTTGAGCAGGAAGAGGGTCCACGGTAGCTTTACGTTTATACATTTTGTGATTTTTTTTTCTCCAAATCCGTGTTTGGACTTCTCTGTATATAACCCCAGGGCAGCAAGTAAAAAGAAACTTGGTGCATTCAATTCGTAAATATTCATTTAAAAATTCACCATTAAACTGGCACTCCTGGGGTTCTGGGAATTCAGAGATGACAAAGAAGAGGTCATGGTGCTTGAGGAATACACAGTCCAATGGGGGAAGACAGGCATGTGCATAATGAGCTGACCAGCAAAGTGACTGATGCTATCGAGGGGCGGGAGGTGATTGGGGATGAACTTTTCTGTAAGGCGTGACAGTCAGGCAGGGGTTCCCAGAGAAGGGAGTGGTTCAAGCTGGCTCTGAAAGAACACTAGGGCTCCCCAGTTGGAGAAGAGAGAGAAGGTGCACAGGCAAGGGAAGCTATGTAGACAAAAGCAAGGAGGTGTGAGGATGCACGATGGACATCGAGGACACAGAGGAATCCAGGCCAGCACCCACAGCTGCAGCAGCTGTGCATTGCATGACTCCAGGGAGGCTAGGTATACAGGCTGTGACATGAATGGCACCTGGAGTCCTGCAGTATGGCGGCCAGACAGAGGGTATGTGGAAGCAGTGGGGGAGGTGAGCGAGGGACCATGGGAGACTTCCCTTTCATGCCATCTGTTTTGGCCACCAATGAGAAAATGCCCAGCTAACACTGGTTGAGTAAATATTGAGTATTTGGGACTTTAAAATATCTCTGTCATCCTTGTCTACTCTGCAAACAGAGGCGGCTTTGGAGGCCTGTCTCTAATAACATTTAGCGGCCCTGTCCAGCAGAAGGTCAGTGCTCTTCAGACCTAGGAGGCATCATTAGCTCCCATTTCAGTGACAGGTGCACGTTAGTCTGTGAGGCTGAGCCCCCGTCACCTGGCATCGCAGATGTCTTTGGGCAGTAGGGGATGGTAGTGACCATCCAATTCAACAGCCACGCCCTATGAATGAAGAACGGAGGGTCACAGGAGGAAATGACTTCAGAATCACACAGTCAGATACTTTTAGAGCCTGGACTAGGAGATAGGCCACCTATCTTGAATTCAGTAATATTTTCACCAAATATCTAAAGAATTGCAATTGGGTACCATTTATTTGCCTTCCTAGAAGGGAGAATTGTGCCTGCACCAGTTTAAATACATAACGCCAGCTGGTCTGATAGTAATCCTGGAAATCCCGGTGACCTGACACAATAAAAGTCTATAACTTATCCTTATCATGACCTAGTAGAATGACACAGGGTGTGAGTTCTTTCAGCCTGTGGCAGAAATAATGGGGAAAACGCATTTGCTCTTAACTGCCTTATCTGGGGGAGTGACAAGCATCCCATTGTTGAAAACAAATGAGGATAGCATCTAAATGCAAGGGGGCTGGAAAATGCAGTTTAGCTGTGTGCCCAGGCACACAAAATGGGTTCAGTGAGAGCCCAGCCAGCCTATGCCACAGTTACACTAAGTCTGTGTCGTAACTGTGTTGCTAACAACACAAAGGCAGTCAAGTGGTTGATGTTCACCCTTGAACCATCACCTAACCTTCCTCTATGCCTCTCCCCATGTGACCTCTCCCCAGGTAGGGTCATACCCACCTACAAGGTCCAGGACTTAAATCCAGGGGTTCTAAATTTAGGGGGACACTTCTTCTTTCTTCAGGTGTACCTAAAGACACCTGTGGCTTCTCTCAGAGGACCAATTCAGGAGGGCATACCGCTGAAGGGTTGTGTGCAGTGGTGAGAGGTCCAGGCTTTGGGACCCTTGTGGAAGAAGAGGAGAAGGGAGGGCAGCTCTCTTCTCCTGCGGCTGTCCCTCCTCATCTGCTTTCCTCTTACTCTGTCATGGAATTGTTGGACAGTGAGTGCCATGGCTCAGAGTATTTGTCTGCGTGAGAGGGCAGCAGGGATGACTTCTGGACAGGGATGTGTGTGGGCATGTGCGCTGTGGGTTCATGCTCACATGGACACCTGCTGCTTTGGCTTCGACTTAGCTTGCAGGGCCAAAAGCAGTTTCTTCCCACCTCCAGGCACCACGGAGGTCATTGCTGGGGAAACGTTGTTTTGGGGAAAGCATAGGGTTGGAAAGAGGTGTGCACAGTCTCCTGAGTAACATCCGAACCCCGTCACCTGGGCTCAGTGGAGCTCTTCCTAGTACTCAGTGCACATCCCTTCTGCGCCATCACTGTTCCATCCCAACCCTCCAAGGGCTCACCAGACTCCACATTCCCTGCCTTTGGGTACTCTTGCAGGCACTTGGAGGGCAGTACCAGGGCACGGAAGATTTGATCTGAATCCATTCTGAGGACATACCAATGGACTGTCTGGTCTGTTTAGAATCACTTCTTGGTTCTTCCTGGAATCACCACCATTCCCAAATATTTAAGCCTTTTTTAAGAGCAGCCTAATTCAGGCTGTTGAAGCTTAAACACAACAAACTTTTATTTATTCATTTATCCATCTATCCATCTATCTATCTATTTGAGAAAAAGGACATCAAAATTCCTTGAGCTCCTTAGTGACCAGCACTGTGCTAATTGCTTTCATTTATTTTATTATCTCATTTTATCCTCAAAGCAAGTTGTGGTCAGTTACTGGAAGGCATTTGATCAGACACTTCACAGGTCACAGGTGGCTTTAAAATGGCTCCATCCTTCCAGGAGCTCAGTCTGGTGGCCATGGCGGTTTCTTGCCAACGGCATCACTGTCATGGGTGACAGTACGGCAGCAGGGCTCTGGCTACTGAGTGAGCTCAGGCACCGCACAGACTGGACATGCATCACATCACTTATTCCTCACATCCCTCCTAGGAAGTAGACATGATTATACCCATTTTACAGTCAAGTAGCCTGGGTCATGGAGAGCTAAGGCCACCTTCCTAGAGCACTGAGCTGAGATGTAATCAAGCTGGTATCTAATTGGTGTCTGGATGATTCTAGAGTCAAGAAATGGACTGTCCATCACAAATAATGCAAGTATAAGCCAGAACCGGGGAAATGGCCACACCAGAGTTACAAACAGAGCACCAAGGGAAAGGGAGAAGCTAATGAATTCTTAGTGCGGAGCCTGAGAAGGTGACCTAGATGAATTTGAATCTGAGTTGGTCCCTTAAACTTGGCAGAGCTCCCAAGAGCAGAGTTATGTGAGCAGATGTCCCATGGGAGAGAATATCACTTCTGGAAAGTAGATGCTCTACTAGAGACCGGGTCCTGAGCCGCCCACCGGAACAGTAGAAGGAGCCAGTTCCTGTGTTTCCCCACTTAACTTACCACGCTCTCAAGTGGGATCTTACAGGGATATTTACAGGACTATAAGAATGATTGCACTATTGTAAAGACCCCATTCGGCAGACGGGGGTCATTAAACTCAGCTCAGCCTGCGAAGACACAGAGAAGGCTCCCTGCTGGGCATGCAGTGTTAAGGCTGTGGGGGTGCTCAGCCACATTCTTTCAGGGAGCTCAGGTGTGTGGTGAGCTGGGAAGCCCCAGTGCACCCCGTGGCCTTCAGAACCCGGTGAGGGCAGCAACGTCACAGCTCTTGGGCTCTTGGACAGAGCAGCAGTGTTCTTCTGCCTGTTGCTTGCCAGGCGACCCTCATTCTCCCCTGAGCTCTGGGCTTCCCAACAAGGCAAAAGAGAGTCTCAGTATTGTCACCTCACACACAGCTGGAGCCGCTGGTCCTGGGGACTTCCAGGCCTTTTCTCTGGAAGCAGAGGCTACAGAACCAAACGTCCACCCAGCTGACTTTTGTCCCCTGCTTGCTCTGGGCCCGGGTCATGCCTGAGGCCAGTACACACGGCTGCCTCCACCAATAAAGGCCTCAGGTTTCTTCTCTGAAAACAGAGATGAGCCAGGAAACAGCCAGTGAGTGACTCACGGTCATTAAGCAAATGAAGTGTTACTGAAGTAGTGCTGTACTGAGTATCAGGCAAGCAGGACTCAGCCGCAGCTACAACGGGAGAGACGGACGGAGGGCTGCAAGAGGAGAAGCTCCCTGGCTGTCAGGATGGGGCAACCGTTGGGACACGCGGCAAGGGCTGTGGGCAACTTCTGAACTTCTTCAACTCACGATCAGGACAGCCATGTCTGACTGCAGGAAGAGGGGGTAGTCAATCCTGAAGGAGTTCTGGCGAGAGGGTTCTGTGCTTCTGGAGAAAGACTGTGCTTCTCAGATTCTAATGCCTCCCGGATCACTCGGGGATCTTGTTAAAATGTAGACTAGGATTCAGATCCTCTGGGTGGGGCCCAAGAATCTGCATTTCTACCCAGTTCCCAAGGACTCCTGCTGGTTCCACCGCCAGGCTAAGAACCATCCAGAGCTAGGTGGCAGAGAACGAAGCAATAGGGTTCTTTCTAAAGCAAGTGGGTTTCAGACTCAGAGGTGACTTTTCAAAATTGATTTTTTTTAAACTCCTATTTATCTATTTTTTTTTTTTTTTAACCTAAGAATGAAGGAGGTGAGGACCAGGCATGAAGAAAATAGATTCTGTTTCTGCAAGATGAGCCAAGGGCTACTTAGGAGCCCGGTTCAGCCAATAAGCCCAAGTAACCCCCCAGGCAGGGCCCAGTCCCCAGCAACCCCCCCCCCATGCCTGGACCCTGGGAGTCGGTCAGGGACCAGGTTGGCAGCAGGGACAAATGATTCTAGCTTTTCTCCAAAAGGTATTCATTCCATCCCGACTTGTTAGGACAAAAGAGTCTGGGGAGAGCAGGATATTCTGAATTCATGAGAAATCCAGATTATGGGGTTTGCCAAGAACTGTTCCTCCGTGACATCTGACAGCACATACCTAGAGGTCCTGGGGGACTCCTCTCCCCTGACAGGCTCACCTGCGTCAGTCCCACAGGTGCTCCTGGGAAGTGGGTGCTGCACAGGAAATTCAACAGCTAAGCTAGTTCCTTGTGGGGTGCGGTGATGGCAGAAGCCGACCCCGTGCATCTTGTCTGTACTACCTGTCCACTCTGGTCGTCCGTCCTCCCTCAGTTGAAGGGGAGACTTCAGCTTGGGTTGGCCCATTTGTCACAAGGTCTAAATTAGGAGAATCCAAACTATAAACCACCCAGTAACCTGGGAGCGTCCCTATCATTTATCTACATCCCATCCCTGCAAGTCAGGCCGGGACCCTGTGGGGGTTATCACACTTGGCTAAGGGGCCGAGTAGTGGTCGGTGTCCTGGTTTCCTGAAACCTCCTCTCAGTCTGGAGTCTCCCATTGGCCAGATTGCTTTGTTGGCCCAACCAGTCCAACACGCTTGATCTGCCCCTTAACAACCTCCAAGTACTAGCAGCTGTACTCTGAAGCAGGTTTCCTGGGGACCCTAGACCAGCAGTTCTCACCCTGGTGTGATTTTGCTCCCAGGGAAATTTAGCAACATCTGGATACATCTGTGATGGTTACTGCTAAGGGCAGGTCCTGCTGGCATCTAGTGGAGAGAGGCCAGGGGTGCTACTAAACATCCTGTCATATACAGGACAGCTCCCACAAGAAGGAATTATCTGGCCCAAAGCATCAGTACTGCCAAGATTGAGAAACTCTGCCCTAGGCAAGTGCTCAGGGGACCTGGACTGACACAGGAGAGCTGGAAACATAGGTAAAACAGCTGTGAATTTGCCAGAACACTTGCCTCAGGGCAAGGTATTGGGGTTTATTTTCTCCCCTTAAAATAATGAGGATTCCTGTAATTTGCTGTGTCTTGCACTTGTCTTTGCCATCTTCCCCTCACGTCGTTGCCAGATCCTCTGTTGTGTTGGCCATCTGAAATAGCAGGTGAAATAGTGGGGAACCAGAGCCTTTCCTTGTGTTAAATTCCTTCCTAACCACTCTTAGCATCACCCCAGAGTTAGGGCCAGGTGGAGAAAAAGCACAGGCTGTGGATTCAGGCAGTCCTGGGTCTTCACGTGTGCCCTTTGGAAGTGAGTGAACCTCTCTGCCCGCTGTTTCCCCTCTTGCACCATGCAAGCGTCAGAACACAGTATTTAGGAAAGGATAGCTAGCGTGGTTTTAAGCACCCAAAAGTTTTATAAAATGCTTGATTGTTTTTCCCACGTAACCCTAGTTGGCCAGGAAGAGAAATTAAGTCCCTGAAGTCCAGGTAAACGCACTAAAGATGGTAATAATTACAGGCAGAGAGAGAGTCCAGATTCACACTAAATGAAACAGTTACAGCATTACTCTATGTAGCAAGTGATCTGTTCATCTATCTGCAGTTGGATTTTGCCAAACCTCAGGTCTAAGACAGGGAGTAGATTAGTAGTACAGGTTAGAGAGTCTGAGCATGTGTGCCTCTGGCCACTCCGGGATGCCATGATGGGTGTACACATTAGTGGCTCGGTGTGCAAGAATGTGTGCAGTCAAATGAGTCTGATTTCCTGGCAATACATAAGCACTTTGAGGCTTAGTCTTGTTTTGTGCTTTTTATTCTTCTCAGCCTCCACTAAAGGTATGATGTTTTTATGGATTTTTTTTTGACGTGTCTACTGCCTTTTTTTAAAAAAAAACGGGGGGGGGGGAGATAGGTCACAGATAAGGATATCCGTGCTGTCGATAAAGGCATAGATGTTGGCAGAGTAAGCTTTCTAAAGCAGGAATGCATTTGTATGTCAGGACTTAAAATTATGCTAATGCTGTAGGCCAATCTAATCACTATTTAATGGTTTGTCATGTTTGTCTCAGAGCTTCTTGCCAGCAAAGGTAAAAAGGGAAAGAGGACAAAATTATGTAATGTAAAGTTTTTATGTATGACCTTGAATGACAAAGTGAGCAATTTTTCCAACCATAACTTTACAAACAAATTCAAAACTTGTTTTTACAACACATCTTAATAGAAGCTGAGGGCATAATATTCAATTGTAGGTTAGTTGAAGACCGCTCCCCAGAGCTCCTTAGGGACCCAATGCACCTGGGGTTTCATTAGAGATGAGCTCAAATTTGGACGCCCAGCAGAGTAGAATGTCATCATTCCTTATATTCTCTTCTCTAATTTCTCTGGCTGGGCTTTTTACCAGGAGTTATTTACAGATAATTTGAGGTGTTACTTCCTTATAAGCACCTGGATGCAGGTCTTCTATATCATAAGCAGATACAGAAGTTATACAGAAGTTACCATACTTTATTTTGGCATCAGGTAAGTACTCTGTGTTAATTTTGTTCATTTGTTCTTTCATCGATCTGTCTGTCCATCTAACAATTGTCCACCCACCCACACATCCATCCATCCATCCATCCATCCAACACTTCCCTAATTTTGTACAACCAAAGAGGAGAGCCTGATAGCTGGCTGGCATTGCATTTATTTAGATGGTCCTAGATGTCTGTGGGATGGAGGCTTCCAGATCTTCCAGGCTCCATAATTGCCTTGATCTTCACTTGGAGCTGTGAAGGCCTGTGGGACAGAGTGGAGATGAGCAGGGCTGCTTCCTGAGCAAGGCAACTGTTAGTGATATATGGACAAGCCAAGCTGTGGGAGGGAAATCTGAAAGGCCATCATCCACAGAGTACCTAATTAAATGGGTACACCGACTAAGACCATGGTGCAGTAAAGGCTTTGTGGTGTCCCTCTCATCAAAGAAAAACAATCCATTGCTTGTTCCATTTCTAGTTGTCTATTTGTCATTGAGGCTGTGCTTGTTTGTACAGACAATTCTGTGGCTACAAGTCAATTTATTTTTGTTTTTAGCACTATGCTATTCAGTTACCAAGAAACACATCAATTGCCTGATGGTTTATCTAATTCATCCTGTTGATCCTCTGGAATATGATCCATTTCTTTGTTCTTGGTCAAACTAATTGTGTGACTATATGGTGCCTGAAATTCTGCTTTTATCATCCCCATCCCCCATGTCCTAGACAGGTGCACACCCATCCATGCACACACACTTACTCACATGCACAGATGTACATCTACGCCTTCGAGGGCCCAAAGCTTCAGAAAGAGAAAACAGCTCAGAGCAGGTACAAGCAGCCTCTAACCCTCTAAAATCCCTTGTGACAACCCACAGAGCTGTCACATCTTGAGGAACTAAATTTGAGTTCTTCAGGAGCCGTGCTATTCTGGCTAATGAACTATGAACTTTTTGAAAGTTCACCAGAACATTTTTTTTCTTATCTTTTTGTTTTTGGTTGTGCCGTGTTACTGTAACCTGTTAACCCCTTTTCTCCTCTTGGTAAATATCATGAATCTAGCTTTGAATGATTAGGACTCATTATTTTATGGATAGAGGCTCATGACATATAAAGGACAGGTTTTGGAATGAGACTTCTGTGGCACGGATTTCACTTTTACATCCCGCTTACAGGCCACGTGACTGTAGACAACATGACTTAAATTTTATTGACCTCTGTTTTCTTTACCAGGCTTCAAAAATAAAGATGATCCTATTTACCTCATAGGGCTATAATGAGAGTTGAAAATGATATAGGTAAATTGCATAGCAGTATCCTGCATATGGTAGCAATTGTTGATTGGGATTTATTATTCCAGAGTGTACAAAAGGAACATAGAGATATAAAAGGTGCAGGAAATTAAAATTGAAATTGAGTCAAATGTGGACTGTGCTCAGGGCAGCCTTCTGGGAAGCTGAATTCTAATGCCACAACCAATATCCTCTTTATTATTGACATTGTAGTCTACTGGGGAAAGATCCACATGCCGTGTGTCTGTTCCATGTTCCTTTGAAAGCTGTTGCGATAAGTGGTCTATGGAGGTCTATGGAGTCCATATGGGCAAGGGTCATGTTGCTCAATCACTTGGCTCTGCTGGACCAGGGAAGAAATGCAAGAGCAGGCGTCCAGGGAGCTTTCACCCCAGCCACACAGCAGAGTGAGGAAGAGGTGAATCGGACCTTCAGGGATACTGTAGGAGCTGCCTATCCCCAAACCACATGGGTTCCAGTCTTCTTTTGGTGTGACAGGGGTTGGTTATGACCAGCAGAGTGCCCTGTTGTTGAGCAGAGAGAGACTTGAAGAAGCAGACAGACAACAAAACATGCTCTCTGGGCATCTTAAGCCTCTAGTAGCTTTTAAGATAGAAGAAAATTTGATGAAATACCAAAAAATCATAAAACTTCGGACTCCTAGACTCCTTAAGGATTAAGGGGCGGGCTGAATATATTGTTGAGAAGATATCTTCTTGACCCCAGGTAGCTGAAAACCCACTAAGGGGAAGATCCAGATGATGGTGGCAAGAGGGACAGTGACTCCCACAAATCACGGCCATCCACATTTCTAAGAACAGAACCGTGTTCAATCAGTCCTGAATTTGCCAAGCCACAGCGTACAACAAAACCTCAAAGAATCCACTTGAGACGAAAGAACTGAGGCTACTTAAATGCCTTTCCTTCCCTTTCTCTTGTTCAGAACATCATAAAATCAAGCTTGATATCTTTAGCTAATAAGGTATTTGAGGCACAAACCTTAGAAAATGAAAACTAAGAAATCCCCAGCTACCAGTCTCCTGGGACTACTCTGTTTGCAGGGCTGGATTTTCCATTATTAACTAATCACAAATTAGTAAATAAAAAAACAATAAATGATAAGAAACTGTTATCGTGTCTTACAGAGCTTCTGAAAAAGCTAAATGGCAATCCCCATAATAGACTCTCAATAAATATAATTAAAAGCCAACTACATGTCAAGTGCTCTGTTGGGCACACCAGAAAGCACAGAGAAGCACCATTTCCCCAGCTCCTCCAGGGAAAATCAGAATCTGGTGGGGAATTCAGGAGGCATCACGAGAAGGGCACACAGGCCATACCACTAAGTGCCAAGTGTTGTGATCAGACAGCCCCCCCCTGCCCCCCCAGATTCAGGAGGACACTAGATGAGAAAACACATTAGTTAGGAATCTGTTTTCACCTTGTGGGTTTCATGACATCAGTTTCAATGGGAGAATTTTCAACTGGTTATGTTATGTCTTCCAGACAGTAGCCGTTTCTAAACCCCAAGGGAGGAATCTTTAAGGGGTCAGGAACGATCATTCTCTCCGGGAATCTTTGCTCCAAGTGATGTGCATGTGCAGGGGGATTGGATCATGATGATCTTGTTCTAAGGACTTTGTATTTGTGACATTAAATGGCTACTTGGACTGGTCATGTATACCGCACTCACAGAATGTGCAGTCGAAATTGGACCTCTGCCACTTCCCACTTCCCCCAGGACTCTCCTCCCTCTGCCTGGTCTCCCAGCCAAGTGGAATCTTTGACACCAGAGGACCTTTATGGGCACAATCACTATTAAAGTCTTTGCCCGCTGGCCTGCTAGATATACTCAGCCTTGAAGTAACCTCTGCTCTTCTTGTGACAGTCTGGCTCTGCTCAGCCTCCTCTCTGGAATTAAGCCACCCATTCTTAAAGGCGTGCCCTAAGGCTGTCTGAAAACTCTTTCTTCTTCCATCCCTTATCTCCCACCATCTTCTCAAAACCCAATCTGAAAAAAGGAAATTTCTCCCCTAAACTTTTCCAAGTATTGAAGCAACTTGGTGTAAAAGAATGAGCTCTAACTTTGGGGATAGACAAGGGTCCATTCAAAGCAGAACTTGGCCACTTGCTAGTGTGTGGCCTTGTGTAGAAAAATAGACCTCACTGTTCCTAAGTTCCTTAATCTGTGAAGTATAGTCACTATGAGTATTATATTATAGGGTGCCATGGGCAGAGCAAGTTGTATGGTGCCTGGCATGTAGTAGGTGGTTGCATTTAATGTACTCCTGCCCCAAGTTTCATTTCTTTTTGTACACCTTGCTTACATTAGCATAATTAATTTAGTTCATAAGATGTCATTTCATGAGACAACACTTTGCTAAATACTTTCCTAGGCACTGTCTTGTTTCACTCTCCTATTTTTGTGTCAAAGATGCTATTCTCAACAAATTCTAGATAGAGTTTTAAGACCAGAGTTCAGGAACTCTTGGAAAACTTCTGTAGCACCCTTCCCATCCTCTCTACCACCTGCTTTGTGGGTTCTGACTTACCTCATTGCAGCTGGTCAGACATACCGTACAAACGAAGCCTGGCCCTGTCCTCGAGGAACTTCCAGACTGGTTGGTGAGAAGAGAGACAGAGAGGACACTGCTCATACTTGCTGAGAACAAGACCATGCTTTTCTATTCCTGATGGGGCCTCTTCCTGCACCCGCTGGCTCAGGGCTCTGGCCTGAGAGGCATGTCAACTGAGTCTCCTCTGTGAAGAGCAGAAGGCAGTAGACTTTCAGGGAAGGAGGCAGACTGAGGACAGAACTGGCTTGCATCTCCAGATGGGATGTGCGAGTCCATGCTAGGGCATTTCCCCCAAGGCTCCTTCTCATGGCTACTGTACCTGTCGACAGGGTCTATATTTCTAGGTATGAAGCTTTAAATGAGGGAAGCATAAAAATGGAAAGGCCCAACCCTGGCCCTCAGGGAGCCAAGGTCATCAGAGAGAACCCTTTTCAAGCTCCAGAGACACGATGCCTGTGGCAGCGCAGGGCAGGCCATGAGACAGTGAAGCAGCGGTGGCCCTGGGGAGGTCTCAAAGATGAGATTTATGTGGCCTTGGAAGAGACATCATTGATAGAATAGAGGAAATGGTCCAAGAACCAAGGGGGTGGAGATTGCCGTATTGAGAACCAAGAGGAGACTTTCTAAAATTCAGGCCACAGTGGGTAGAAGAGCAAAGGGAGGGGGGATGGCATGAAGCGAAATGGGATGTCCTGAATACATTGTCCAGAATGTGGCAGACCTGTTAAGTGAGCCAGGGATCGTGGTGACAAAGTGAAGCAGCAGTTTAGGGAAGTGAAAAAACCCATGGGCTCTGGACCCAGATTCAAGTCCTGACTTTTGGTGTTGCCACGGGAATATGGCAGGTCCGTTAACTCTCAGTCCAGTCTCCTGTCCTTCACAGGGCGAGGACACCCACCTTGAAGGTGTTGGTGAGAAGGAGGAGTGGATGCGCACCACCTCAGCAGGCAGGCTCCACGCCTCCCCCTGCCCCCTCCTCCTCTCCCCTACCCTGTTTGGCTGCTTTCACTTCCACCAAGTGCTTTCACTTTCACTTCACTTTGCCCCAATGACATGGTCCCACTTGTCCTGAGAGAGGTTTGGAAGAGCAAGTCCTCTGACTTTCCAGACCCCTTTCCCAGGGTGCAAACATGGGCCCTAACTTGCTGAGCCTGTGGGCCAAGATGGGCAGAGGGTGGCTCCACATCGCAGCCGGGGAGTCCCAAACAAGCTGCCCTCTGCCTTCAGACACCAGCCCCTTGCAGTTCACTTCGAGATGACCTTCGCCATTTCTGGAGCTGTGGGATCCAGCCAGGGGTAGTGTTCCTCCCCTGCGACCTGACCCAGTTCTAGTTAAGAAGCATTTAGATTTCGCATGAAGAAGAAAAACAACAAATCAACTTTGTATTCCTTTCCTGTGTGGTTTTTTTTTTTTTTTTAATTTCCAAACAATGCTTTGAGTGAGCTTCTCATTTTCTGAATGGTAAACTGAGGCACAGAGAAGAATACCACCATGACTTTATTCCACCGTGAGTCAGGGTCAGGCCACTGGCGTGTTGAATTCCAGCTCCAGATCAGAGATTTTGGAGACTTAAGGTGCCTATGAAGCACCAGGACCTGCAAAAGCAGATGCTCTGGACCCGCCCAGTGGGAGTCAGGTGAGGATGCCTGGGTGGGGTCCCAGGAATCACTGTTCTCAAGGTCCCAGGGCCTTTAGGCACCAGACAGGGGGGCCCCGGGACTGCACTCAAGAACCTCTGCCCTAGACGGGAAATGCTCTTGGCTCCTCTGTTCCTTTCCTTCTCGGGACAGAGGGTCTTTCTCAGAGGTTCTCTCTCTCTGCCCTGCTAAAGCATGGCCTGGGCATGGTCCGGCTGCACCCCGTGAAAACCCCTGCTCCAGCCATCTGTCACTACCGAGGCCAGCCCATGGATGGGGCCCAGGCTGGCAAGCTTCGTGCGTGGCCCCGAGGGGACCACTTGGAAAGTTCCTGGACATGTGAGCCAGGCCATAGGCGTGGCCTCAGAGACAGGTGCTTTGGGTCCTGCCCCCCTCTGCCCTCTTTCCCTGATGGCTGTGTGTTTGCAGCAAACCTGATCCAGACGGTCCTGCTGCCACGGACTCTTGGCTGGGTGGGACTCGGCTGGACTTCTTTCAGGGCCTTATGCTTCTGTATTTTCCACTCCACCTCTCATATTGGTCTTCTTGACTCTAGCTCCCGAGCTCTCTTGCTCTGTCTCCCAATGCTCTGTCTGATCTCACCCCGCTGAGATCCCCAGCATCCAGCCTGCCAGATCGGAGCTGGAGGCTGTGACTAATGTGCTTGAAGGTGAGTCATCTGCTAAATATAAAAACCCACTCACTCCTTGGATGCAAAAGGTTCCAAGAGGCTCTGTGTCCTTCCCACCCAAACCCATCCTTCCTCAAGGGGCCAGAAGACGTTTGTTCGTGAACAGCAAACAAACACCAAAGAGCAGCAGCGGCAACACTGCCTCTTGCCCTTTGGCTCTCTCCTGAGATCTCTAAAGGCGGGAATTTCCCTGGTCCGTCCAGTGGCTCTAGGAGGAGGGAGCTCAGTGAGGAAGACAGTGGCTCTAGCCTACTGTGGAATGTGGAAGGAGGCACAATTTATCTTCAGGACTTGCTTTCTCCTGTTTTTGCTCTGTCCTTGTTCAAGAGACCCCAAAGCACCCATCCTCTTGCAGAGGAGAAGATGAGCCTTGTAAATGCACGTGTGTCCTGCAAGAATTAGCGGACGTTCACCCGTGCATGACTGAAGAGGCAATGGAGGGGCTCAGGTACGGGGCCCCACTCTTGGACAGGTGTGTCCGATAGTGTCGCTCTTCCCTATAGTGTCGCTCTGTATGCCCCACAGATTGCTTTCTGCTTGGCCTGACTGCGATGGTTCTTTGTCACCCTTGGAGTATGGGTCCTTGCAGGATATGTGTAAAATATCACATGCACACTTAATACTCAATACTCTTGGCCCTTACTTTGTGTCAGCTACAGCGCTTGACACCTTCCACGGATAATTTCATCAATGTTCTCAATCATATAAATCTATACTTATTCTCAGTGTATAGATGAAGAGACCGACATTCAGAAAGGTGAAAACAATTGTCTAAAAACCCAGTAATAGGAGTATCAGAACCATGACTTAGAGCAGTATTTTATACTTTAACTTCTAAGCAAACTAGGAACTTTCAAACTTTCTTTGATGCCAACCTATAGCAGGAAAAAATTTTACATCCTGGTGCCATGAATACACACATACACATGTATATCTGTTCATATGTGTATATCTGCATGCTTATGAGATAAATTTCTGGGGAAACACACTCTTACTGTTTTCTGATTCTATTCTATTCCATCCTATTTCTTTTTGTTGTGGTCTAATCTTATTTTTAAAAATTATGCAGCCCATCAGATTTCTTCCATGACTTTCGATAGGTCATTATCCGCAGTTTGAGGAACACTGGGCTAAACCATACTTAAACCATAGTAACTGTTCATAGGGACAGTGTCTGGAAAGCCAAATTGCAGTCCTACGACAGGAACTAATGTCTGTGATTTAGAAAGGTGTCTCTATTTCTGGGGCCTCATCTTCCTAAAATCTGAGTTGAAAGAGAGTTTTACAGAATGACCCAGGAGGCCTTACTTGTATTTTTCTTTACTTGCCCCAAACCCTTCACTTACATCTTTCTCTGGGGAAGAGGAGAGGGTGCCTCCCCCAGCCGTGCACATGGGAGATGCAGAAAAACAACCAAGTGACGGCTGGCAGGTCTTCACTCTCGCTTTGGTGGGGGGCTTGATCATGGTGCAGTGGGACATAGAGTAGACACAGTTCCCACCTGTCTGGGATTTGTGATCTGAAATGAAACAGCTCATTTTCTCATGCAAAATGTTCATTCGATTCCCCTTGCCATCTTTTTATTTGTCTGCTTTCTGGTATCTCTGCTTTCTCAGGCTTTCTGAAACTCCGAAGAAAGACCATTCCAGTGCAAGTTGGGAAGTGTGAGTGGCAAGAGGGAGACAGAGAAAGAGAAAGAACTGTGATAAATCAGAATAATCCAAATGGTGTGTCCGGACTCAACAGGACTGTGTCCTGGTCTCCCCTTGGCTACTAGTGGCTGTGTGACCTTGGACATGACACCTGCACTAGGTGGGCATGTCACTGGGCCTGAAGGGCTTGGATAAGGTCTCATCCAGCTAGATATTCTGGAAAAATAAGTTCACACTCTGAGGCAGGGAGGAGAGGGAGCAAAACCCCCTGGGTGATGCTTACCACGAAAGGCCAGTTCAAGAAAACCCTGCGGATGAGAACTGCTTTATTCTTAATAATTCAAATACCCTATCATTCTTCACTTGGCCTCACTCAGAGGGTGCTTATCTCATTCCAGCAGGTTTCAGAGTTCCAAATTGGCTGCCTGTAGTGGGTGAGCGCCTTTGTGGACAGGTGGCATGCCTGTGCCAAGTGCCATCCGGTTACTAGAGCAGCTCGGCACACAGGCGTTTCCCATCCTATAAGATGAGGTTCCTAGGAGACATAATTTGCTCGGGTCCCAGGCGAACTGGTTGCCCCGGACTGTGGGTGATATTCACAGGATCTTTGCTGAGACCAGGCCAGTTCGACTGGGATCAGCTGGTTTACACCCAGGCCTTCATGTCTCTGATTTTGGGATGAAGACCATGTGGGGCTGGTATGACCCCACCACTGTGCATCCGGGTGGCCCCATGGCTGGGAAGATGTGCTCTTCCCTGGAACCTGGCCCCCAAGTGGTGGTATTAGCACCAGCAACTCTGCAGTGACTTGCGCCCCATCACCTTGAAGCCCAGCACCTCAGGCAAGGGTGCCATTGCCATGCACTCTCTCTGGAGGCTCTGCTCTCTACTTTCACACTCAGGACAGGAGGCCTCTATGCCCTTTGGCCCTCTGCACTGTTCTGGGACAGGGGCCATCTTGGGGGTGATCCAGAGGCCCCAGAGCACAGAAGGTGGAGCTCCTTTTACCTGCATCTAGGCCCCTCTTTCCTCCCTTCCTGGCAACCCCCCCAGGAGAGAACTGGGCTCTCCCACTGGTTATGGAATTCACAGACTGAAAGAGACTTGGAAGGGTCACCTTGATTCCCTGCCCAGAGGGAAGACACAGACCTCTTCGATGACCATGGCCTCTGAGGGCAGAGAAGGACAAGCTGCTGCCCTTGTGTGGGGATTCCCGCAGGCAGGAAGGGCTGCAGCTGAGGCCGCCTGGGCAGGCCTCTCCCATTTGCATTCTCTCTCCCCCTCCCCCCACAGGGGATGCTGCCTCTGCCTCTATCAGGAGCAGAGTCCTCTGACTCCCCTTGAAGAGGCAAGAGGAGAAAGATCCCAACATTGCCACTCTCCCCAGCAAAGATGGTCTGCATTTTTAGGGGCCCCTGGCAACTATGTCAAAAATGAACCACATACCTGCAGCCCCTTCGTCCAGCCAGCATTCACGGAGCACCTACACCGTGCCAGGCATGTCCCCATCCTTAAAATGCATTGTGCACAGCAACAGGACCCCATTTATCTCAGGAATGATATGTAGACCAAGAGGTAGTGTTCCCGTGTGCTCCTGTCCATCTAACAAAGGTGCATGGAAAAACCCGTAGATGCTGCTTCCGTCCTTCTGCCCCAGTTAGAGAGAAGAGTGCTGTACCCTGCTCATGGTTTGGGAACTCTGAGTGCCGGGAAAAAGGAACATCCTCCTGCAAAATGTTTCCTGCAAACACAGCAAGAGAAGGAGATGCAATTATGTTGGTTTGAGCTGGGTTCAGACAGATGTTGTAGGTACAGAACCTGGGGCTCAGTCTTCCCAGGAAGAGAGTGGTCTGTCACTCATCTGGTGGGAGGACACAGGTCTGTGTGTTCTGGCCAGGCCCAGTGTGAGCCCCATCCTCACTGTGTCTCCTGGGAATGTGAGCCTGGCTGCTAGCACTAGCGAGGCAGCCAGAAAGGAGGGAGAACTACCCAGTGCAGGACAGGTTCCTGAAGCAAGCCTTGTTAGTACCTGGCGCTTGTGTGTGCCGCTTTGTCCCTTAGATGCCCAGCATCTGTTGCCCTGGAATGCACACTTTTACTGTTTCCCCATGTTGCCTGGTGCTGGGACTCTGCCTAGGCCACTTAGCGCCTACTGCCTTGAATCAAAATGAGTGGAGGGCTGAGGAAGAAACACAAAAGTAAAAGTCCTAGGAGTTGTCCCATAGATACTTATGTTAGTCCTTAAAAAACCTTTGAAAGGGAGAAACAGAGTTTGCATAATTTTTAAGCCTGGCCACCCTGTGTCTGAGTCCCGGCTCAGTCACATACCAGGCATGTGCTTTTGAGCAAACTGACCACTCTGACCCTCAGTCTCTTCATCTGCATAGCAATAATACACACCTCTCCAAAATGCCTTGAGGATCAGCTAAGGTGAGTCATATTCACAAGCACCCAAGACAATGTGGTCCTGCTCAGCCTTTACCCCAATCATACCCATGAGCACATTTTAAGATCTTCCTCTTTACTCAACTCCTCAGACCAGCTTCTGCTCATCAGCAGTTTTCCAGCTTGGAATATTTGGGGAGTGGGGTGCAGGAAGGTGACCCCAAGGTAACATTGCCTAGAATCAGAACACAGAGGGGGCTCAGAGCCCTTTGTTTGAGGTTCCCCACTGCAGAGGCAGCAGAAAGGAGGCTAGAGTGAGGTCACAGGACTGGTGATGTATGCCTTTGTTCACTTAGTACATCTGTAGCGATCTTGGAATAAGACTTATCTTGGCAGATCCATTTAGTATTCTGTTCAGCAGGGAAGCCCAAGGTGCCTTTGGATCTGCTGAACTGGCTGGTTGAATTCAACAACGCACCTGCCCTCTAGTGGTAAGAAAGGGAAAGGCATGGGCAGCCCAGGGCTAAGCCCCAAAGAGCCCACACGACCTGAGATGCTGTGGGTGAAGGTGTGTGGTCACCTGGAGACTCAGCAATACCAGGCAGCACAAATCCAAACTAGCCTAACACGTGGGGGTCATCCCCTGGACACACTCCAGGCCCCAGATTTGGGGTTCCACCCACCCATTCATTTGCTTCTTTCTTCAACCAAGGTCTATGGAGTGCCTCCTAGGGGTGGGGAGGAGGGTGGTTCCAGGTGGTAGGGACATCACCCAGTGATCAAGACACGCAAGTCCCCCCACTCATAGAGTTTTCATTCTAGTTTGTTGGGCATCGGTGGAGGCTCCTCTCAATCCTCCCCTTGCCTTGGTAGACACCAACCAGGAACTCGATCCATGCCAGCGCTCTCATATCTGTCCCTTTTTGTAAAAAACAAACCATCCCAAAACTTTGTGGCTTAACACAATAATGCATTATTACTTCTCGTGATTTCTGTGGGTTGATTGGGCTCAGCTAGGCAGTTTTTACCCTTTATGGGATTGCTGCTGGAGCTGGAATGTCCCCAGTGGCTTTCTTACACACGTCTGACCCCTCTGCTGGGATGGCTGGGCCAGCCGACGTGGGGGGAGGGCTTGATCAGGCATCTCTCTCTTCATAGTGTCTCCAGTGGGTACCTGACCATCCTCTGAGGTGGCTAAGGGCCCCCAGAGCTTTACAAGAGTCTGAGGCCCCATGCACAAGTCCATATCAAAACTGATGGCACTGCACTTGCCAGAGAAGTCACAAGGCCAAACGCAGGGTCAGTGTGAAAGGCAGCCACACAGGACATGGATTCTGCAGACCATGTCTGCTGGGGGCCACCCACGGTGATGATGGGAGGAGCAGTCTCAGTGATGATGGGAGAAGCACTTCCTAAAGCCTGGGGTTTGGGGACTCAGGGTGCCCACTTTTGCTGCCACTGTCCTTCCCAAGAGTGACTTTGAATTGGGAATTCAATGGCTCCATAATCCTGTGTGGCAGGAAATAATATCAGACCGGTGGGATCACTTCTTCATTGCTCTGAGTGGGAACCATCCCAGCAGAGAGGCTGTCTGCACACTGAGAAACACTGAATTTCCTTGTTTACCCTTTCCTAGTTGCCTTTTCTATTACCCTTTCCTATTTGCCATCAGTGAGAGAACTGGTGACATCGGAAGTGTAGGATATAATGGCACTAAGGTTTTGTGACAGTGAGCACATCAAATTTTAAGGTCACCAGGTCCTAGACACAAGTTCCAAAAAATAATTTCTAGCTGCCAAGTCTTAGTTTGTTTGTTTTTATTTTCTATTTTTATCTCCAGGATAGAGATGGGTTCATCATACCCCTCAGGTCATTAAACCACCCTCGTCTTGTTTTACTTTTTTTTTTTTTTAATGTATGTCCGTATTTGTTCTCTTTGATTCTCATTCCCACTCTCCACCCCCACAGGCAAACATTCTAAGGCACCTAATGTGTATTTGTACACATTTATCCAAGCCACCTAGTCTTCTTGTGTTGGCATATATGTTTAATTACCTAACCAGGATTCTGTAATAAATCTAATTTTGCTTTTTATTTTTCCCCTTAGTGCCATGGTTTGTAGGTCCATCCACACGGCTCCATTTTCTCGTGGTTGGCTGTTCCTGGGTGTGCACTCCCCTAGTGCCCTCCTCCCTTCTGCTATCCCACCTGGCCTTCCTAGCTGTGAACTCCCAGATTGCCTCAGCTCCCACCCTATAAATATCAACTCTGGGGACCTCCTCACAGACCTTGTGTGAGCATTTCTGTAGGCTCTCTGTGCAGAAGCAGAACTTCCAGCACAAAAGGGATGTTTATAACACATGGGATGAGGTGGTGCCAGCGCTTTTGTGAGTGGATGCCCCCGGCTCCTCTCCAGCAGCAGTGCCAAAGGGCAGGCCCTCTCTTTGCAGTCCAGCCCTAGCATTAGCCATAGCAGGAAGGTACAGACATAGCCCCTGCTCACAAGGATCCCTTGGCCTTCCTCCCCAGTACGTCCGGACCCCGGCCCTTGCAGACTTGGGTCTTCAGATTTCACCCCTGGCAGTCTGACCTGGCCCTGGGCAGCCCCAGGCCGCACCCACCTGCCTTGGGCACTCGTGCCTCGTCCACCTGCCCTCTCCGTGTCAGCAGATCTATGTCATGGCAACACACCCAAGCAGCTGAGACCGGATTTACTCGGAGAGGAACTCAATGCAGATGGGAGATCTCACCCCCCCCCCAGGGTTACCTAACACACCTCAGGGCTAGCCAAGTGCAGCTCCACAGACAGGGCCCTGGAGCATAGTCATCGACAATAAGCACCTTGGCTTACCATTCATTGGCAATGAGTCTGAAAAGCCAACTTCTTGGTTGGTTGGTATGGAGTAAACAATGCAACTTAATGAAATGACCCAATGCCAACCAACCACCCCTTCTAGACACTTAACTTCCCAAGAAAAGACACCAAGACCCCGAAAAATGATCTTCTCAAGATGGTTGGGTAGTTGAGAGGCAAAGCTGGGCCAAACCCAGGGACCAAGTCATCCCTCCTAATCCTGCCCTAGGTCCTTCTACACTTCAGGGACCCCAAATCCACAGTCTTCAACTCTGTTCCATGAGCTCAAATTCCTTCTTTCCCCAGATGGTCTTGAAAAAGACTCAGATACTAAACTGGGTTTATTGGTGGCTTTTCCTCCCTTTCCAATTCAGCACAGGTAACAGTAAAATGAAACAGGAATGCATAATATAAAGAGGGAGGAGAAGAAAGTAACAGTTAAGAGTTTTTCTCAAGAGTGAATAGTCAGTTGTGGAATAAGGGAAGAAAATCCTATAAGAATTCCAGGCCAGTGAGTGTTTTCCACCCATTTTCCAGATGGAGAAGCAGAATCAGAGAGGCACCCAAGGAGTGTCTGTGAAGAAATATAACCAATTATTTAGCAAATAGATCTAAAACTACACCCACAGTTCCATATTATCCTGTTCACAAGAATCACCAATGTTGGTTTTCTCTCTTAATAAATGTCTCTTCCTTGTAGCTCAAAGAAACAATTCCTGATATCTTCATTCTTTGATCTCATACTCCCTGAGAAAAATGACCATAGTAGTAGTTTCAGAAATAGTCAAATCACATTTACATGCCCTTGTCAAGTTGACAAATTTGGACATAAGAATCTATGCCTGAGAAAGTCTCAATTCTGGACAAGTGATTCATCAGGTAGGATGGCAGGATTTGAAGATAAAGGAAAGAGTTCTGGTCATAAGTAAAAAAACATCTTGTAGGACATGGGAAGGGGAAGTCTGCTGGTCCACATTACAACACCTTGGAATGCCCCAGAAACTACCTTTGAAATTAGAATAGGTTCGGGGGAGAAGGGGATTTCAGAATTTGGAGCTAATTTAGCATTTGTCCAGTAAGAGAAATGTTAGAAAGAATGAATGCTTTCTTTATAATCCAAAGCCACTCCAACCACTAACTTTGTGAACGGGGTCACCCAAAGAACCCTTTGAAGGGAGCATGACATATAAACATCCATGGCATGTCTGTCCCGGTTTCCAGGACTGTGCCAGGGCATGTTGTCCCTGGCCCTGCAAGCCAGCACTTGGCGGCCCCTGCCTGACTCCATGCCCTGGGGTCAGGGGAGATTTTTTTTTTTATTTTGGAAATCAAATGCGGTAAAATTCACCTGTTTAATAACATACAATTCGGCAGTTTTTGAGTATGTTTAGAGTTACGAGCCAACCATCACGATCGAATCCCAGAACATTTTTGTCACCCCAAAAAGAAACCTCATGTCCACCAGCTGTTACTCTCAATCTCCCCCTTTCATCTGCCACGTAGCCTCTGGAAACCATGAATCTACTTTCTGACTCTCTAGATCTGCCAATTTTGGACACTTCGTATAAGTGGAATCACACACAAAAGTGGCCTTTTGTGACTGTCTTCTTTCATTCGGTGATGCTTTCAGGACTAATCTGTGTTGTAGGCTGAATCCATACTTCGTCCCTTTTTGTGACTGAATAATATTCCATGATGTGCCTATCCCTACCCCCATTTCATTTATCTGTTCATCAGCTGATACACTCAGAAGGATTTTAGTACTAATCTGAGCTGAGCTTAAAACCTGCAGACAATGAGTAACTTCTGTTTCCTGAGCAGGCTTCTAACATGACAAAATCAGTGATTTTGGAAGATGTCTGTGGTCGGGGGGTGGGGGTGTGGGGGTGAAAACCAGAAGTGCAGTGAGGCACAACTGGGCATGGTGGAATGTGGAGCTTATTCTACTAAAGAGGAGAGAAAGGCCAAGGTCTCTCAAGGAATCTCTATGCAAGGAGCAACCCCGAATTCTCTCTCTCTCACTCTCTCTCTCTCTCTCCAGCTCTGACCATAAAAGCCATAAAGCCATAAAGCCACAGGCTGACAAGAGAAGTTCATTCTGGTGGGAGAGCACTCAGGGGTGGTTTCAAGCTTGTCTCATATGTCTCCTGGAAGCTCTGTTGAAAATCAGTTCACCGCACTCCTTCCTGGAATGTGCATGACTGATAATTGCCTTGTGCACAATTATCTGCCAAACCCTGTTGCTAATGAAATGAATGATTTAGTTATCCTTGGTGATGGCCCGCACTGTACAAGGACCTATTACCGCATCTGTGAGGCTGGCAGGAACGCCCTGCCAAGACACCTGTATGCGATGTTACAATGAGCTCTCTCTGCTCAAACTCAACTGCGGAGGGGAGGCTGCCCAAGGCCATGGGTGCAGCCACAGCCTGTACCCCTCCCCAACATGCATCAGAGCTGGAAATATCTAGGGGCAATATGAGAAACCAGGCCAGAGTGCAGCAATGTTTGCCAATGTTGACCTGCAAAGCCCAAGGGGCTGCATTTTGTCCGCACATGGGAAAGGGACAGGCTGAAGGTCTGTGCTGACATGTCAGGCTCCCTGAGGTCCAGGGAGATGCTCAGCTGGCTGGTGGACATCGGCATTTCCGCCCATGTTGGGGCCTCCTAAATGTGCCTCCTCCCGTGATGCCCACCACGCACCTCCCTTTCCTCTCCCCTTAGTCCGCGGTGTGGGGCTTCCACTCCTTTCCCCACCCTCATTCCCAGTACTGCACTCTTCAGACTTCCTTCCTTGCAAGGGAAGCAAGGGAGAATAGCTGAAGGAAAGTGGAAAGAAATGGGTATGGTTGGGGCAACCCCATGGTTGCTCGCAAGGCAAATACGGACAGAAATAAAGTGACTTGGCTCACGCCACGTTTAATACACTGTGTGGGCACAAGTGTGTGTGTGGACACACACACATTCCCCCTCATCTTGTCTTTAGGCATATTCCATTTAGGGGTGAGTTCTTTAGGTTTGGAACTAGTCTCTCTGAGTTAGGATGGAGAAATGTAGCTCAGCCAGGTGTGCAAGCCGTCACGGAGCCTTCGTGAAGCTGGCAGAACCAGACGAGCCAGGTGGTGGAGGCTGCGAGGGTGATGGTGGAGGGGCACTGGCCTGATTCTGGCCACCAAACCCACAGCAGTAGGTAACAGATGCTCAAAAATGGCTTGCATGCCTCGTTATTTATTTTGACAGCCTCCTGCATGCCCCTCTAGAAATGTCTTGGCAACTTAACAATGGTATTAATGAAACAAAAGAGTAAACTGCATTATTATGAGAGGAGTGTGGCATGTGAAGACTATAAGAAAGTTAGAGCCAAGATCAGCACCTGGGAATCTCTCTTCTGTGGCGGAAATTTGGCCCTTCGGGGTGGGGGGGGGGTTGATAGTGAAGAGGTGTCACTTAGAGTCCTGGTAGGGATGGTGGGTGGAGGCAGACAATGGTTCTTTGATGGTGTCTCTGCAGTGGAGAAAGAAAAGATCCTGTGAATGCTTCTGGGGGTGTCCCTCACAGAAGATGGGGGTGGGATGACGCCAGTGTTCCTATCAGCACGAGCAACAAAGTATCATGGTCCAAATTATCCAGCTGGAGCTGAGGGTGAAATTTCCGTGATCTATGGTGGTCATTTTCCATGTTTTGTAAAAAGCAGTGGTGCTCTTCTATTCCAATAAAATCTGTGCCAGCTCTTCCCCTGGAGGATGGGAGACAAGAAAGAGGAAGAAAAGGAGGAGGGGAAGTTGGGAGAGGGGGAGAGAGATTGACAGAAGAGAGGAAACATACTTCTTTGGTTCAAAATGAAGAGGACCTGGCTATTTTTCCAGAACCTCCCTTTCTCCACACGGAAGTGGCTGAAGTGTCCCTCGTTTGAATTCCAAGAGTCTGGAAGCCCCTGGTCCGATCTACACGAATGGATGGGCATTAAGGAAGGTGGGGGCAGGGGAAGGATGCTTTTATTGCTACTTACATAGGAGTACTGTGAGAATGAATAGGAAAATTTGTATTTGAGTCTGATAAATTGGGACTTCCTCTTTTTGAGGGCCACACGTTGATCCTTCCCATCCCAATACACCAAGCTGTGATACAGCAGGACATTGAAGGGACCCTATATTGCACTTGTTAAGTGTGTGGGCTCTGGAGTCAAACTGTCTGGATTAAATCCTGACCCTGCTACATAGGAGCTGTGTGATACTGGGCAAGTTACTTACCCTCTCTGTGCCTTAGTTTTCTCATTAGTAAGAGGCAGTGCCAATAGCACCTGCTTCATGGGGTCTTGAGGGTTATACCTGCTGGTGTGTATGGCATTTAGAACAGTGGCTGGCATATGGTAATGCCTTATTAGTAGCCATTGTTATGATACAGGTTTATAAGTCTACCATTCCCTGCATATGCTGGGTCCCACATGCACACTTTATAGCCCTCTGTCATCAGGCAGACATCCTGTCTCACCTCACAGCCCCAGAGGTGGCTCAGCTTGCTCAGCACTCGGGGAAGCCAGGGCTCTCTGAGCAAAATGGGTAAAGGCTGAGGAAGGAGCAAGACGGTATTCTGCCCTTTATTGTTTGGCTTGGTACAGAAGGAGTCCGTGTGGACATTTAGTCACAATCTTATTTGACCATTGCGAGATGTGGAAAGACAAGCCTTGCCTGTCTTTACGATCTATAAACCCAACGGGTGTTAAAGAAGGAGGCCAGTGGACGCCTCCTTCATAACAGATTTATGCTGAGCTCCAAAAAGGCACTAGACTGTAGTGTGTTTCCCCTAAAATTCTTAGTTCCATTCTCTTGATGTCACCTACTTCCCAGTAGTGGTGCCATGACGTCTCAGATCTTATATTCTTATATAGGGGATTTTCCAAGGATTTTCCCTGACCACTGTAAGGAGGTCCATGTGTAAGTGGTTGGCATTATGAAGGAAGACTCAAGGTGCGAGCTGTCAGCAGAGTGATAACCATGACTTTTAAGTCCCCTGTTTCCATCTTCCTGACATCACCTCTAGGGGTCCCATCAGCCTGTTAAAAGTAGAAGGGAGTCATTTCTTACAGGGAACTTACCATTTACTCTGGACCACCGAACTCACAGGCTAACCTCCATGGTAGACAGTGCTTGCTATGGGAAGGGGGAGGCTAGAGGGGGCCTCTGGGGCAGAGAAGGGACCTGCCACAAACAGGAGGATGGAGGTGGAGGACCAAGCGTGGCCACCTCAGAGAAGGAAATGGGTGTGGGTGCACCAGTGAGAGCGAGGAAACCAGACTGATGGAGTCCCAGAAGTAGCACAGAGAGCTGACATTGGGAGAGTCCAGCAGGGGCAAACCTGGAAGTCCTAGCTGGCTCCTTTTGATTCTGTAGGAAGTGCCATGTGATGTATGACTGAGAAGGACTTGTCTTCTGTCTGGAACCCAGTTAGGAAACAGTCCCAGATGGAGAGAAGGGCAGGGGCCGCAAGAGGGTCTGTAGCAGGTCGCGTGAACATACAGACAGATAGCAGAGCGTGTGCGATCAGTCAGGTCTCTAAACCAAATCTTCCTGGTGGGCTTTTTGCGTTATTTTCTCTGGTTCTTCAAGTCCCTTAATCCTCTGGGCCCTGAGCATGGATATTCCAGGGCTTCCATAGACATGATTTTTCACAAGTCTTTGCAAGGGTACCATCTTACCAGCGGAGAAACTAAGGTCAATGTTCTAAAAGCCTGGTTCTAGGAGCACCCCTGGGATCACAGCGCAGTGGGGCTTGAGGCATGGGCTGCTGGCCCCTCATTCAGGGATCTGGCTTCTCAACGTGGTCCTTTCCCCTGTCTGATCAAGAAAGGAAAGGGTGTATCCAGTTGCTTCTTTTAGGCACAGGTTCATAGAGGTGGGGTGGGAACCCTGATTTCCTACTGCTCCTTCAGCCTACTGGTGAGCAGAGAGCAGGCTGAGAAGGGTGTGCACTTAACCCTTGTCCTTGGACCTACATGGAACAGAGGGAGGAAGGAAATGCGCCTGAGCCTAGAAAGCATGGCCACCCCTAGAGGAGGCATGATGTTCCACGAACACCTTCTTCTCCAAGAGAACTGCTTGTACTAAGAATGAAGAGTACAAGGCACAGGTCCTTAGGATATGAAGGGGACCAGTGGGCTAACAGTTGGCCTCCATGTGGGCACTGTCCCTCCTTGAGCTTCTACCCACCTTCTCTGAGCCATACCTTCTGTCTTTCACCCTCTGAGCATCTTCCTTCCACCTGGGCTGCCTCTTGTCCTTTTTCTCCCTGAGCCTGTGATAGGGGCAGGGTGCCCGGCCAGCACGTGGACATCATCTTCAGTTCCAGATTCTCAGTGAGTGTGTGAGTGTGAGTGTGTGTGTGAGGGCTGGGGCTGGGGTTCGTCCGCAGGTCAGAGCACAGGAGTACAGAGAGCTTCTGAGGGTAAGGCCATCTGCACACCCTATACCCTGAAGCCCTAAGAACCTGTCACTCGGACCCACCGCCAGCCAAAGCAGCTTCCATCACTGACCAGAGGAGCGCAGAAGCCACAGCAGTAAGTTAAGCCTCAGAGGGACTGGATGTGGCTGGGCCCAGTGAGGGGCAGGAGGAGCCCCGGCTCTCAGAAAGAGCAGGCGCCATAGTTCCAGAGAAGAGGAAGCAGCAGAGCTTTCGTGCCCCTCCCCCTTGCTCCCTGCACAATGCTCACATACCTTACCCTTGGGCCCTGCAATCTGGGGGGCCTTGCAGAGACAGCTGATCCCAAGTGGAACAGCCAAGGATGTGAGGATTAGAGCAAAGTGATGGCCAGTGGAGTCTCTTCAAAGGTGCATGGTGGGTGGTCAGCCAATGCCCAAAGGCAGGAACAGTGGGGAGGGTGGAAGTCAGTGGTCATGGCGGGCAGGGGGAGGGGGTTAAGGAAACTTGTAGACTCTCAGCTAGCTGTGTGGTGAGGGAGGGAGAGAGTGACCAAAGCGGGTGGTTTGGACAAGAAACAAATGCTATTCTTACGTACCGGTGCTCACAATGGCCGGTGCCCTGGAGAAGCTCTGAATAAATAACCTGGGCCTTTGAACACGGAGGTACAGGATAGTGTCACTTGATGGGAACCTTTGTTTGTTTTTTCACCCCCTCTGATGCCAGTCATCTTGAGGAACAAGAGAAGGGGACAAGCAAGGCTTTGGGAACTGGCTGAAGAGGGGGGCTTGGGGCAGGTGGGCATGGTGGCCAGCTCGGCTGTCTCCCTGCCCCTTGGCTTTGCTAGACTTGAGGACAGAGTCCCGGCTCTAGTACACTTGCCACTCCCTGTCCCCCTTCTTTTTGTCTTCTCTCTTCTGATGGTGGCAAGTCCTTGCTTCACATCTGGAGCCTCTGAAGTTGGCAAGACCTCTTACCATCCACAACCCAAGCCTGATGGGCTCTCTCAGGGACCTATTTTGTGAGGTAAGGCCAGTGGAGTCCGGCAGAATTCAAGGGCCTCCTTCTTTGGACAGTGCACAAGAGACCATGGTCTTCCTCTACAGAAAGCTGAAAAGCCTTGGAGTGGACACAGGTAGGAGCTGGGGTTCTGGTCCATCTCTGGTGACCTTGCCTTCCTTATAGAGACACAAATCCCACCTCCCATTATCCTTTTCTTTAAATGGAAAAGTAGAGGTCAGTGGAAACAAGATAAAATTTATTATCCCTCCCCCCTCTTCCCGCCTGAAACCGCCTGCAACATCTCCTGTTTCTACCCGGGCTCTGTGGATCTCTGCCCAGTGTTCTGAGCCCCGGACACCTTGCTCTCTCTCCGCAGATTGCTGGTCAGCATGTGCGCTGGGCATGTGCTGGCTTCCAGGCCTGTGAGGACCCGCAGAGTCGCTGCTGGAGAAGGCACGACCACCCTCCAGGAGCTCCCGCTCTAGGTAGGGAGTCAGCCGTGGAAATGGGTGGTTACAGTTCAGGGCAGACTGGGCCACAAAGTGTGTGCCAGGGACAGGGAGGAGGGGCAGAGACCCAGCGATGGTGTCCCGAAAAGCTCTCTGGAGAAAAGTGGTCATCATCACTGGCATTTTAAGGCTCTTATTATGGTGAGACACGGCTCTAAGCGCTTTCCGAGGACCTGTACCTGCTCATACCAGCACTGCCCAGAGGAAGAGAGGGGTGAGGTGCTCTGGCCACTGAGCTTGCCGCCCCACCTCCAGCCCCTCTGCCTCAGTGCACCAGCTGGGAAGGGACGAAGCCAGCAGTCCAGCCTGAGAAGCAGGTCCTGACAGCCACACCTCTACCTTTCTTTCTCCCCACTGGTCTCCCTTCCTCATTAATGCCCACGTCCCTTCTGTCCTCTGTGCTGCTGCCAGACACTACCCACCAAAGGGAACTCATGGCCTTCTGAAGGTTTCCCTGAATCAGGGGCAATGTGACTCTGTGGGTGGCTGTAGAAGCCTCCCACAGTCCTCTTGGCTCAGCCTTGCTTTCCTGTCCCACCCCACCTCCTTCCATTGCCCTGGCAGCCTGCACCCCTGCCTCCCCCAATGCCTCACTGTCCCCCAGCCCACAGCCTTGCCCCTTGGGCCCCAGGTCCTGCCAGAAATGTTTCTCCCAGGTGCCCCGACAACTTCCTGCACGTCCTGCAGAGTCGGGCTTCTCCTGAAGTCTTCCTCGGCTTGCTAAGGCTGGGTCCTTTGTCTCCCGCCTTGGGTTTCCGTCTGCCTCTCGCTCTCTGCGGGGCACCGGGGCTGCATCCCTGTGCAGCATCTGTCCCCAGCTCCACGCTTAGTGACTGCCCCGTATCTCGGGATCTGCCGTGGTGGGAGCATTTACACTGAGCTGGCCAGTACTACAGATCTGCCTGCCCCCTCCCACCCTGAGAGCCTGTTAAGCATTTACCAACACTCTGCCGTCTCATGATTTGCAGATTCATTGGCTTCCCCTCCCAGAGGCAAGTGCTTCAAAGCAGGGCCACATTCTACTTCTCTTTGAAAAATCAGGCCCAGCGTACAGACCGGCACCATGTGGAAGGTACAGATAACTTGTACGACAGGAGACATGCCCCAGAGAGCTTGTCATTTAATTGTGGCAACAAATTACTCTGCTGCCACCATAATGCTTTGAGAATCTGCCACGCCCATGGCCGCCTCTTATTCAGAAGCCCTCCATAGCTCCCCTGGCCTATATGACCAAGGTAGGGATTTTTGTCTGTTTTGTTTTAGGGAAGTGGCTTGGTGCTCAGAACAGCATCTAGCATGGGGAAGTGCTTAGTACTATTCAACTTGTCATTGTCATATGAATATTAAGTGATACATTTCAAGCTCCTTAAAGCAGTCTTCACGACCCCTCATTAACCAAATCTGTTCTCTCTCCGCATCTGCTGCTCCTTCCCTCCTAGAAGGCTCCATTGCATTCCCACTGATCCTTCGGAGTTAAGAGAGGTCCAGGCACTCCTCCCCTAGCATGAAGCTGCCTCCCCTGCCCCTCTGTGTGCCCAGGACTTCCTCATTCTCCAGTCTGCTACCAGCTTCAGGAATACCTCCTGGTTCCTACTCTTCATCCCAGTAAAGATTGTTTCCAACATCTCCGTGAACCTTTGAGCTCCTTAAGGTCAGGGCTGCTGTGTGTACAGCTTGGTGTCCCTCTAATACTCCAGCACCTAGCTTAGAGTCTCACACGTAGTAGGTGCCCATTGTGGCTGTGTGGACCATAGTTGTGCACATTTAAAAAATTGAGAGGCCAGCAAAATGTATGCAAGTCCCAGCCTCCGTTCCAGCCACTCCGTGGCATTGGCTGATTAGCAATCACTCCCCGAGTCTCAGTGAGGATTAGGGTGGGACGGTGATGCCCAGAACAAGACTGGAGGAGACTTGAGCCTCGCAGACTCTGAGCCAGGTGGGTCTCATGGGGGAACATGGTCTTTCCTTCTCTCTTCTTCCTCCTGGATCATGGCCACCTCACTCCTGGCTAACTATGGCTACTTCCACCAGCCAGGAAAGGACCATCTGAGTGGGCTCAGGATAACAGGATGGCCGGGCATGGCAGTGTTGGGCCTGGAGAGAGGACTGTTAGGATGCACTTTTTAAAAACTGGAGGTTGATCAGGGAGGTGCCAACTTCTGATGGGAGGCAGCGAACTGACTGATTCCATAGAGGACCGGAAGACCTCAGTCTGAATCTCAGCCCCACCAGTTGCTGGCTGCGTGACCAAGGGCAGCTTACTTACCTTTGGTGGGCCTCCATTTTTTAATCTATAAAATGGGGGTAATAATACCTACTTTATAAAAAGAAACAACTGGAAGATGATTGAAGTAGATAACGTATGAAAATGTTTAGTTCTGGGCCTGGCACACACTGGATGCTAGCTAAGTGGTGGATATTTCATTATCTTTAGCTGTTCTCTGTTCAAATGGAAGCATAACAAAGAACTTTCTCGTAGAAAAAGAAAAAAAAATCTAGCTGAGGCTCGACAAGTCACCGGGTAGTGATTTGTACTCTGAATTAAGGGATGTTGAATGATGGGCTGAAGTCCTGCTGCTCACAGTGTGGTTCCCAGACCAGCAGCATCATCTCCCCTGGGAAATTATTGAAAAAGCAGACTCTCCTGTCCCACCCCAGGTGCACTGATTAAGAATCTGCATTCCAACAAACATGATGACCAGGAAAATCTGTGTGCTCATTAAGATTGCATGGCTACAGCCGGAGCACCTTGGGTAAGTCCTTCTGTTAACATTCCCAGTAGCTTCTCCCCCTTTTCCTGTGCTAACAGGCTTCTTTGTGCAGACAGGTGGGCACTGTGGGAGCAGGGGGCACAGAGGAACGGTGGTGATTGGGTCTGAAGCCAGCCCTGTCAGGACAGCTGCACCACCAGCGCCAACAGGGGTCTAACTGAACTTTCCCTTGCTGTCCAGCAGATGGCGAAAGTGTGCTGGAGTGCCTCTCCAAGGTCCTTGAATTGTCTAAGTGCTAAGGTGTCTTTGGATCTTACACACTTGTATGGAGTTATCTCCGTTAGCTGTGTCTGGGGAGGTTTCTGAGGCGCTCTGTTCAAACCCTTCCCTCCAGTGCCCTTTTGGTTGAATGCTCTTGGGGTTTTCTCAGGTGGCCATGTCTGAGGCTGATCTCAGAGCAAAACCTTGGTCCCACTACCTGGCAGAAGGACACTCATCTTAGTAACCCCTCACACTACCACAGACTCCCACACAACCCCCCCCTTAATTCATGCACCTGCATAAATGTATGCATTTGCCCCCATGAGCAATCAGGCCCTAATGTAAATGAAAATGGAAAAACAAATTTAAAACCCTGATATTATGTGACAAGGATCATCAGGCAGCAAGCACCATCCTTAGCTGTTAATGTGAAGAAGAAACCTTCCTTGTGAATCCAGAAACCTTGTGGGACTGAGTGGGATTGGGGCTAGGGTCATAATTTGGGGGGGAGGAGTGATGAAAGGGACAGGGCTTTTTCCTATCAAAAACTTGCCCAAAGAAGTCTGAGAAGAGAACATGTGAGGTTTGTCTTATGGTTGCCTGGGTCCTAGGCTGGGTGTTTAATACCTGAGTTCTCTTCCAAATGCTTTGGGAAGTGGGATAGGATATTGGAAGAAACACAGTCTCTGAAGATAGACTGTGTCCAAATAACCTAGGGTAAGTTGTTTAACCTCTCTGTGCCTCAGTTTTTCCATCTGTAAGATGGGGATAAGTGTAAACCATATACTATTATGAGGGTTTATATCATACTTTAAACATGCCAAGTATCTGGCACACTGTACATGCTACGCAAGTCTTCGACTAGTGTTATTCCCCCTGAGTTTTAGTTTCCCCTTCAGTAAAACAGGCAGAATCACCCTGTCCAAGGCAGCTGAGGTCCCAGGAGAAGAGTGGAGAAGGAAGATCCCCAGAATTGACACCATTTTTTCTTTCTCTCCAGGTCTTCTTCATATTATGTAAGAAGCCAGAGCAGATCACCTTCTTGCATATCTACCATGTTCTTCAGCCCATGTGCTGGAGTCAGATATGTGCCACAGGGTCAAGGTAAGTGATACAGCCACAGGAAGCCCTGCTCTAGGCCCTTGTAAGGCAGGCCCCTCTCTGCTGGGCTGAGTCCCAGCTTGTGAGGAGTGTATCCCTATAAACAAGGGTTTGGTTCTAAGTTTCCTCTTTTTTTCTGGTCATGAGACCAGACCTCTGCTCCCATTTTATCTCCATTGTTCATCAGAGCTTCCCAGCCACCCTCTCTGGTATGAGGGAGGGGACCGTTGGAGATTCTTAGGGACATTGGCCCAGACAGTACAGAGGGAGTTATAAGCACTCTCATTTGGCACCCCATCAACCCCAACCCACAATCATGGCCTCAGATAGCTCATGCCAGACTTCCTAATGATGGGACCCTCCCAGGGATTTTTTCCCTGTAGGGTGTGCAGAGATGCTGCCTGCAGCATAGAAGATGAGAACATGGAAAAAAAATAAAAACTACAAAAACCCAAATCACTAGGTCCAGCTCCACTATTTCCCTGTATCTTCCCTCCCTACTCTGTAGCCTCCTTTATCGAGATGCTGAAGCTTTGGTCCATGTCTTCACATATCTGCACCATGGACTGGCCAGCCCAGGGCTCTGTGCAGCTCCACCCATAGTGGAAGTGACATTTAACCATCCTTCAGCAGATAAGGAAGACCCATCAGCTCCAGAGACCTTGTCTGAACCTGTGATGAGGTATTTAGCCATGAACAAAAGCCAATCTCATCACTGGGTCTTCCTTAGTTTCTCATCTTGGAAGCCTTCCATCTTATTAATAGTAGAACCGACCTTAACTCACTGACATGATGTGGGACCTGCAGCATGTGACTTCCACACTTCAGGCCTCAGTCCCATCAGTGAAGTGAAGGGGCTGGGCTGTATGACCTCAAAGCACTAATATCCCGAGAGCCTAAGATCTCTGAGTGATCCTGCAGGTGACTGGGTGCCTTGTGGTTTGGGGAACATCATTGCCAGGTGATGGTGGCAACCTAAGGTGGGCCTCATGGGCTTAGGATGGGTTGAGTTTATCATTAATGTCCACAGGACATGGCTGGGTTGGGGTAAATTGGACACCAGAGCCAGGAGAGGGGGTCAGGAAGACTCTTTGGATCATAAGTCAGGAGCAAATGGGGGCAGTGCTTCACCAGGCTTCCAGGTTTTTCTCTTCCTGAGCCACAGAAGGCCTGCCCCCTGCTGGCAGACAGGGAGGTGAAGACAGGAGGGATCAAGGGCAGCATCTTTCCAGTTCCGCAACCCTGCTGCTCAGTGCTCTCCTGTTTATTTTCTCTCATGTTCTCTTTCACCCAGGGTCCGTTTGTGGCCACTGCTGCCCACTCCTACAATCTCTTCACTGAGCCCCCCTTCCCTGAGGGGCTCGACATGGCGGTCCTCCTGCACACCTTCGGTGTCATTGGCTTTTTCCTCAACTGCTACCACCAGACATACCTGAAGAGCAAGCAGGAGAAGCAGACTTAACGGGGCTGGACCCAAGGACTGAAACTAGCAGAGCCGTCCCCACAGAGCGCTGCCAGAAGTCAGCGTGCGCCACAGCCCACCTGTGTTAGACAGATACCTCTGGGCCTGCATTTCATTCTATGAAGGATGAAGGAGAATTGTCCCCCCCCTCCCTTTTTTCCCAGAGTTAGGGAGGACAGAAATGGACCAAGTTTCCTGAACTCACTTCCGTTATAGCACTTTTCACATGGAGTTATTTCACTTTTCACACAGCCCTCACTGAAGTGCCGGGGGGGAGGGAGGGTGGGGGCTGTCTTCTTCCCAAGGTTCCCCACACGGGACATAGTGCTTCAGGAAATGTGCATTTGGGTCCTTGTAGTCCACCACCGGTAGTCATGACCTCTGATGAAGATCAGGGCTGGTAACATGCCAGAAGTCAAGGCTGGCTTGATAGCTCACCTTGCCATGGGAAATGATGACAAGAATGTCCAAGGGTGAGTGTGGGTCTGTTTGGTTTCTAGAGTGGCTGTGTGAACATTTGTCCCTGTGTCTCTTCTAGTCTGTTCACTACTACCTGCACTTGTAGTTATATAGTTGTACGATTCTGTGTATGTGAGTGGGCTGATGGAATGGGCTCTGTGTTCATGTCCAAATATTCGCTTTTAAATATACATGCTTGATCCCTTTGAGTTTTTCTCTGTGTTGTTTGCTTGTCTCTTCTATAAGTCTCTGTAAGTGCCACATGGTAATAGAAGCCAAATTTGGATTAATACTTAATACTGGGGCACCTGGGTGTCACAGTGGGTTGAGCCTCTGCCTTTGGCTCAGGTCATGATCCCAGGGTCCTGGAATCAAGCCCCACATCAGGCTCTCTGCTCAGTAGGGAGCCTGCTTCCTCCTCTCTCTCTCTCTCTCTCTGCCTGCCTCTCTGCCTACTTGTGATCTCTGTCTGTCAAATAAATAAATAAATAAAATCTTTTAAAAAATACTTAATACTTCTGTCTGCAATGGGAGACATGGAAGTTCATTGACAAATCTCTGAACACATGTTTCACTAAGGGCCTCACAGGAGGACGTGAGAAAAGAAGAAATGGGAAAACTGAATACAGCCATCCACTTTGCAGAGAGGGAAACTAAGAGCCATCAAAAGGGAACATATGGCTGAGATCCCACAGTACAGCAGAAGCAAACATTTGCTGAGCCATTTAAAACTAGGAGTGGAGAATCTCTGGGGAGCAGCTGGCCTAGGAGCTGTCTCCGTGCTTCCAGGATGCTTGTTTTTTCTTTATAATCTCTCTCCTTAGCTCTTGTCCTACCCCAAGGAAGTCCCTATTCTGCAATGCCTCACCAGTAGAGAACATTCACAAACGGTTGAAGCTGATGCAGTGCTATTTGCGGACTATTTATCCATCAGGCACTCTGGTTGATTAACTCAAGGCCAGGCAGGGCTGCATCCTGTGGACAGTATATTCCAAGAAAATTTCCTCTAAGTTATGCAGGATGTGAACACATCCCACACACTTTTCCATACCCAGGTTGAGTGCCTTCGGAGGTGGGTGCCTATTTTAAGGCAAACTTTTTTTTTTTTTTTCTCCTTGAACACATAAGAGTAAAGTCTGTTCATTTGCTTAGCAGCCAACATAAAGGAAAAAAAAATCATCATTCCAGAGTTCAGAGCTAATGTTCATCCAGATCTTTGTAGCTTCTTCTGCCTGATTAAGCAGCACAGGAGGAAATGATATGTCCCAGGCCACGTCTGAATGCAGTAAGGTTCAGGCTGGGAAGAGCCTGGTGTGAAGCAGCATGGTAGAGAGGGTTAGGGAAAAATCCTTGGTGAGCTGAAGGTGTCCTTCCTTCCTTGAAACTGCACTGTGTATAATGACTCTACCTGGTTCAGGAGTACTGTGCAGCACTGTTTATCAGTGTAGAAAGATTGTGTGAATATTATAAAACACAAAGTTATTTGTATTTGTCAAAACATAGCCAAATCCATAATTAATATCATAGTTTACTTCCATGAATTTTTAAAGATAATGATAAGCAAGGTTGCATTTTTAAATATATATAAAATATATATTATATATGGTTGCATTTTTAAATATATATAAAATATATATTATATGATATATAATTAATATATTAATGTATTATATTTATAGATATTAATTATATATCATATATAATATATTTGTGTACATATATTAATATGTATATTATTGTGTATATGTACATATATTATATACATATTAATATATTCATATATAATTATATATTAATAATATATAATTATAATATACAATCATATGATTATTTTAATTATGTTTTATAAATTATTCATTATTATAAAATATATATTATTTATGTATAAATTATTATAAATAATAATATATAACTATAAATAATTATGAATTATATAATTAAATTATATAATTTATATATTAGATCATATAACTTATAACATTTAATTATAAAATTTATAATATAATTATAATTATATGATTTAATTAATTATATAATTAACATATATTTATATAACATATGATATTAATATAATATAGGCATTTTTTAAATATAAATATATTGCATTTTAAAATTTATATTAAATATATAAATAAATATTAAATATTTTAAAATAAATTTTAAATATATTGCATTTTTAAATATACAGCATTTTAAATATATGGGTTGAGCTGTACCTCAGAGAGTGGCCGTGTGCCAAGACAGGGAGGCCCAGAGGGGCCAGTGGGACAGTCCCAGAGACAGAAGTGAGGGGTGGTCCTACATCTGACACGAGGGCACAGAAGCTGGAGGTCTGGGTTCCTGGCTATCACCCCATAAATCAGGGTACATCTAAAGAAAGGAATAAAACCCACCCAAGATGGAGGAGCTTCGTGGTCATCTTCCAGCTCAGAATCCAGTGACCACTCCCCTCGCTGCCGGCTGCCACTCACATTCCACGGTGCACTCAGCTGACCCTGCATGCGGGCACTGCTGGGCCTGGACAGGTGTCTGGAGCCAGAAATTAGAGGAAAGCCCTGTTTCTCCTCCGTCACCCTCCCTTTTGCCCTTCCTTGGGGTTCTCTGTGTCAGTGGAGGAGCCCTTCTAAAAGAAGACCCTTTTGTCCCTGAGTGGTCTTAGGGTAAAACATCTGCCACAAAGGTGGATTTCAATTAGGGTTTTTGGAATTCAAGCCCTCCCCATCGGGATCTACGATCTCATAGATCTGTAAGCTTTAGGTAGACAGTGAGCTGGTCCTGCAGACACTGGAGGGAAGAAGAGGGAATAAACCACCTAAGAAGTAGAGGACCTTGACTGGAAGGATCTGTGTATTCACAGGGAGAGGAGGGACACAGGCTCACGAATAAAACAAGGGAAGATCTATTCCCAACAGTCTGCACAGAGCATCATGAGGGTGGGGACCCAGGCTGGACAGCATTCACAGGGGGTGCAGCCCTGGGTCCTCAGAAGCAACCGCTGAGCTCAGAGTCTGCCTTTGCCCTCTCACTGCCTAGAGGATGTGGGCAGTTCACGTCATCTTCTAGGGTCTTTTTCATGTGTAGAGTTCAGGTACGGGGCGTTCTCATCTCTAAAAAACAGACTCTGGTGGAGGTGGAAAATTAAAGTATGACCACAAAATAACCCTTCTTTAAAAACTATTTAATAACTTAGCAGTACAATATTAAATAAAAATGTAAGAGCATCCCAATTTCACAAAGAATTACATGTAAACTATGAACATCAAAATGTTAACAACGATCTTTTCTAGATGGTGAAATTATGGATGTTTTGAATTTCCTAGCAAAGGCTTTTTGAATTTCTTTGAATTTTCCTGTTTTCTGAGAAGCCTGTTTTTTTTTTTTTTTGATTATAAAAATTTTACTATTATGACAAATTTAGGACAGCCAGGCTGTTCTTTTTTCTGAGAATTATGCAAGTATACGATTTGCTCATCAGATCTTCATTACTGGTATGGGCGGCATAGTGGACCCCACGACTGACCTCCTGGTCATGCAACATACAAATATGGAGGGCTCACTGCTAGTGCTGAACTCCATGTTAAGGAGCCTGACACACAACAGATATGATTTGCACTGAAAGGACCCTGTGAATACTTAAAAAGCTAAACCTTTGACCACTTCCCCTGATCCAGGGCAAGTTAGGAAGAAAGTCAGTTTTGTCCAAGGGTGGTGGTGAGAGAGGATTTTGAACCAAGATTTATACTTAGTGTCAAATGTGAAAATGGGGCTGACCCCCACCCTTCTAAAACTAATCTTCCTCGCTCCTTGGTGTGAAGACTATTTCCAGAATGTTAGAAGTGAGGCATCCAAATGTAAATCTGGTTTGATTAAAAAATGAACCAAATATGGGGTGCTTGGGTGGCTCAGTTGGTTGAGCGTCTGCCTTTGGCTCAGGTCATGATCCCAGGGTCCTGGGATCGAGCCCCTCAACAGGGAGCCTGCTCTCCCTCTCCCCCTGCTTGCATTCTGTCTCTCTCTGTCTCTCTCTAAGTAAATGAATAAATCTTTAAAAAATTAATCAAATATGATACATTTTAAAAATCATCTGTGTCCAAGAGCTAACTTTTGCCCAGATCATGTAATAATTTTTGCTTCCTGGCAAAGGCTTTTTGAAATGAGAATATAAGGGTGAGGCTTCCTAACAAGCTTTATGTGTAGAACAAAAGTGGATTGCTTAGTTGTGAATGGTAGTGATTATTGAACTACAGCTTTGTCTCCTTTCCAGTGACCTTGGTATTTACGGACATATTTGAGAGGTGAAGAAAGAGATGAAAAGACTTTGCCCTGAATCTGTATAACAAGGGAGTTACAACTAGGGCCTTGGCTTCTCAGCTCCCTGTCCTGGGCTCTGCGTCCTCTAGGTCAGGGTCAACACGAGAGGGATATATTCCTGTGAACAGGGCAGTTTAGATATCCCAGATCTTGAGTCCCAGCTGGTAGCTCATGCTACGGGAAAAACTGACACCAGTCTTCTGCGTGCCGCGCTCTACCACATCCTGTGCCTTCTTTCTTATCTCTTATTTCAAACACAGAGTACTTCTGTGGTGATTATATTTACAGTTTAGCTTACTGGTTACAAAATGTCAAATAGGATATCAGGATGAAAAGGGTGGGAGAAGGGAAAGACACAGAGGAAAAAATTGTTTAAAATAGACTATTTTTCAAAGGAAGAAGGGGAAAAAAGCTATCTGCAGTCTTCAGATTCTCTAGGAGCAAAAAAAGAGAACACAGGTATGGTTTTAGACGCTCCAGCACCAGATCTGAAGACAACATCCTTCCAGAGACTGTTTCCCCAACTCCCACATTGTGTAGGGTCAAGTCCCTATGACTAACTCCTTACCATACATACCTCCTAGTGGTTAACTTCTTTGATCAAACCCTGACTGATATTGTTGCCCCGCAGCGTATACAGCTCCACAAAGGCACAGACATCCCTGAATTAAAAATGGAGAGAAGTTGCCTTTCAACAGTATTTGTGCCCTGTTAAGAACTGAGTGAGCAAAGGAGACTGACCCAGCAGCTATTGCAAAGTGCGTGCTTCCTGGGAGAAACCAGAGCACCCTCCAGCGCCAGGATTGTGAACTTCACCCCCAACCCTAGACCACCTGGGGCTGTCTGAAGACAAGAGGTACTGCCTACCTTTCTTCATTAGGACTGACGGGTAAGGAGACATTCATTGCTTTAGGATTATCGATCAAATCATCTGAGAACAGCACACTGAAATTCTTGGCTTTTAAAGTGAAAAGTCACAATTCATATATAGGGGAAATTTGGAAAATATATCAGTGATTGAGCAGGGCTCTTTGTTTTTTTCCTCTTTTTTTATTCCTTTTTTTTCCCTCCTCTCTCTTCACCCCATTGAATAAAACCAAGGGGGGAGAGAATAGTTGGAGATTATTCAGTGCAGTTAGATGTGAGTGTGGAGAGTCTGTGTGGTTTAGAGATGTGAGCAAGGAGAGACCTTACTGAAGTCAAGGGATGTGACAAGTCTTGCAGATTTGACACTGGATATATGAATGGACAATGGTGAGAATGTACATAAAAGTAGAGCTCAGATCCACAATGAGCAGAACCAACCCACAAAACCAACCCACTACTGGTAGTGCCCAGCCCAAGAAATCATCCTGCTATTTACAAGTCAGACTGGTAGGAAGTAAGACTCTCTACCAACTGGTCCTGGAAGCTAACAATAACCTCTATAACAATCACCCCAAACACTAGGACTTAAAAACTGACAGCTTCTCTGATTTTTGTCCGTGTTTCCAACTTAGGACCACCCAAAAAAACTAAATATGCACCCCTGACCTATTACATAGGGCTCCTTGTTTCTAGTTAGCACACCAAGAGCTTACCTACACCGACAGCCTCCACTCAGGGCACACCTGAAGAATTTCCTTCCCACCATCAAGGTTTCCTACCTGTCTGCCTTTGAGTGTCTGCCAAAATGCAAGTGATGATGGTTGATTCCCTGGTATCACAAGTTTTGCTTGTTCACCTTTGGCTGGGCTTCTTTTATTTGCACATAAAGTCTCCTGTGCTTAACAATGTGCAGCAACCTTGAGGTCAGATGATGGTATGGTCTGCCTATGCTGAGGAGGGCTGGAGACAGCTTCTTGAGTTTCTCATGACTTTGCACTAACCCAGGAGGTAGGGTTGCTAAATAAAATACAGGATGTCCGCTTACACTTGAATTTCAGAAAAACAATGAATAATTTTTAGCATGAACATATCCTATGCAATATTTGGGGCATACTTATTCATTATTTATCTGAAATTCAAATGTAACTGAGTGTCCTATATTTTTATTTGCTAAATCTGTATAATCCTACAAGGAGGGCAACTCAACATTCTCATGCCCCATTCCCACAACTGGAAAGAAAAAGTTAAGAAGGCTGGAGTGAGAGCCCTGGTGAGGCTACAGAGTTTCTGAGCTAAAAGAAGGGAAACACATCAGAGATGACGTGGGTAAACCTCCCAGGAATTGGATGGGATGCAGTTGTGTCTCCATGGATTGCGAGAGTGGAGGAGACATGCCCAAGAACTAGAAGCAAAATGACTCTTCTAGAGCAAGAATGTGAGCTCTAGACATATCTAGGTCCTGAAGAGGATGCCCACTTCTCATCAATGCTGCTGCTACATTTGGAGCTTCAATATTAAAAGGCAAACCTAGGGTGCCTGGATGGCTCAGTGGGTTAAAGCCTCTGCCTTCAGCTCAGGTCATGATCTCAGGGTCCTGGGATCGAGTCCCACATTGGGCTCTCTGCTCAGCAGGGAGCCTGCTTCTCTCTCTCTCTCTCTCTCTCTCTGTCTGCCTCTCTGCCTACTTGTGATCTCTATCTAATAAATAAATAAAATTTAAAAAAAAAGCAAACCTAGTGAGCAGCAGTGTTTTAAAAATTAACATTTTGCATATATTAGTTCATCGTGAGGCTCTCAAAAGTTCATAGTCATCACATATATGAGTGTCTGGTCTTTATAAGCACCAGCTAGAGAAATAAAGTCTCCCCATCCCATTCCCCCACTCTCTCTCTCCAGGGTGGCAATTCTTCTGCACAATGTGTCAACTTCCTCCAGTGAGATGTGTTGAATCTTACTCTATTTGGTCTAACAATAGTGTCATTTTTCACTTTCCAAATACTAAATGACATTTATTGAATGTAATTTACAGTCTTCATGTTGACCTTGCACACCTTCAATGTTGACATACTCCCCTAGACTCTCCATGTTGAGAATCACTGACTTGAAGACTTCCCTGTTTTCTTGATTCTTCCTACATAGCAGACTGACGATGACGAAAATGAAGATGATGACAAGGGCCACAATGACGATAGAGATGCTCCCGATGGAAGACATGCTGGATTCAGCTTACTTTCTATATATCATCAATCCAGATGACAAGTCTGCAGGCTGGACATTGTTGGCCCCATTTTACACAGAACAGTAAGGCTCAGAGAGGCCCAGTGGCTTGTTCAAGATTTCAGAGAGTAAGTGATGGAGTGGGATTTAAATCCAGATTTGTCTAATTCCAAAGCCTGTGACTTTTCCATACTGCCCCACTGCTGGCCACCACAGCTCCCTAATTCACAGGAAATTCCTGCATCCTTTGGTTAGCTCTAATTATAGTCTTTCTAAAGAGGAATGTGCTGGTCTCTCTTCCTGGCATTGACTGAACCTTACTGGGAATGTTGGGCATCTTTAAAATTTCATTTATTAATAAACACTTATATAATGCCTGCCATGTGCCAGGCAATGGTCTGAGCTGTTTACAAATATCAACTCATTTAATCTTTATAGCAAGCCCATGAGGTTAAGCACCATTATTTTTTTTAAGCACCATTATTATTATTATTACTCTTCTTTTACAGATAAACAAACTAAAGCATAGAGAAGTTAAGTGACTGGCTCAAGGTCACACAGCCTATAAGTTTTATAGAGCTAGGTTTTTCATCTATTATTAGGCAGTGCAACACCCCTTCCTTCGGAGATTTGGATTTCTCACCTAATCTTTCCTTTAACTATTTCCCAGGAGTACTGAGCGGATGATGGAGTCAAGGGCTTGGAATTCCCCTAAAGAAAGTTTCTGGAGAAGCTCAAGTCTTTACAAACATCCATCATAAAGGGGACAGTTGGCATGGTCCAGATATAGCTCCAAGCAATTATTAGTTCTGTTTCAAAAATCAGGCCCATCTTTATCTCCAATGTTTGCTCAGTGCTAATGGCCTCTAAGTAGACTCTTTTGAGTTTGACAACCCAGTATCTAGCCTTCCTCTCCCGAGCTTCCTTTCCACCCTCAGGCCCTCTGATCTCCACCAAGTCGCACAGGTCAGACTGGTGCAAGGAGAGCAGGGGTGGGCAAAATGGGGCAGTGTCTCCTCTGAGTAAGCAATCTGGCTGTCCTAACCCGGGAAGTCATAGAACACCAGGTACAAAATCTCTCCCCTTTGGAGTCACTTGGTTTTGACAAGATGCTGGACATCTCAACTTTTTCAGAGTTTCTTATGTGCTCACAAGCAATAACTTGAAACTCTTCAGGGCTATTAATTATTGACACATTTGTCACTGATTATTCACACATTTGTCACTGGCTTTTCCCCAACAGGACTTAACAGGGACTTGACATGGCCAAAGGCAGAGTGGGAACGGAGTATAGAAAGTTAGGAAGAGACACCCATTGAAAAATTCCTTCTGCTATTCCCTTGCATATGCCCTAAAAATGACATAACAATAACCAGCAGTTACCAGAGCTCTACATTTACTTCTCAGTAAACCTTTGATAATTTGCTTAACTGCGACTCTCAGATTCCATATCTGTGAAGTAAGGTTAATACTAACATCTATCGGGGCACCTGGGTGGCTCAGTGGGTTAAGCCGCTGCCTTAGGCTCAGGTCATGATCTCGGGGTCCCGGGATCGAGTCCCACATCAGGCTCTCTGCTCAGCAGGGAGCCTGCTTCCTTCTCTCTCTCTCTCTCTCTCTCTCTCTCTGTCTGCCTCTCTGCCTACTTGTGATCTCTGTCTGTCAGATAAATAAATAAAATATTTAAAAAATATTTAAAAAAATACTAACATCTATCTCATAGGATAAAATGCCATATGTATATAAAAGAATCATATATGTAGTTCAAGATTGGGCACCTAATAAGAACTCAAGATGTGTTAACTATTATGATTATATAATAGACACCAGCTTAAATGCAACTTGCTCTTTTATATGAACCCAATTATAACCTACGGAGTCAATGTTTATTTCTCATTTTACTGAAAACGTGTTGAAAAATATTTAGGGAAGCTGAATTACTTGCCCAAGCCAGGAGATAATAGAGGTACAGAGTGAGGCCCAAAGCCTTGGTTGCCTTTCTTTCAATAGCACGTGTATTACATGGCCTAGAGATGGTGTTAGCAGTCTCCTACTTCTGCCTCAGCCAGCACAAACACTCACTCAGTCACTCACTCACTCACTGCTATCTCCTTCCACTCATTCCTGAGCTCCAGGAAAGCCATCCTTACAACGTGGTAATTGGCTTTCACACCACCCAGTGTACCACACTAACACTGGGGAGTGGAGAGTAGCCTGGCAGTTCACAGAGTCAGTCGTGGGGGTGTCTGCCAGCCATTTCTTTGTTGGCAGAGACAAAGGCTCTGAAGCTTAGTTGAAAAATCCAATGGGTGGTGGCTGAGTCCCAGCTGAAAGTATGAAAGTCCTTATCATGATCCTCCTCATCATATTCCTACTGGTGGCACCAGCCTGCTAAAAATAAGGACGTTATTTCCTAACATTAATAAAAAAGAAAGGAAGAGGCTGGGAGGTGGGGGTTTGGCGTCGGGCTGGGGAAGGGGAAATAGAAGGCAACAGACATTAAAATAGCAGCAAATGAATACCATGTAATTTCAAACAGTCGATAATGTCACGCTGCAAGGTTGGTAATTCTGCTGAGATAATTGCCCTTCCCCAGATTACTGTCTTTATCAGAGACAGAAGTGATGGCTGTGTGTGAGAGATCACACTGCCTCTCCCTTCATGAGCAGTGGCAGTGATTAAGGAGGGATGAGGCTTCAAGTTCACAAATATTTCATCCATGCATGAGGAATTTCAGGAGTGGAGATATAGCTCTCAGAGCAGAAGACACGATCAACTCTTCTTCCACAGACAGGGAGACTGAGATACTCATGGGGTGACTCAACGTTTAGAGCCACGCTTCATCTTCCAGCAAGTCTGGGTCTGAAGAATTATGATTTGACGTGACTGGCCACTGATGGGTTTTTTTCCTGGCTGCAGAGAGACTGTCTGCCAGAGAAACCACTGAACCTGGACTCTGCAGACTTGGTTTAGAAACTGGGATCTTGGGTTGCTGAGTCTCTGCTTCTTCTCTGGGACAAACCTCCAGGTATTTGTTACCAGTATAGTGAGAGGACTTGACTAGCTAAGCGCTTGGGTTCCGCTCAGCACTTAACAGTCCAAGCTCCATCCTCCGAGTCTCACGGGGAGGGGTGGAGACAGAGTGGCAGACTGTATAATGGTCCTGCAAAGATGTCCAGGTCCTCAACCCTGGAACCTGTGAACACGTTACCTTATATGGCAGAGAGGGCTTTGCAAATATGATTAGATCAAGGGTCGCAAAATAGGAAACCAGCATAATCACTAGGTCCTTAAAAGATGGAAGAAAAGGGAAGGAGATGTGACAAAGGAAGCAGAATTAGAAGGTTGCCATTATGCTGGCTTTGAGGGTAAAGGAAGCGGCTATCAGCCAAGTATGCAGGTGGACCCTAACGAATTCACCCTGAAGCCTCCAGAAGCAACCAGCCCAAATGACACCTGCAATTTAGCCCCAAAAGATGCATTTTGTACTTCTAACCTCCTGAATTATAAGATAATAAATTTGTATTTTTTAAAGCCATAATGTTGGGGTAGTTTGTTAGAGCAACAATAGGTAACTAGTATCAACAGGAAGGTCAGGAGCCAGAAGATGACTGGCTTACCCCCACATCCACCACTTAGGGCATCTGCAGTGCTGAGGCAGTTTCACTTCCCATCGACCTGGGGGCCCATAACTCCATGACTGGGTTAACTGAGAAAGGCCACTAATATAATGAAATGATACCACTAGTCACTCCAGGCAACTAATACAGATGACTTGGGACCTGTGCATGCATTTGGCTCCTGTCAGTTTACACAGGCTAGCTTACATTAAAATATTAACTAATATAAATTGAATGCTTATAATTTTCCAGACATTTTAATGCTTAAAACAAGTATAGTACGTAGGCAGTTTTCGTGTCTTCATTTGACAGACAAGGTGGCTGAGGCCTAGAGAGGTTGAGCGTCATAATGAGGAAGAGGTGTTGCTGGGATCTACCTCAATCCAGATCCCAAGCTCTCATCCAAGAGCACTTCCCAGCCCCTGAATTCCTTATGCAACAGTGTATCTAATAAAAAGACCAGACTCCTGAGTGAGACAGTCCCTCTAGGACACCCGTTCTCAAACTTTGGTAGCATCAGAATCACCTAGAGAGCTTGTTAAAATGCAGATTCCTGGGCTCTGTCTCCAGATACTCTGATTCAGTAACATGTCTCTGAAGCTCCCAGATGACCTTGATACAGTTGGTCCATAAGCTGATGTTTGAGTAGCAAGCCTCTGGAAGCCATCCTATCTCAGCCCCAACCTCCAGGACCAGCAGCACTGAAATTGTGGCTGAGCCCCAATCCTGTTTCATGACTAAACCACCTTTTTGTCAAATCAGAATAAGGAGGATTTATTTTGATAAGGACATTGAGAAAAAATGGGTGCTGTCTGGCCTGCATGAATTCCAAAGGGATCACATGTTTTACCAGACTTAGAGAGGATGCTCCTTCCATATTAACAAAATTGTCTTACCTTTGCTTAGCATTTTTTAAAATAAAGTACTTTTTTTCATACATCTTGATACATAATCTAAATTCATAACATACCTTTATGTGATGTGAACAATAATTAAGCTAGAAAAGCCACTGAATATAAAATTCTCTACTAATGCCTCCTAATCTGGATACCCAGGCAGAGAGTGAGGAAAGGAAAGTTGCAGGTAGTATTGAAAAAGTAAAAAACAATTTAAATATCTCTGACCCTCACAACACATGAAGCTATTGGTTCATAGTTTCAAAGTCAGAAAGTCTTCATGTTGTATGAGTGAATACCATAGTGAGGTGTGTTGAAGGTATAAAAGAGAGAGTGAGAAAAATAGTCAAGCATGCACCTTTATAACCCACCAGCTCCTCAGGGGAGGGGCACGGGGGAGGGAGGGAAACCATTATTCACCTGGGCGAGCCCTCCCTTGAACTTCCCAGCCCCTGTGCATCTAGGTCACTTTCCTTTCTATGTTTGGTCTCTGAAAATGCAGTGGACCCGTTAATGAATTTATTCCTGGATTAAATGTGGGTTCGGAGGGAGGGAGGGAGGGAAAAAAGCCAAGCTCCAGATGTGATCCTTGATTCGTAAAGGGCCTCTCATCTTAATCCCCGCAAACAGGAAATCCTAGCACTAGGCCTGAGGTCTCTCTCAGGATCGGGGTCAGCTGAGGCATAATCTCTCCCTCTCTGCCATTCACTATCTTCTCCCTCTCTGTCTCCTCCTGCTTCCATCTCTTAACAGGGCAGACACATCCTCTCTCCCCCACACCCCACAGACACACGCTCATTTGTTTTGTGTTTGCTTTCTTGACTCCACCTCAGCTCCTCCCATCAAACGGGAAAGGAAGGTCATTTCCAAGACTTCCTTCCCAAGGTGTTGGGATTGACAGGCAAGCGAGAAGGGAAGGGAGGGAAGGAAGAACAGCTGTTCCCTTCATTAAGATATTTTTCACTACAGATCTAGAAGCAGATTGCATCTGGGAGAGAGAATTAGGTGAGAGATGGTTTTACCCTTTCACTGATTAATACTCTATCACCAATTATTGTTGGATAATGTGCTCTTATGTTATTTAATAATAATGAACCATTGAATTATATACTTTGTAACATTTAGCAGGGAGACCTAGCCTATCAAGGACCCCATTAATCAAGTTTTCCTCTTAGTTTTTTTTTTTTTTTTTAACAATATATTTTGGTTTATGTTAACTATGCTGCCTCCTATTTGGTTCTCCCTGGTCCAGCCTGAGGAGCCCTGAGACCCTCTCTCCTGACTCCCAGTACCTCCGTGTTTCCTTAGAAAAATGCTGACCAAGGAGCTGTGGGGAGGGTAGGGGAAGATAATCTTTCCCAATCTGAGGGTGATGGCTTCTCTCATGGAGGAGATGGTTTTGTTCAATTTCCCTTTCTAACGAAGAGGAGATTCAGGTGTGATGACAGAAACTCAACATCACTGGCTCACCAGAGTGATAGGAGGGGAACTGGGGAAATGACTCAGGGTGCACCTCTTTTCCGTAAGAAATCTAAGATCTCCCAGCCATGCAAAGTGCCTGGGATGCTTAGAAAGGTGGTCCCTTGGTCCCTTTGGCAGGAGCAGAACCCCTCGCCCTCCAAACGGAGGAGCAGAGGTAGAGGAACCCTGAACCCTGGACCCACTGATTACTACTTTTACTGACTTGTCAGCCTGGCCTCGTGTTAGGGCCTTCTCATCACATTTTTTATGAGGTTCCCATGTCTGTAACCCCGTCCAAGGTGGAGAAGCAAAACTGATGTTTGGCAGGAATGACTAGTGGCATACGGAGAACAGAATTTTATCTTCACCTCTCTCTGTTGCTTTAAATTTTGCCCAATGGTGGAAGCTTTTCCCTTGATCCAGATGAAGATTCAGTGGATTTTTTGCTCCATGGTTTAGTGTTATATAATAAACAGAATTACAGTAACTTTGGGTCTCAAAGGCTCTCTCAGCGTGGGAACTAAATTGCACAGTCCAATATATTCAATTGTTTTTAGCCACAAAGTTGTTTTTATACACAAAGTTGAGGTGGGTTGTGTACTAATAAATAATTCATATAATCTGAACAAAGAACGGAAGTAGATTTAATTCACTTCCTCTATCTGGTCACCCAAATGAGTCTTACATTTTTCTGATTGGGTTTCATGTCCACAATCCCTTTGAGTATTTAGTTAATCTCAGAACTCACGTTCAATTCTTATCCCTATTTTGCTTCCCTTCCTGCTCCTTGGCCAAACTCCTTTCTCTTGGTTTAATTACATTTAACATATATTTATTGAGATTCATAAGAAGGTTGTTTGATGGTGCAAGGAAAATTGGGGATGAGTAAAGTATGATCTTTGATTTCAAGGTCTCTTTATTTCTCTCAATTATTTAGTTATCCATCTACCTGCTTACTTACCTACATATTATGGATAGATAGATGATAGATGGAAGAAAGAAAAAGAGAGAGAGAGAGAAAGGAAGGAAGGAAGGAAGAAGGAAAGAAGAAAGAAGATAGGTAGATAGACATATCACCATTGAGATAAAGTTAAGATATATTCTGGTGGAAGTGGAGGGGAGAAAAGGCTAAAACAAGTAGTAGAGCGCAAACTAGAAGTTTATTGGCACATTTGTTTAATTTCTTAAAAGATTTATTTATCTGAGAGAGAGTGATCACAAGCAGAGGGGAGGCAGAGGGGGAAGTAGACTCCCCACTGAGCAGGGAGCCCAATGCGGGACTCCATACCAGGACACTGGGATCATGACCTGAGCTGAAGACAGATGTTTAACCAACTGAGCCACCCAGGTGCCCCAGGACATTTGCTTTAATAGACACAAGAGAAGTATCTGAGCATGGAAGAAAGGAAGTATTATGACGTCTTGCTGGGGAGATCATGAAAACATGACTTAGTAAACTCTTCACAATCTGGATCTCCTCTACCACTCTAGCCCCATCTCACAGAACTCTTTCTGAGCCCCCCATCAACCACCCTAACTCTCAGCTCCTCAAACCAGCCTTAGGGCCATGGAACACACTCTTCCAACCACCTGGGATAGTTGTCTTCCCCATTACCACCTTTGGAAAACTTCCTCGGGTCCTATTTGGGGTCAGGCTCCCCACTATTGTCACAACACCCTAAACTCTAGATAGTGCCTCTTAAAATTGTGATTAAACAACCAGTGTAAAATTAGACGCTTGGTGGCTTTTGTCTTCCCCAAGATAGAACTCCACAGAGGTTAAGAAATATATATGCCTCAGTCATCAGTATACTCCCAGAACCTGGAACAATGCCTAGTGCATAGTAGATACTCAGTGAATTATTTTGTAGTGGATTAATAAAGGTAATATTTGGTATTCTTTCTCTTCCTCCTCCTCTTCTCTCTCTCCTTCCTCTCTGAGCCCAGCCCTCCTTCCCATCAATGCCTTACTTCTCCTAATAATCATTTCTCCTTGGTTCTGCACACCTTACCAGTCCTCCTATGGTCTGCTAGGCCCCGTCCTATGCATTAAGGGAAGACTTCTTATTTGTCTCTTCTGTATAGCTCATTCTAGGGGACATAAACAAGGACACAATTCCTTCGAAGACCCTATCTAGGGTTTGTCTGTGAGGAGGTGGCTCACAAGTGTGATCTTTGGGCAGGAGCATCAGCGTAGCCATGGAGAGTCAACTGTGTTCTAATCTCATCCTATGTCAGACTCTGTGTTTGAACCAGATCCTCAAGTGATGGTGCACATGAAGTTCTGCTCTAGAGGGGCTTATTTCCTAGGATTAGTCGCGTAGAGCAAAGGGTAACTTTTTAAGTTAGAGGATTTGCCCATTAGTGTTGGAGCGTAAGAAGTTTATTGGGAAGAAACAGAAGCAAGAGAAAAGAACCTATGGAAGCCAGCAGGGAAAGACTTCATCTCCTGATGCTGACCCAAGAATACCCGTGAAAAGAAAAAGTAAAGGAAGAGGGGTGAACAGTTTCAGACTGCAATGTATTTCATACAAAATCATAGTCAATCCAACAGGAAAGATTCAGAACAGAGATGGCACAGCAGAAGAGTTCTGCCATAGGCAGAAATGGCCAGGACCCTCTAAGCCTGTGGTGCTCGGTCATTGGGAGAGGGCTGCCCAGGAAGGGCCTGAAACTGCCAACAACCAGAAGCTCTCAGCTAATTGCACTCCTGGAAGCTGGAAAGCAATTTCAGCTTATCTTTAAAAGATATCCTCCCAGTATAGCCCCCTGGCTGCCACACGTAACATCTGAAGCTAACTTGTAAGAAACCTATCAAAGCTGGTAAATGTATGGAAAGCAGAAAGAAAATACCCCATCAAGGAGGCCTGGTGTGTGCTTCTCCAGCACTGTTTATGTTCTGCTCTTTTTCTTCAGGGAACAGACTCTCTAAGGGCCCCCTGAAAGACAAGGTCCAGAGAATTCTCTCCCATAGGGAGCTCAAGCAGAGCTCCTGTGAACCAAGATGGTATCCCTGTATTTACAAGATGGGTGAGTCAGTAAACAAGACTCAGTTGCTGCGGATCTCTGAGCTCACCCTTTACAAGCTCCGTAGGCCCTAGGTTCCCAGGAGCAGGCAAGCCTGCTTCTGATGTACAACCTCAGAGACAGAGAAGAATAAAAACCCAGGGCAGACGGAGCAGAGTGGGCAGAGGTCTTCGGAGGGGAGTATAAGGAAGGCCCTGTGGTTACAGTGATGCTCCCACATACTGATTTTTCTCTTTCCAGCCCCTTCCTCACTCATGCACATCTGCAAGGATAGCCAATCTCATGCACAGGGTCACACACAATGAAAACAGTTACATACATCCAATTCACAACCACCTTCATGCAACACACAAAAAGGCCCGCACACATCTCTTTCTTCAGCCCTGACATAAGCTTGTGTGTGCACACCTTGCTATTCCAACAAAAGGCCTGTGCACTGCATAACATGTTTCCAAAACCTCCCTCCTGTGCAGACATATTCATAGACAAGAGGCTCTGACATCCACATATATAAAGAGTAAACAACATTCAAGAACAAAAATAGACACACATTCAAAAGTTTGAAAGAACTTGGAACATTCAAAAACAGAGACTTTATGGTAGTTTAGAACCAACAAATACCAGGAAGGTGTGTCTGGAACTGGCAGATGTGCCTTGAAAGATATTTCCCTTGGCCACGGATGCCCCCTAAAGCCCCACAGGGGCTGAGGCCCATTTCCTGACTCTGAAAGACTTTGCTGTTACTCAGCCATCCTCCTGCCTCCTGTGGGAAGAAACTGAAGCTCTCAGCCTAGATGCTGTGGAGAAAGTGCACTTGCACCTGGAAAGGGGGTTATGCATTTCCAGAGAGGACTGGAGTGGAAGGATAAGGGCTAACTTCTGCTCACTTGGGTTTGAATCCCAGCCTCACCACTTTCCACCCACATGCCCATGGGCAATTTAGTCACTCTGTGTCTCATTTTGCTCACCTAAGAAATGGAGATAGTAATAATATCGAGCAGATACATTGCTGTAGGAATGCACCAGTCAGTATTTGTAAAGTGCTGAGAATGCTCCCTGTACATCATAGGAGCAAAGTAAGTATTGTTTCTTATTCTGCTCCTGGGAGTCCTCCAGCCCTGGGATTCCACAGCCTTCCTGACCCCTACCCCTGCTCCCTACACAAACCCCCTACACAAAGCTGCAGTTGCCAGCTCCAAGTTTCACCAGTAAGGAACAGCTGTCCCCAGGACCTCTTTCTTCCTCCTCCCCTTCTCCCTGACAGGTTTTTACAACTGGGACTTGAGAGCTTGAAGTTGTCGGTTCTCGAGGATAGGAGACCAGACAATGAATTTGTCCCATAATCCAGGACTTTTCTGCGAACCAGGGTTGTCCCTGGGCAAGGGCAAAAGGGGTTGCTGTCCGCTCTCAGCCTTTTGGTGGGTGTGTAGGAAGACAGGAAGAGAGGGGCTTCTCCACCATTGATCTGGAGGTATCTCCAGCTTTATGTATCTCTAGATTTCTAGATCCCCAAGGCCCATAACTCTGCCCAGCCCCTACCTGTCTGTAATCCTTCCCAAAGAAGAGACAATAGTTACTGCTCCAAAGGAGGATTGTAAAGGCACTGCTGTTATCTCATGTCTGACTCGTCCAACCCAAGGCAATTCATTTTCCCTGGAGTCCACTTGGCGCTCAGCGGGTTCCCAGGTGAACTGAAATCCACAGCTATTCTCATCTGGTTGCCCTGGGAGTTTCCGCGCTCTCGGTACAACCTGTTCCTCCAGCCTCTCCATTCCCTCCCCGCCCCCCGCTCCCTCCCTTCGCAAGGCTGCTCCCTTAGCCCCCCTTCCTCCCCTCACCCGGGGCCCCAGCTGTGCCCTCTGGGGAGACACCCGCTGCCGAGATACCCAGGAGGGAAGGCGGGAGACGGAGGAGGGGAGGGGACGGGGCGGAGGGAGGAAAGAGGCGGAGGAGCCGCGCAGGGTGGAGGCCGAGCACCGCCCCGCAGCCAGAGAGGGGCGGCTGAAGGTTGCATCTGCTGGAAGGAGGCTTTTGGCTGCTTGGTAACGGGCTGCCAGAACGGAGAGCGAGGCAGAGAGCAGGGCAGCAGCTTCTTGACGTCAGGACTGAGCCAGGGGATCGCGCCAGCAGCCCCAGGCCGTCTCACAGGGGGGCCAGCCGACGGCGGCAGAAGAGCCAGAGGCAAGGCGCCCAGCGGGGCGTGAGTGGGGGGCTCGGACGCCCGGCAGCAGGGGCACAGCATGCCCCCTGCCCCTTGGCTATGGAGATCGCCCTGGTACCCCTGGAGAACGGCGGTGCCATGACCGTCAGAGGAGGAGGTGAGGCTGGGACAGGTTGTAGCCAGGCCATAGGGGGAGAGCTCCAGTGTCCCCCGACGGCTGGGCTCAGCGATGGACCCAAAGAGCCGGCGCCAAGGGCTCGCGGCACGCAGAGGGGAGTGGACCCGGGAGGGCGGCCTTTGCCACCTCTGCCCCAGGATCCTCAGCAGCCTCGAAGGCTGCCTCCGGAGGACGAGGAGGGAGAAGGCGACCCCGCCCTGGGCATGGCGGAGGACCAGGTGCTGAGCGCCGGGTCCCTGCACCATCAGCGCGTCCTGATCAACATCTCCGGGCTGCGCTTCGAGACGCAGCTGGGCACCCTGGCGCAGTTCCCTAATACCCTCCTGGGGGACCCGGCCAAGCGCCTGCGCTACTTCGACCCCTTGAGGAACGAGTATTTCTTCGACCGCAACCGGCCCAGCTTCGATGGCATCCTCTACTACTACCAGTCCGGGGGCCGCCTGCGGAGGCCGGTCAACGTCTCCCTGGACGTGTTCGCGGATGAGATCCGCTTCTACCAGCTGGGGGACGAGGCCATGGAGCGCTTCCGGGAGGACGAGGGTTTCATTAAAGAAGAGGAGAAGCCCCTGCCCCGAAACGAGTTCCAACGCCAGGTGTGGCTTATCTTTGAATATCCAGAAAGCTCGGGGTCCGCGAGGGGCATCGCCATCGTCTCCGTCTTGGTCATTCTCATCTCCATCATCACCTTCTGCTTGGAGACCTTGCCTGAGTTCAGGGATGAACGGGAGCTTCTCCGCCATCCCCCAGTGCCCCACCAGCCTCTTGGGCCCTCCAGGGGGGCCAATGGCAGCGGGCCTCTGGCGCCTCCCTCTGGCCCTACGGTGGCACCTCTCCTGCCTAGGACTCTCGCTGACCCCTTCTTCATTGTAGAGACCACGTGTGTCATCTGGTTCACTTTCGAGTTGCTGGTACGCTTCTTCGCCTGCCCCAGCAAAGCAGAGTTCTCCCGGAACATCATGAACATCATTGATGTGGTGGCCATCTTCCCCTACTTCATCACCCTGGGCACTGAGCTGGCAGAACAGCCAGGGGGTGGAGGGGGCGGCCAGAATGGGCAGCAGGCCATGTCCCTGGCCATCCTCAGAGTGATCCGCCTGGTCCGGGTGTTCCGCATCTTCAAGCTGTCGCGCCACTCCAAGGGGCTGCAGATCCTGGGCAAGACCTTGCAGGCCTCCATGCGGGAGCTGGGGCTGCTCATCTTCTTCCTCTTCATCGGAGTCATCCTCTTCTCCAGTGCCGTCTACTTCGCAGAGGCTGACAACCAGGAGACCCACTTTTCCAGCATCCCGGATGCTTTCTGGTGGGCCGTAGTCACTATGACCACGGTAGGCTATGGGGACATGAGACCCGTCACTGTGGGGGGCAAGATCGTGGGCTCGCTGTGTGCCATCGCTGGGGTCCTTACCATCGCCCTACCTGTGCCTGTCATTGTCTCCAACTTCAACTACTTCTACCACCGGGAGACGGACCATGAGGAGCAGGCAGCTCTTAAGGAAGAGCAGGGCAGCCAGAGCCATGGGACAGGGCTGGACAGCGGAGGCCCTCGGAAGGCAAGCTGGAGCAAGGGGTCCCTCTGCAAGGCTGGGGTGTCCCTGGAGAATGCAGACGGAGCCCGAAGGGGCAGCTGCCCCCTGGAGAAGTGTAACCTCAAGGCCAAAAGCAACGTGGACTTGAGGAGGTCCCTCTATGCCCTCTGCCTGGACACGAGCCGGGAAACGGATTTGTAAGGGGGAGCCACCGATTCGTAAGATTGGTGGTAGTGGGGTGGGGATAGCAGGGGCCTCCTGAGCTTGGGGATCTGCTTTATACCACAGAGTATTTCAAGCCCACCTTGAAGTCTGTCACTCTTCTTACACTTCTTCTCCCCTCCCTTGACCCCCATCTTTCCTCTTCTTTCCATGACACCAAGGGTCGCCTATTTTTAAAAAGTACCACATTCCATGACGCAGGAGCTGTTGAAATGGTGAGCCCTGCGAAATGGATGTATTTGTAGCCAGTTCCCTATACCCAGCAGAGGGATAACCCAAACAAAAATGACTTTAAATAGCCCAGATCCCAAGAGATTTTGTAACCCCCTCCATGTGTTCCAAATTTTCTTTACATATGATTTTATTTGCGTATAGGGGAAAATATTATTTTTATGGCCGGTGAGTGGATTTTTGTACTGTAGTTCAGATGGAGATATTTTGAATACATTTTCCAGGAATGCTGTATTTATGGAAGAGAGAGTTATTGTGATGTGTTTTTTGTTTTTTGTTTTTTTCTGTGATGCTTGTATTAGAGCCAGAGACCCTGGTTATGGCTGTTCTGGTTCCTGTGGCTGTAAGCCTCTCTTTTCTGGGATGTGCTATCAGTGTTTTGCAGGGCAGGGAATGTTCTGGAAGAAAGGCAAGACTGACTTATTCTGTGCGCCTTAAACAATTCTTGTAACTTTCTTTGAAAAGCATTTTAATGATGTTGAAGAAAGACTTCTGATAATTCATTCTCTATTTTTAATCCCAGGAAATAAAATGTTACACGGTTGAGGCAAGTTGTTAGTTGTTTTTTTGTTTGTTTGTTGTCGTTGTTGTTGTATGAAATTTTAAAAAGGAGTCTGTCGCTTGCTATTTCTAGTTTTGAAGTTAGAGCAAGCACCACCTTGACTGGAAAAGGAATGATTTGATCGTCACCTCCTTCTTAGCTGGGCCCCCTCTGGGCATCACAGAGGGGTGACCTCTGTGTGTCTCAGGCTGTTTCTGACATGCTGCCTGATGGTGTGGTATCAGATGCAACTCTCAGCCCTGTGTGCAGATGCAGCTAAAAGACAAGAGGAGATCAGACCTCCCCGCCACACACACCCTGCCCACAGCCCCACTGCCATCTCTTGGGGCTGCGTTTCTGAATTCTCCCTTGTCTGCAGGCTTTAACCCTGTTTCACAGGGCTCTCAATATCTCGGTGAAACAAAGCCGGATTCTCCCAGGCATGAAGCCTGTCCACAGAAGTGCAGCCCTGGTGTGAAAGTCACAGAGGAGGGAGGGAACAGGGCTTGGTTGTTAAACTCTCCCTCTGGACCACGGTGTGGCAGAGGAGAATGCACTGACTCCCTGGTGGACAGAGGCAGAAAGAAACCAAGCAGAAGGATTTGCTTGTCCACGTTAAAGCCTAGTTTCTTTAGATGGTGGCCTTGTGCTGAGCAAATCTCCAAACTCAAAATAAATCTCTCGGTTCTGTGGATGGTAGCGGTGAACATCCCAGTAGGTATAACACTGACTGTACTTTCTCTAGGGGATTAGCTACCTTCCGGGACTCTGGGTTCCTGCTCTGGCTTTTGCTGCTAAATAGTCTAATTCACCAAAGACATGTTGTCCTGTATCCCCACCCGGAGGGGCTGGTGACCCACAGCCACACCCCCCACAGCATCATGGCTGGTTCTGAGGGGTGCATGCACATCTCCGTGGGGTGAGGGAGGCTTTGCTAAATTGACGTCTGGGACTGTGGATTTAAATAAGACGCTGGCACAACAATAAAAGCCAGTGTCTGTGACTGCCTGGAGTCATTTCCAGTCAGGAACTGTTAACAGCAAATCTGAGGCGGAAACAGAAGGACCGTGCAGGCAGGGCTCTGTTGTTTTTCATTACATGCTGAAGCAAAAGAAGAACAGAGACTATTTATTTATAATTTACAATCTGCCTAAAAGCAGGGCGTCTTGCCAAAGCTCAACTCCACAGTCTCACCTCCAAGCCCTCTTTGGCTTTCAAGCTAATGTGTGTAGCTCAGCATGCACCTGGTGATTGGGACCGGATCCTCCTTCCAGCACCAGGCACCACCTTCCCTTAAAGACAAAAGAGATGTCACCACCTGAATGAAAATCAGTTCCTTAGGCTCAAAGAGAGAGCAACACAGA